>NC_042358.1:3324829-3627086 GCF_002563875.1 Besnoitia besnoiti
CGCTCCCGTATGGTGGTGCATCGCCGGCCTCCGTTGCGCTGCCGCCGACGAGGGATAGGAACAGCCAGCTCGCGCCATCCTTCTCTCTCGCGTCTGTCTGCCTTCTCGTTTCTCCGTTCGTGTCTCCTGTTTTCGTCTTCTCTAATCTATCCAGGTTCAGTTTACCTGAGAGGAATAACGCATACCGCCCTCGACGTCTCGCATCTTGGTGACTCGTGCGCCTCCTGATGTGCAAATATATATATATATATATATATATATATATATATATATATATATATATATATATATATTTATAGGCGTATATGTGTGTATCTGTGCGTGGATATCTACGGATATTATCTGCGTGTGCTTTTCCTACGGTCATGTGGCTCTGTGGCGGGTGACTTTACTTTCAGAATATTGTTATGCGTATCACAATTATGCTTGAGTGACGGGCGATTACAAGCAGATCGATTATGTGTGCGATAAGGGGGTTGCTTGGCTGGGTAACTTTGAGTACTTGGGGGGTTTGCCTCGGCCGAGTCTGTTGCCGTCTGCCTAAAAAAACTAACGAACCCCTTCTGACCTCAGACCGGCAACACTTTCCCACTTGTTCTCAGGGCCTTTCCGCAGTTGTCTGCAATTCGCGTCGCTATCTCTGTGCACCAGCTCCGCTTGCGCCGACATCTGAGTCCGCACACAGCGGAGAGCGAGTCATTGCGTTACCGCTCCTCCTGTTGTTAGAACCAAACACAGGGGAAGCAAAGAGGAGGTCCCTCCGTCAGTGCGGTGTGCACATTAGAAGAAGAAATCCGAGGAAACGCGTGAAAAAGCGCCTCGACAGCCTCTGCTGACTTTACGTACAGACACGGAGTCTCACGGGCGGGCGGCGGACATGTGCACGGTGCGTGTGCGGAGGAGTCTGAGTAGAAAGCGAAGAACAAGAGGGTGCACAGCAGAAGGAGAAACGCACAGACAGTCTCTCACGTGCTTGTGGTGTCTGCTTCACAGCAAAGAAGGGTCAGGAACGCAACTCTTTTCGTTCGCGCGTCCTCTTTCGCTGTGCATCTGCGTGCCGCATGCGCGGCAAAGAAGGAACCCTGAGAAAAAAGCTAGCCCGCCGGAGATGTGGGAGTGAACTGGCAGGTTCGCTCTCCTCTCGCTTCCTCCCAAGCGATCGCATCGCAGTCTTAGTCAAACTTTTAATGAAAAAGAAAGGGCGTGGGGTGGGAAACTTCCTCTCGCGTCTGCCTCGTCCTTTTCGGTAGCAACGTGCATCGAGCAGGCGCGAGGACCGAGAGACAAACTGGCGCTTCTCCTCTAGGAGACAAGTGCTTTTCTTCCACTTTTCGCCTCGCTGTCTCGCCCCAGGTTTGTGAAAAAGCGCTATTTTGTCTTCTGCTTCATCCCCAGCTTCACAGTGGTGCGCGGCGTCTCCTCCAGCGTCGTGGCAGTCAGCCCGCCCGCCGTTGCCTGACTGTTTTTCGAGCGGAGAATCGCGTTGGAAACTCTCGGAAACGAACTCCCTCTGCGCCTCTTTCTCGGTTTTCCGCCGATTCTTCGCTCCTTCCCCACGTGCCCCGGTCTGCGCCCCCCGCATACCGTACGTCCGCGCGTTTTGCGTCCTTCTTTCTCCTCCTCGCCTCCACCCGACTACAAAGTCCTCTCTTCTTGATCACTCGAATCAAGGGCATGTCGGCGCGTGAGGTGGGGTTACAGACTCGATACGAAGAGCCTCATCAGGCTAGCAAGCAGCATGTGGGGTCAGCGTCGAGTCTGAAAGGACGAAGAGCGGAGGAGTGAGAGAAGAAGACGTCGCGGTTGCCGTGAGGATCTCCCGCTTGTCGCGCGCTCGCCGCTCGCCCGCCTTGCACCATGGCGGGCGCCGCGAATTCCGACTCTTCCCCCACTTCTTTCTTCTCGTCAGCGGGCGCCCTCGACTCTCACCGGAGACGTGAGGCGGCGCTCCTCGGCCAGGGCGCTGCCGCGGGCTTTTCTTCTCCTTCAGTCCTCGCCAACCCCTCGATCTCCGCGGGGCTGCACAACACGCTCTGCGTGCTCGCGGGCATCTTGCTGCTTCTCTGGTTCCTCCGCCTTCTTCGGCAACTTATACAGGAACAGAAAATTCGAAGGCAATTCGCCGTTCAGCAGGTAGGCAGAAGAGCGACGAGCGCGGGCTGGAGGCTGCATCCTCGCCACGCCACTGCCCTTCTCTCTCCGCAGGCGTCTCGCGCGTGTGTGGTACTTCTCCTTCCGCCAGGAATACCCTCCAATCATCGCTCTCCCTCTTGCCGCTGTTCTTTCTTTCCTCTTGCCTTGCCTCCCGTCTGCGTGGTGTCTCGGCTCTTGTGTGGCGGACACCGAGCGCGCCGGCGGAGTGTGCTGTCTGCTTGAAGTATCTCGTTTTACTTTTCGGTGTTCGGGCAGTTCCCGGCAGCTCAGAATTCCCGCATTCGTCCCGCCTTTTCTGGAGCACACTGATTGCCCGGTTTTCTTCCGTCTTTTTTTCTCAGCATCCTCTTCACCTTCGCGGCCTCGCGCGCTACTCGTGGGACCTGCAGCGCCTCTTTCGCATCCACTTCGAAAAGCTCGTGAGGAACTACAACCCGGCGTCTCCACTCGCGATTCTCCGCGTCCGCGTCGCCGTCCAGACGAAAGCCGTCATCTTCCCTTCCTCCTCATCTTCTTCCTCAGCTTCCTCCTTTTCTTCCGCTTCATCTTCTTCTGCCTCCTCCTCAGTTCCTTCTTCTTCTGCATCTTCGGCTTCTCCTTCGCGGGCTCCTGGAGCAAGCGAGACGACTAACGGGGCTGTGGCGGGCGAAGAAGCCCGGAAGTGGGAAGCAGCCGTGGCGGCTCTGGGCGAGGCAGGCAGGACTGAGCTGGAGTTCCTCCTCGATGCCTGCGACGCTGCGACTCTTGTCGTGTACTGGGGCGTGGACGCCGAGGCGCTGCAAAAAGCGGTGAGGAGAGCGGAGTCGCGGCGACAGCGTAGCACCCGCGGCCTGCTTCTCACTGCGAGGAGGGGGGGGGAGGGGTACGCCGCATCTGGCGCCTGAGCGGTCTCGAAGAGCGGAGGCGTCCTCTGGATTCGATCCCGACCGCGCTCGCAAACGTCCTTCCTGAAAAAAAGAAAATTCAAATTGCCATGCCGTATGCCGTCGGCGGGTGCCATTTAGGCCGTCGATTAGCGAGCTAGACTTCGAGTAGTGCGGTTGCGGATTTTTTTCCTGCTTCTTTCATTCCTAGCAGTGTGCCCATGTGCATTTATATCGTCACTCATGGCGTGTGCGGGGACTCGACGTGGAGCGGGCAGGATCTCGCCGATTTCTGTTTTCTCGCTAGTTTACTCCTCCCGCTTTCTGCCTTTTGTGTGCGAGAGTGCATGCGGTGCCTCGGCGTCTGTGGTGTGCTTCGGTTTGCGCGTTCGCCTCCTTTTAGCTCGCGAAAAAAGCCGACGAAGTCAGCGTCTCCCTGGGGGTTCTAGACCGGCCGCTGCACTTTCCGCGCTCGCTGCGGCGAATCTTCGGGGCGCGGCGTCTCGCTGCTTGCACGACGAGGCGCTCGGCGGCTCACTCTGAGGCTTCGCGGTCGCTGCTTGAGCTGGAGGAGAGAGACGGTAGGCAGAGAGGAGGCGCGAAAACAAGGAGAGAAAACGCCCGCCAGTTGTCGGTTAGTGCGTGGCTTTCGCTCGATGCGTCGCGACGTGCGCAGCGGAGAAGAGCGTCTCGCACGCGAGCCCTCCACGGAGACCCACGCACAGATCCCACTGCGTGGCTCGCGCACTTCATTTTTTCTCTCATTCGTCTTCTCGCTGGCTACCTCTCTCTGCAGGCCTGCCCTCTTCGAGTGCAGACCGCGACGACGGCGGAGAGGGCGCGTCGAGGCTGGAGGCTGGAGCCGGCGCGGACAGCGCATTGCTCTCTTCTTCGCCTGCGCTTCTCTCGCCTTCTGAGTATCGTCTGCGGTCGGCAGAGCTCACGTAAGTGGGAGGCCGCTCCCAAGGAGCGACCTCCGGGACACTTGGGAAGGCTTGCCCTGGCTGCTGTCTCCATGCGTGCAGACCTTGTGACCTTGTGATGGCTGTCTCTGGCGCTGAGGAGCTGCCTTCCGACGTGCGGCTCTGCTGCGGGGGGGGGGGGGTGGGGCGGGATCGCTCTTCCTCGAGCCTCAGGTGTCGGCGTATCTCTTCCTCTCTGCGTTCTGAGGCGCCGGCACGTCACTCTCACCTGGCTCTTGCGCCTGCTGTGCGTGTGCTGTCCGGGTGCCTCAGCGTCAAAGCCGGGATGCACCAGCGCGTGCGCGCCTCGCCTGCGGATCGAGTGCGTCGTTGGAAAAGGAAATATGCGGCCTGAACAGACACCTCCAGAGTCTGAGGCTTGCGTAAAGCACAGTGTGGAGAAAGCGTCGCGTGGCGCTGAGTGCATAGACAACTTCGCGTTAAGCAGAGTGTTTAGAAGGCCCTCTCGCAAGCGCGTTTCTCACGTGGCGCTTTCCTTTGTGAGCTCGTTTTCAGCACGCAGATCGAGGCTTCTGGGCAGTGCGCGCCGCGTGTTGTCTGTCGAGTCCACAAAGGCACCTGAGGCGGGCGCGCTTGGCGTCAGCGTTTTCGTCTCTCTTTTGTTTCGCCGCATGCCATCTCTGCGGTGCAGCTGGGTGTCTCTTTCGTTTTTTTCAGAGGGCCGTTCTGGGGAATTTCGCGGGCGCCGGCGGCGAAGGCCGAGGCAGCGCTGAGCTTCCCCTCGTTGTCGTGGCATCCCTGCTTGCGCACTCCGTAAGCGCTCGTTGCTGTTTTTTTGCGGCTCGTCGGCTTTCACTCGCACGGACGACTACGGGGAAACCATTTTTCATGGCTGTGAACGATCGAGTGCGGCCTACGGCTGCGCGGCCCTCGCAACCTGCGCGCGGCCCGTTGTATGCGCCACGAGCACAAGCGTCCAGCCTTTCCGTTTCCTCGCGAGGCTTTCTCTCCGCTCTGTTATACTTCTTTTATCTCTCTTACGCTTCGCCCTTTGCTATTCTTTCGGTTGAAGGCAGGGGGGCCGCTTGTTTCCTACGGTGCCTTGTCGTGCAGCCGCGTGCATATCGAACCTTGAATTTCAGCAGCGAGGGCGCGTAGAGAGGGCGCCTTATTTGTGATGTTCCGTGTATCCTCCAGTCTCATCCTTTTATTCGCGACGGAGACAATCAATCTGTTGCTGAGAAGCTTTCGCTCAGGCCCCACTTTGTTTGCAGCACCGACGTATGAGCGAGTCAGGCCACCTTGGAGCCGTCTCAGTCTCTGAGGTGAGTGAAGGGGTTTTTTTTTCCGCCTCAGAAGAAACAGCCTGGAACAGCTTTCTTCGCAGCGCCTCCAAAAGCGTGTGGGCACAGCACACACAGCGATACCAAGAAAACTCAGACATATCTATGTGTATATGCATCTTGCCTGTACATGGGTCATTGCATCGCAGAGATCCACCTGAGATTATGTTGTGAATCCGGTTCCCGTGGAAATGCATTTCTACACACTTCCTTGGCGATACCTATATGTGCTTCTTCACTAATGCTTTAGCTGCTGGCGCTTTTCCTCAGAACTGGCTACGTTTCCCCTTCGTTTGTGTCTGGTGGGCTGGTGAAGGTCTCTTCGCATCTCGCTTTTTCACTGTGCGGCTGTTTGTATTATGTGGCGCCATATTTCCTCCCATAGCTGTTGCTCCTGCTTTGCTCTGTTCGCAGGCCTCCACACACGTGCTCATCCTCCGGAGGAATCAACTCAACTCGTCTTCTCTTGGTCTGGAGCTCGCGAAGGAAGTCATGCTGGGTGGCGGTCTTGTGCGGGCTCAGGAGAGGCTCGACGTCTATGGCCTGGAGGAGGGAGAGAGCGTTGGCGGAGAGAAGGAGTGCCTAGTCTGCATGACGAATGCGAAGGACGTCATGCTTTACCCCTGCAGGTGAGAAGGTCAGAGGAAGCACTGCCCCGGTTACTCAGCACCTTATCTCTTTCCATGTTCTTGCGGTCTCGTAGCAGATGGCGGGTCGCCCAGATCTCTTCTTTGCCGTGAGTCAGTCACCTCTGTTTGCGCGGAGGGCAGTAGCGCGGGGTGCCTCCATGGCACCTTGTTCCTTGACCTTTCTGCTCCTATCCGACTCTGGAGGCGGCTCTGCCTCCGCGCGTGCGTCCTCAGGCGCTGTCGTGTCTTGTCAGGTTTCTGGACTGGGTTTGTTCTCCTTTGCACTCAGGCACTGCTCGCTGTGCTTCGACTGCCTCCGCTCGCTCCATCAGGAGCGCTGCCCGATTTGCCGATCGAATTTCTCTGCATTCGTCACGTTCCCCTTCAAGCGAACTCACGCACTCTTGCCTTCGGCCGCTTCCCCAGCCTCGCTCGCTTCGCTGCCCGCCGCGGACGGGGAGTCTTCCCCGCAGCCGTATCCGCTCCCTGGGGGTCGAGCCACAAGCCCCGGGGGCGGCGGCGAGCATGCCGAGAGGGCCTATGGCGGGGCGCGCAGCCCCGGCGCCTCGTCGGCCGGCAGCGGCGGCTCGCGGCGAACGCTCGCCGCAGACCTGTTCAGGGCAGAGCGATACAGACGAGACAGTCAAGAAGCAGCAGACGCAGAGGGAGCGGCGGAAGACGAGGCGCAGATGCCAGTCCGCAGGCTGAGCGAAGGCGCCTGGCGCCGCGAAGAGAGAGAAGGTCGCGAGCGAGGGCGAGGGGAAGGCTTGGCGTCGCCGGAGAGCAACAGAGGTGCGTCGCGGGCAGAGGGAGCGTTCAGCAGATAGGGGGATAGACAGCGAGCCCCGCGGACAAAGGAGATCACAAAACAAAGTCACAGGGGAAAGCCCAGCGTCGAATAGTGTACGGATGCGAGGGAAGGCAGGGGAACCGGGGGAAGACAAGCAGTTGGAGCGCGAGCGGCACACAACCGGCGACGGCTTCGAGACTCGTGCCGCGGTTCCTGGCATGCGGCTGTTTAGGGTAGCTCTGGGCTTCTTTTCGTCGCTCGCACGCCTCTGAAAGGGGATTTGGGATGTGTTGCTTCCTTGTTACGTCCTTCTACGCTTTTCCTCTGTGCGTCTGTCGGATTTTCTCAGGTATGGCAAGCGCGTTGCTCGAGCAGCTTCGCCAGTACGTGCAGTACGACGAGCTCGGCAGCGAACTGCTCTCCGACAGCGACACGTAGATCGACGAGAGATATGCATCTATGAATGTCTATGTATATACATATATATGTATGTGTATGGGTCTGTGAGCATTTAGGGCATATGTGCGGTCATATGGGCGTTGATGCTCGCCCAGGCCAAGTCGCACATGCAGCCGCGCAAGCGTGTCGATGCCTGTGCGCGTCCCGTTATTCCAATAGGGAGTATTAGCTGGTGCGTATATCTATCCACGTGCGCGTATCGGCATTTCAATGTGTAATGTTCCGCTAAGGAACCTTCAATCAGAGTAGGATGACTTCTTAGCTGCTGCTGGAGTCCGTCTAGCACGAAATTCGGATGCGCTCTCGCGCAGTGGTGCATGCGTCTGCATGAAACCGTCTAAAGGCCACAATGAAACACGGTGTCTAGGTTCATACCCGCTGAACGCCGATATCCAGAGTAGCGTGTTTCGTCACACTGCGCGACGGTCCAGACACGTTTGATGAGTGCGTTACGCCAACCGCAAGCGAGTTCATACAGCTTACTCGAAGCCCCACCATCAGAGCATGCGTCTCACCCTCGTGGCGTCTGCCGTGTCCGCTGCAAGCAAGCGGCGAGGCCTACGGCTGGCTGCGCGATAGAACGACTCTGGGCAGGGCGCCCCGAGACCCAAGCCGCACGGGGCATTCCAGGCTTCCTTCCTGTGTGTATATTTGATTTCGGTTCTCCCGTTCGATAGTGCTGGCCGCTCAGTGAAGTTATGCTGGGGTCGGGGTGCGCTGGAATGCGGCTTATGCAAAAGCGGTGTGCCTCCGTCTCGCAACGGCAAAAATCGACGGCAGGCACATGCTGTGAAGACGCTGTTTAGAGTCCCTCTCAGAAGAACACCAGCAGGGAACGAGAATGCACTGGTGCCTGATGGAGGTAGCATGTGCACCACGACTGAGGAACACACTTATAAGCAAGGCGCGCCCGGTCAGTAACGGTTCAGGAACGGACGCTGTCCGCGTCTGTCCTTCCTCGTCCGCCGATGAAATGTCTTTATCTCTTCTTCTCGGTCTGATGGATACCTACGTCTTAATGCGAATCCTCGCTGTGCTCACATATGCCGTTTTTTGTCATTCCCTGGCACGTAGAGTGTATTCCTCGTCAGTGTTCTTGTAGCCGCCTTCAGGCGGAGCACTGGATCTCGTCTCTGCTGCTAGCATCTTCCGCAGCCAGGGTTTGGTCTGTCGAGCATGTCGGGCTCCGCCGTTCCCGCGCTCGTCCCTGCTGTATGTTGTCTTCCTGTGAGTGGTCACGCTGTTTCTAGCAACTCAAGCGGGCGTCAGATGCATTTGCGGGGCGACAATTTCCCCGCTCAATCACGTCTTGACCGTCGTCCTATTCATGAGATACACAAGCGAAGACTTAGCTCCAACAGCGAAAAGGTCGACTAGCAGCGGAAATCACCCGCTTCCCAACTCATCGGTCGCACGGGTCCATGAACTGCTGCACCGACGGAGGGCCGTTGACCCCGTCAATTATGCCGGCAGCTGCAAACAAAAAGACAAATACGTACAACTCGAAGTTTGCCTCTCCCAGGTGCTGCACGAAACGAATAAAGATTCTATGTTTCAGCGCTACAGTATACAGCATAGCGCAGACAGGTGACCTGCCGGGGTGATGAACTCCTCTGCAAGCGAGAGGGTGGAGAGACCTTTCTTACCGATGGAGCAGCCGATGGAGCACACCATTACGCCAATCAACAAGGCGACCAGCCAGCGTTCCAGGTGACGTTTCTTAATCTGCACATGTGGGTTTGCATTAGAAAAGACGTGTGCTGTGTGAAAGAAGAGGATTTCAGAGTTCTCTGAGAGAAGCGAGCGCTCCTGTTATCAGTACGTTATGTCCTCGAGAGCACCAGAAATGACAGTGGGAAAACACATAAAAGCTGAGTGTAGCGAATGGTGTAAATCCTTGCTCGCTCTGTCAACATGTGCAGATCCGTTTACATATAGCGCCATCGACCGCCTCGCTGACGCATTCTAAGTCGGCCTTCCGACGAATACCTCATCAGAGATGCAGCATGCCTCAGTGTGGGCGACGTGACGCGTTGCTTCTGCACAACCATAGGGCCTTCGCCTTATCGTGGTCCCTCAGGCGACGTAGCATGATGCGGAACAACTACAGACTCACACTGTCATGTACATACTCGTTCCTATACAGAGGCGCTTAAAAGAGGGGAAGGACCGGCAGCTAGTGCGGCTCACTTACGTAGCTGTCAAGCAGCGATTTGCCAACTAAGGTGGTGCAGAACAAGACGAGAAAGAGGACGCCGCTGACGCTGGGAGGCGCCATTCGGCTTGTCAAGTTGATTGTGGCAGCCGTGGAAGCGGAAAGAAGAACCAGACACGATGTCAGAGCGGACGACACACTGGGCGGGACACCCTTGAGAAGTAGAATGGGACCTAGAATCATGCCTCCACCGATCCCCATTATCGCTCCTGGAAACATTCAGCGGACACCGAAACAATGCAGAGAGAGGCATCCAAGAGATGCCGCAGTTCGCATAAAAACTCTTTCGAAGCGGAAGCAGGCCCACACAATGACCTTGCTTTTGTCTAAGGCAGACATGCCACCCGTGTAGGCAAAACGGTATGAATTTACTACTATTGCGCGAGAAAGTGGGCAGGAGGTATTATATTACGAGACAGCATGTTTGAAGCAGGAACACACACGTGAACAACAATCCGACCAGCAGACAGCGAGTGCGGAAGAAAAAGCACGCCAAAAGCAAGCGGATTGGTTCGCATGCAACTATGCCCTTTGCTAAGATCATTGACTTGTTGTTTACCTAGCACGCCAGCAAGGAATGCCTGAGTCAGGAGGAGCTGGACGTTGCTAGATGTGTACACGATGGGAGAGTAGCGACGAATGCAGAGCCGGATTCGCTTCCTGTGACGCGCAGTCAGAAACGAGCCCCACAATAGGGCTACACTCGCAAGAAAGAGACATCCGACTGCATACACTACCCAATAGGCAGTGGAGCAGAACGGTACCTGCAAAGTAACCACAACATCGCAGAATGACGACGAATACAGACAGAAATATATAACGCTCGTTCCTGAGCGAGTTGCCTTCGTCTCGACATGGACCACACAACTTTGCAACCCGCTAGCGTGAGACGAAGTAACACGGGGCCTATGCTCCAGGAAGAGGTACTCGATGAAGGAGACACCGTCCCGCTCACCGACGATGTTGGAACAAGCATAATGGCTCTGATTTCTTACGATGTGAAATGTAGAGCGCCTGCCGCCCTTGATGAACGTGACGACGAGGTTGATTATCCAGATGATCAATAGCACTGACCATTTCTGGCAGCCAACGGTACAAGCATCCACGGCAGAAGACAAGAAGAAGAGCACATCCAAGGAAAGAAGAGCCAAAGAGGCAAGGACATGCCCGCACGGGCCGATCTGTCGTAGAATGAAAACACCCTTAGACACCAGTGCCCGCAGCGGGAGCAAGCCGTGTACTTGCAAGGAACTTTGGAAATATTTAGAAAAAATGAGACGAGGGAATGCACGGAAGAAAACAAAGTGCCGCTCGGCTGGAGCTTACCGTCATGTCATACCGTTTCCACCTGTATAAGATAGCAGCACGACTGCATTCACCGCATCTGTATCGCTGACGATATGATGCACCCTGCTCTCCTCTCTCGTCGGGGTTAAGTTCTTGATGTTCTGGAACTAGCTGAACTTTGGGTTGGCATTCTGACGAAACAAAAACAGAAGAGAGGCGCCTACTGTGTAGCACCGCAAGCCCTTCTGGGTTTTCGGGGATGCTGTGCACCATGCGCAACGGATGTTCCACGTGGCATGCGTGCTCCCAGCAATACTGAGACGGCGGCCCTCACGACTGAAAAGATGTATACAGCCACTAGTAATGCGGGCGCCACACAATCTAAAGTAGAGTGACGCGCTGAACCGGTACACTGAAATCTGACTGTGATAGCGAGATTGCGAGAGGGCGCAGTGGGTAGGCACATGTACCGAGGATCACTTCTCGCTTTGCGGTGATACTTGTGTTCTCAGTGCGCAGCCCCCGGATCGCTTACGTTCCGGCCCGTTCGTGACTTCCTCCTTGGTGTCGTTTCCCCTTCGTCCCGGCTCCGCTGCCTGCCATGTGGTGGTCCCGCTGACAGCTTTTCCCTCCCTGTCAGACGCAGGAGTTCTGCAACCTGCTGGCATAGCCGCGTCAACGACCTGAGAGGTTGCTGGCATGCAGGATGTCTTCGGTGGTGCCTGATCTTCCGCTGCCACTCGCGTCACATCCATGGGCTTCCTTGGGCTTCGACGGAAACGCGTTAGAAGCTTGATGATTTCGTACGACAGACATATCACGAGGAGAGCAATGATGAACCACGCGGGGAGCGCATGATTCACGACAACGCCAGCAGACGAACCACACATCTGCATGGGGCCGAGAAGGAGGACCTGCACACATTAGAGAGGACCGCATCTGAGCACGGAAACCGCATGCACACATATGAACTAGGTCAGGATTACAACTGGGGAAGACACTGACCCAGAGTCGGATGCAAGTGAACCCAGCCATATATACAAGACAAATGGAAGAAGTAACATGCTCCTCTGCTAATGGCAAGTACTTTCTCAAGACAGCGTGCTGGAGTTCTCAGCTCAGGACCGAAACCGTGTTGATGGTGACAACCCAGAGCGCACCGCGAATGCCCCTGTCAGCGTTTCTTCAATAGAGTCATTGCCTCCTCCTCACCATGTCCATATCGATAAGAGGCATATCGGCTTTCGGGTTCCGGCGGACGAAGTTGATACAGAGACCTGCTAGTGCGCTGCCTGTCATCAAGCACTGGCTAGTTGCAGTCGCTTCATGCGTAGTGAAGCGCATCAGGAGTTGCATTAGAGGAACAAATATCGCTCCACCTGCGAAGCAGACACCGTGCAGGCCTGCTGTATCTTTTTTGTTTGCTCGGCAACCGGAGGCTCTCAATTGCAGAATGCAAAGTGAAGCGCCCAACTGAACGTACGTGCTTTCCCATGACTGAATCGCGGTGAAACCCGTCGGAGGAAAGAGGAACACGCCCTTCGCTTTTTGGCACAACAGAAGCTTGCTCCACTTGCGTGACTTTAGTGGCGTTACTCTACTGGCCGCCACCCACTGAAGAGAACTTACCTCCAGTTCCGGCAGTTACGCAGACTGTCGCGACACCAGCGATGATGACAACGCAGAAAATGGCCAGGCCGTTAGCCAAATCAGCAAGCGTCCTTTCGCCACTACCTAAGCCACTGAGCCGGCGCACGGGCGCCTCTGCACTGCAAATTGATAAGAACGACTGCGCTGCCGGGGACCCTTGTGTTCTTCCTGGGATCACTCTCCGCCGCGCATCCATGCCTTTGAGCAACGTAGGCGTCTCGCTCGAATAATCCCCTTCATTATCTTGGCGGTGGTGCCGGTTGCTGCTAAGGAGAAACCTAAACGCATAAACCTCGCTATCCGACCCCGACTCTGAAGCGCTGCGCTGCCTTCCGTTGCATCCATGTTGGTCGCAAGTTTGTACAAATGGTGGGCAACCGGATATCAGGCGTATATCCCCAAGAGGTGGCCCAGAACGAACCTCCTGGGCAGGGACTTCCCCTGAACAACCGGTCACGCTCACATTCGCTTGCAGGGCCACAACATTTGGAAAAGGAGGCAGTCCGGCATCTGGCGTGCAGTCGCGCAGAAGACTGCTGTTAGCTTCTTCAGGCAGTTCCGCGCGCCCTTTGTCTTCACACTCGTTGCCATGCCCGAAAGCAGTTGGCCGGACTGGTTCCCGCTGGGACTGATGAACACATTTCCGATCCGCACGCTGTAATGGGGCAATCTGGGGAGGTGTTGCAAGCACGGAGAGGAAAATCGAATGCTCACATCCGTACAGGGGGAGTGATGCGGCAAACAAAAACATCAGAAGGAATGCTAAGCGTGCAGAACTATGTTCACGCGCTTCTCGCCGCCTAGCCGCCAAGAGGTAACTAACCTTCCAGACGTATGCTACTGCGCCACCCGCCACGGCTGACGCACACTCGTCGCTCCCGTGTGCTGCCCGCTCGCGGCCAGACAAAGTAGCCAGAGGTGAACAAGTTGAATGGACGCATTTCTGAGAGAATGTCGAAACATCAAGGGTATGTGATGAACGCGTCGCCGGTTTCGTTAGCGCCGACCGGCCTGACCATTCAATATGCCATGGGAGCTTCTCCATCGAGGTGTCACTACTACACACTGTGCAAGGCCAGACAATTCCGGCGCACAGTCCTGGGGTAACCCACCAGTACCGCGCTTCACACTCACTCCCCTCAACGTAGCAATCGCACGTGTGTCCACGATAGGAGAGAGCAAGTTGCACGATAGCGGCAACATGGATAACAAATGGTCTTGTGGTTGCCGACGTGAAAGTGACACTTCCGTGAACCAGCCGTGAGCTGATGTTATTTGTCAGCCAGCGTTGGTGTGATTTGCTATGAAAGCATCCGGCACCCAGGCGGCCGGGTGGATCGCTTCGACGCGAAGAACGATGCTGCCGCTGGTCCGGCTCGCTTCATTCGCAGCGGCTCCCCGGCATCTGCGCACTATCGCAAAAGTATTTTCTCGCCAACGGGTCTCGCCGCCCCCGTGCTCCGTGTCACCATCGTGGTTCGGGTGTGGTCGGCTTCGCTACCTCCATCTGCCTCATCTCGAGGAAAGATGTGTCGACGACTGCGCTGCACGTTAAAGCCTCTGCTTCCGGGTGAAGTCGTCCCTGCACGCCATTGCGTCGGCAGCTTCGCCGTCTTCAGCGGTGCCTTGAATGAAGTCTACTGCCAAGCTCCCCGAAAGCATTTCCGTTTTGTGCCTTTTCTTGATATGCCACCTGCAAGTGGAGGTAGACGACCAGGGCATGATGATGCCCTGGTCTCATGCAACCCGGTCGGTACTTTATTACGATGCGTATGCAATACGCTTCGGCAGAAGCATGGCTCTCAGTGCCGGCTGCTCAGCGCCGCCCTCAGTGCTGAACCACATGAGTGGCGATTCCTGCATGTTCGACTAGACACGAACCCCCCGCGGGCCGTGCCGACGATGCTAGGGACGGATATTAACTGAAATAGGAAAGCTATGACGTCCGGTACGAGTTCGGATCGTACTGGGTAAGACCATGTATCTGTAACGGCACACAAAAAGGGTAAACCGTGGGTGACGCCCTCTTACCGTGAGCGGAGCTGCAGACACAGCATCTGGCTGCCTCATCTAGAGGGTTCACAGACTCGAAACCTATGTCACAGCCGTGACAGCCATCATTCGTACCGAATACCAGACTGGTACCACTGGACACTCGGTCTACGCAGCGGTCGCTAGCGCGCTGGGTTACGATGTGACTTCGTCATGGTGGGCTAGAATATCGAAGTGGTGCGAGTGGTTTTACAGATTAACTCTCCGGTTTCTGAGGCATTGAGAAATCTCTACAGATCTTCGACATACTTTTTGAAGGATAATGTGGCGCTGCAGTAGTAAAGATGTTTACTACCATCCGAACCATCACACATGTAGAGCGGACTACGTTCGAGATCACTTCGCTTGACAGCTATTTGAATACGGGCGAAGTACGGTAGTGTGGAGAGAGAGATGCGAAAGCCTGCTGGTGTCATGTATGCCTCGCCACAGGCAACGAACAGTTTTCGTATGTAGGGCGTCCTGTCTACGTAAACAGAGGCATACGCGAACGCCTCATCGTCCTGGCGTGGGCGATGGAGATCCGACCACATCAGAAAGAAAGTAGACAGCCTATGCAACCAGCATCAAAGCGTGTTTCGTCCCGTCGCGCCATTTTTGCCGTTTCTGTTTATCTTCGGCTCGAGACAGATACCTACAGCTCATGCCCCGAGCCGCCGCGATCCGAGGGTGGCAACAGGTGGCTGGTAACTTCGAATGCCTGCTCACTGTACACAATGCTGCATGCGTATATGCCATATATCAGCAGAGCATAAGAAACGGACTGGTTGGGAATCGAACCCGATACCTTCCTCATGGGAAGATCACGTGATTCCCCTACACCATCAGCACTTGGATATTGTGATTTTTCCTCGTGAGGAAGTGTCTTGATTGTAATCTGCGAGAATTACAGAAACAGAATGAGCATTCAACACTAGGTATTCGGTCTGCCACGTGAAAGCAACAACCGTACACGCCAGCTCTCCTTGTCAACGATTCTGTGCCAATGAAAGATATCGGTATGATGGTTGGTAAAACAGTGGACTGATCGGGAATTGAACCCGAGACCTTTCGCATGCGAAGCGAACGTGATACCCCTACACCATCAGCCCGTTACCTGTGCCCTTCGGCCGACGTCGAGACGCCTTGCTGTTAGTGTGGGTGGTGAGGCAGGGTATGACCTAGCGTTGAGTACAGTGCTCCTCTGCCACTCGATTTTTGTGTTTGGCACAGTACTGGTTGGAGCCACTGGCGTGAGGTCCCTCTATGCAGGCCTCACTGTTTCCGTGCGCTTATCGGAAGCAGACACGAGTAGTTTGCACCACCCGGGGAGCCGCTATTGTGCAGTACGCAAGGCTGTCACGCAGACTTCCGACAAGGTTGCTGGGCAGCCATCCACCAGCGTACAATGCAGGACTCTGCTGCCCTTTCCTTGTGTTACTGACCTACAGAATGAGGGCACCTCTTCGTCCCAGCGCGCACTGTAAAACGTACTAGCGAAGTTCGAGACTGGACCAGCGTGAATGGACAGCAGGAGGCGGTGAGTGGAGCAGCAAAAACCGTGAGACACAGTGTATCCTGGCACCAGCAGGGACGGGCAAGACTGTCAGCTGAAAGACCATTAGACTTCCAGAGTGACAACAAATTCCCCATGTGTACGTGCAATGGCGAGAAACACAACAGGACCCTGTCTGCATTTCTTGGGGTGCATCGGCGAGTTGCATGCCGGGGGAACGCCATCGCGAATTCGCGCGCCCAGGTCACCGTGTTGGGCGTTCCAGCAGCCGTGTTTGCTTCCATAGGCATGCCACCCTATATTTTATCCGTGTGCACAGCTCTTTTGACTTGTTTATTTCATTCATTTCTTCTGATCGAGTGTCCGCACCGCAACGCGCAGTGCCGTGCCGGTCACTGAAATGCAGCTACCTTCCACGTCTCAATTGAGTCAAAGTGGTGTGCTCCTAGGCTCGCGCGCGCGGCACCACGAAACGGAATAAGTGGCAAAGCCACGACTGCTCTCTTTAAAACACTTCGGCTCAGTAGTGTCGCGAATGTGTGACTGATTTTGGCTTCGTCTCCGCACACCTGCAGATCTCGTAGAGGCCGGACCCTCACTGCGTTGTGCTGTGCCTTTCATGCGCACACAAGGGCGTGTCAACGCGCGCCGATACAGCATTTATTTGCTCGGAGGAAGGGCTGTCGTTTTGTCCCAGGCACGGCCCTTGAGCAAACTTTGCGTCGTATGCCTCACCGGCTTCCTCCCCTCCTCCGGGGGTGACACACTTGTGGTATGTATGACCTTAAGCAATTTTGTTGGTTCCATGGACGACAGGACAACTTGACGCGATTACGGTCTTATCCTTTCGCCCACTCGCACCTGTTTGTTTTTCAGTTTTGTGCACACGCCGCAAGAGCTTGCTTAGACTGGAAGCTCTGGTTACTCGCCTCTCTCTTCTGGGGCGTGCACGTTGCTTGCGATCTGCGCACGGACCACAGACTGACCCCCTGCGTAAAGCTTTACCACCAGTCTTGCCGGTGATTTGACGCCGAGCATGTCTCTTTTGTCAAAGGATGTGACCAATATTTCCCTGCTGAATTTGTTGCCTGGAAATGAAGCGACAATGCAGCGAGTGAGAAGACTCTGCCCATGCCACAGTTGTGCGCCATTCCTTAACTGTTGAAGAAGTCTGGCATCAGTGATAGATGCTTCTCTGGTACTCCGCGTTCCGTCACTATGATCACTTGTTGTATCCTACTACGGTCTTCTCGTTCTGCCATTTCCTCTGGCACCTCTGTCACCAGCAACTGTCCTTCCTATTTTGCCGTCACCAGCACTCCCGCTCTTGCCTTCTAGCCCTTGTTCTTGCCTCTTTCTGTAAGCTTTGTGTGGCATACCAAATGTGGACGTCCATCTCTCTTGGAGCGACGTCAGCACTTCCTGTAGCTCCGTCTCCAGGCACCCTGGAACCGCATTCGCCTGACCCTCGCGGAGACGTCCCTTTGCATGCCGTCGAGGGACGGGAAGGAGCTGCAGAAAAGCTGATTCATGCACCGAGCGGCAATGCCTACGTCGCAGGAACGAGAGTTAGTAGAGAGAGTGACGCGGCCAAGCGTCAGGGATCCTGTATTTCGGCTCTTCCCGATTTCTTCACAACTCGCCCCATCGTCTTCCGCGAAGTGGACATGCACTCGACTGCGGCTCAGCCCCCCGCGTTTCTGCCGCATCGGGACTGCATCGTTCACATCAAGCCTGCCCCTGTGAATGACGAGAGCTGGAGCCAGACCGGCACATTTCCTCGAGGGCTCTTCTCGCCTGTGTTCATTCAGAACATCGACAGGAACACAACAGAAGAGGGGCTCTCTGGCCTCACCGATACACCGATTTGCTCTCCATCGTTTGGTGGGCTCTCAGAGGAGGGCACGCCGCGGCTGACCCGCGAAGCGGCGGCCGGCGCAGGCGCCGCGGAGTTGAGCACTGCTGCTTCTTCAGTATTTTCTGCCGAGAGTCCTGGTCTGCTTACACTGGACGTCGGCTATTACTCTGGACGGAAGTCGATCCTCTCAGAGGCGAGGGAAGAGGGCCTTTCTGAAGCAGGCTCCGAAAAGTCACTGAGCACTTGTTTCAATGTGAAGCAAGCCAGCCGCGACCAGCTGTGCCTTCCCGTTGCTGTAGCCCTGGCCGTCTCAAATGTTGTTGAGAGTTCTTCTCATAGTTCCTTCCGCGATGCAACAAATGCAGGAGCCTCTCCTCCTCCTCCGGCAGGCACACGCAGCGCACGTAGTCTGGTTCGCCGGCTGAGGGCTCTGGAGGAGCCGGCAAGCCGACAACGAGAGAAAAACACCACAGATGGCATCTCTCCTCCCAGCGAGCGAGTGGAGGGGATCCTGGGGGCCACGCGCGCGCGCGACGCCGTGCGGCTCCGTCTCGAACGTCGGCTGAGCACCGTCAAGGCACCCGCAGCACCCACCTCTGTCTCCTCAACACTCGCACCTGCTGCTCCAACTGGCAGCCCACTTTTCTCGTCTCGCGGCCACCAGCCACCTCTGCACGAACGTCAAGGACCCTCTCCTGTGCGCAGGCACTGTTCTGCGCATCGGCCTTCTCCTTCGGTGGACGGAGA
Organism: Besnoitia besnoiti; assembly: GCF_002563875.1. NCBI lineage: Eukaryota > Apicomplexa > Conoidasida > Eucoccidiorida > Sarcocystidae > Besnoitia > Besnoitia besnoiti. Next base: position 3,343,295 of record NC_042358.1, read on the forward strand.
CGACGAGGACCAGAGCGCCTGTCCGCCTTCGCTGCCTGAGTCACCTCGAAGGTCTCGTGGTCACTGTCATGGAGCCGTCTTCGGTCCACGTGTCAAAGCCGCCGCACGCCTCGTCGCTCTGCTCCTTCTCTGCACATGCCCGCTTATTCTCGCGGGGGTCGTCTTCCACGTCTCACCAGATTCCCGTCCGGTGGCGCTGAGCCTGCTTGATGGGCTGTGTCCCCTTAGTTCGTTTTGCGTGTACGTCGCCCCCGCAGGGGCTGCGCTAACGTCAATCAAGAACAGAACTACGCAGCACCTTCCTGCCCTCCTCTTCGTTCTCCAGGCTCTCTGCAACCTTCTCGGGTGTGCCTACGGCCTCGCTCTAGGCAGCGCTGCGCTGGCGGCCACGAACTTTATCGGTGAGGCAAATTCGAGCGCTCGCTACTTCACGTAGGGGAGCCAGCCTCTGCGACAGTAAATCCACTGCCAAAACAAGCCAGCAAGACAGGAAGTAACGCAGAGGTAGAATTGAAGGACGAACGTCGAGGTTCAGTGCATGCCTCATTCCAGTGGTCGCAGTTTGCCTCGCCGTGTGCCTGTCTGTCTTCGCACGCCACGTGACCAATACGCGTCGCGTGCACTTCTGCTTACGTCGGTCCGTTGCGGGCAGCCCTCTCGCCTTGTGCGCTTCGCGGGTGCTTCTCGCACGCATTGTCACCCGCGGTTGTTCGGTTGTCTGTGTCCTTTCTGCCGCCGTTGTTCCCTCTCGCAGGGCTCGCCTTCCAGGTGCTGTGGCTCGCCGTGTACCTGGCTTTGCGGCGGTATCAGGCCCTTGCGAGTCGATCGGCTCCTGTCCGCGCCGACCAAGGGGGCACGCACGACGAGGCGGACCCCGACGCACTTCGGTGTGGGCGGCCGCGCCCTCTCTCACCTCTCCTCGCCTTTCCGGGTCGGCGCGACAGCCGCCGGAGTCCCGCCAGCACAGGCCGCGAACCTCTCCATTCTGCGGGTGTCCCTCCGTGGACGCGAAGTCAGTGCGGAACGCTGAGGAAGCTCGTCAGCGGAGCCGCATCGGAACCCCCGCGCTCGAGTGAGCATGGACTGGTGACGATCTGGGCAGACGCGTACCCGAGCCGAAGAGTTTCTCACTGCGGCGCTGGATCGCCGTATTATCGAGGGCTCGTATCAGCTTACCTTGGAGCCGAAGAGTCCCCCGGGTCGCGGGCCGCAAGAGCTGCCTGCGGATCCACATCTCCGGTGCTCCTGTGCGGGAAGTTGGCGTCGAAATCTCAGAGTCAGAGAACCGCCGAATACGCGGCTCTAGGCAATGACCACGTGGCGGCGAGGGGACAGGGCGACACAGCACCGCGTGAAGGGCAGAGACGGGGTGCCCCCTGGCGCGCGGCAGCTGAGCGGGAGGGGAACAGAGAAGCGTTCGCGAGCGTCCAGCGGGTGTATCCTCTTCCTGCTTCCTCATCGGATGTGCCTTCTCTCCGTCAGAGCCGTGCCGCTTGCGTTTTGGTCGTCGGCGACCGTCACAAGGCTGAGGCTGTGGCATTGCCGCATCTCCACGACGTCTCGCCGTGGCGGGGATCGTCTTTCCTTGCCCTCGCGGTTGGTTCGGAGGAGCGCTTATCTCCAAGGCGTTCGTGGAGGAGGCATTCGCCATCGGCTGCTGCACGTGACGCTTTTTGCGGTGGGGAAGAGGCGAGGCCGCCTTTTCGAAGGAAAGACAGCTTCAGGTCCGATGAGGCGTTGCCCCTGTCGGCAGAGTCCCGCGACAGAGTCGAAGACTGCGGCAGAGCCGTGTCTTCGAGTGAAGAGCATCATGGAAGCATGCCTGCCTCTTCTCTCGTCGGCTCTGGTTCTTCTTTACGTTGCCATTCGCATCCGACTTCACCCTCTTGGATGCGTTCACCGCGCTCTCGGTCGCCCGCCACGGGTGGGGCGGTGAAGGAGGACATGAGCCAGACTGCCGGCTGCGCAAGTCCTGAACGGGCGGGGAAGAGGTGGATGCGCACTGGGGGGGCATCCTCAAACGCTCGCAGAAATCAGGAAACAGTGCAGCTTCTTCTCCGCGGTCCTGCTGGGGACGGAGGCGACCGCGGAGTTCGGCAATGGGAAGGGAAACCCCTCTGTGTCCCGATCCTAGGTGCCTTTGCTCGTGTGGCTGTCACCTTAGCGCCAGTTTTTGTCGTCTCGACCTTCTTGCACGAGTCGTGGCTCGCCCTGCTCCTTACCCTCCTCAATGTGCTGGCCGTCGTCAGTCCTCTAAGCCTGCTGGTGAGAACGAAGATGGCAAGGGAGACCAGTCAGCGACTGTGGCATAATGAAGGATAAACGGGGCAAACAGTTCAACCGAGGGAGCGACAGAGACACCCCAGAGTCTGCAGAGCTGGGTCGGAATAGCCGCCGTTGAAGGTCGAGCGTCGTGCTGCTTTGCATCAATAACACGCATCGCTGCGCCGTGTCGAATCTGCGTGTCTTCAGGGGGACATGATTCGACGCCGATCGTCTACGGGGCTCCCTCGCCCACTGGTCGCCATGATGGTCGTGTGCAACGGCTTGTGGGGACTGTACGGGCTCGCTGGAGACATTCCTGCAGTCTACATCTCTTCCGTCATAGGTTAGCGGGAGCCACGTTTCGCTGTCTGGGTCCACCCCGAGGAACTACAAACACACCAACGAACTTCAACTCGCCAACGGCCTACGCTGCGCGGCGCTGTGCACTTTTGTAGTGAGAATCGGTACTTCCTTTGTGCCCTCGGCTGTGTTTCGTCCTGATGCCTCCTCGCCTCCGTGGCGCCTGTCTATGTTTTTTATCAGGCTACGTCGCCGGATTCCTGCAGCTTGCAGTCGTCATGTGGTGCGACCGCGAACTGTGTTGGATCGACTTCGCTCTCCTTCTTCATCTGCTTCGTTTTGCGCGCGTCTCGTACTCCATATGCCCCGCCCTTGCGGCATGCAATGCCTACCCAGCCATCTCATGCGGGCACGCCTCCCCTGGGTCACTTTCATGCCATTGGTCGCGAAAGGGACTTCAACACTGGCTCATGAAAACTGGGGATGACGACGGAGCAAAGCTTGCCGCAGAGGATGGACTCAGCCTGAAAGGCGATGAGAAACAAGCTGTCGCGCTCGCGCCTGGGAAGGCCTAAAGGGGGAGACGTCGGGCGGCCACAGACGTGTCGATGGAGGATTTGTGAAGAGGAGATATTGGCACCGTGGGCAGCTGTCGCCGGGTCCGTGTTCCCAGGCAGGACGCGGACGCCGAATCCAGAGCAGTCTTCAGGAAAATAGGGACTGATACAGGGGGCAAGCATTTGCACGATAAGACGGGGAATTCGTGCACTCATATTACACTACCAGGATGAACATACTCGGCATTCAGAGACGCCGGGTGCGCGGAGGCAATTTGTATGTAGCATGCTGCATGCGGTTGGGATGTTGGTGAAACTTACGCGGCAATGTCAGCGGAAGGCGGGCACCCTTGCCTTTCTTCTTCTGAGTTTTCCCCCAAGGGATGGATGTGTCAGAGGCCGCAGCGCAGCTGCGTTCCCCGTCGTGCCCCTTCTTGCCGGGCAAACTCAGATTGCTCTTGCGCGTAGCATCCTCCAAAAGTTGTAGACCAGTCACTTGCATTTCCCTGTTGTTTCCGTAGCGGGCGAGATCAAACGCTGCGCGAACGTTGATAGATCACTCTCGCGCGCCGAGTTTATATGAGAAAGGGAGTTGCATCACAGGCTAGGCGCAAGGCCACGCATCGTTCAGTAAAGGCTTTGATTGCAAACCCTCTCTTCAAAATTCGCATTCTCCCCTCCCTGGTTTGCTCCGAGAGGAAAGAACGACAACGGGTCTCTTCCCGGAGATTTACTTACGACTGGAGTGGTCTTGCCCCTGAAAGGTATCCAATGCATGGTCTTAGGAAGCCAACAGGATCTTCAGAGCTCTCTGCCTTGCTCAGCCCACAAATGTTTCCTCAAGAGGAGAACCTGCGCCCGCTATTGCCGTGTGCTCGGCTTTACAGGTCACTCGTAGTCTTCACAGAACATAGTACACGAAGGGCCTTCTCTCTTTGCGTTTCCAGTCCAAGAGTCTCACATGCACGCACCACGCACGAGGCTAACAACAGACGTGCCAGCCGCGTGCTTCAGGGCTTTTGCCGGAAAGAGGTGAGGCTCCCAGTCACCCTGCTGCGACTGAGTAATTTTATCTTAAACACAGTCGTTTCAATTAGGCACTATGGAGCACATCACAATTTGTAAGGCGGCTCTCTTTCCTTTGTACGACAGCATCCACATTACCACCGCTGGCGCAGAAATCCATTTCAGTAGTTATTCTGTGGTAGGCCTTGCGGCTCCACCTCGCTCAGTACACTCGTCTGTAACGTGAGCTTACTCGTACAAGAAGAAAACATACCAAAATCAATTTTTCCACTTCCGTGTTTTCGGTAGACAGGGATGTGTGCCCCCGTTCTTGCAGGCATAGGTGGTTTCAGACAAAATTAATCTCTACTGAGAATTTCCTGTGTAATATACGTGGTCTAGCGGATCCGGCTCGCGCACACGGTCTTCGATACCAGCGTCAAGAAGAAAGTCAGCCACCACACGGCCGTCTCGTCTCGCGAATACTCCATGTAAAACGGATTGATCATGACTGCAGGAGTCTCACTGTCTCCAACCGAAGGCCGCAAGCAGCATGCTACGCTAATCTGTCATGTCAGCGTATTTTACGTTCCAAATGACTGTTCGAGGTACTTGGCACCCTGTTGATGGTCTCATGTGCTATGCGCACTGGCTCAGGTGTATTTTCCGCACTCCGTGGATTGCCCTTCTAAGGTATTGCTACGCTAGGTACAAGACGCATCACGTGAAAAACCAAACATGTCTGAGAACACGGAACTCCATATGAGGGATAACACCTCGGAAATGCTGAACACTTAGATGATTCTAAATGTTGCAGGGCCAATCGTGTACTGCCGCTGCCGGACACGTGCGTCTTCGTTCCACGAAACGTTTGTGGCATCACAGAGGCAGTCAACTCCATCAGCAAAGGCATAGTGGGATACGGCCCCGGCGGTTCAGAGCGCGGTCCGCTGGATAGCCCACTTGAGCAAGAGAAGATAAGCTTCCTTGGCCTTTAACGTTGCAACGAGGAAAAGCAATTATATATGGATTCAGCGGAAAATGCGCAGGCAGAAGAACCGGCTAATGATCCGAGCGACGGCCACAGCGGAACTGGCGGAGCTTTGTTTTATCTAACAACACGTTAGACACGCATATCACTTGCAGAGCTTGTCACCGCCTCCCTGTCTGCTCCCGCCACACGCGTAGGACCTGCTGTCTTGGGGATCCGCACAGCGTACACACTTAAATGAAGGCCTGTGTCTCTTGTCTTGACGGCTAGCGATAAATCATGTGGCTGCGCAAGCGCAGTGTAGCCTACCCGACCCAGCTTGACAGCTACCGCCGATGAGCAACAGAAAGCTGGGGCTGATGCGATACGCAGTCCACAATTCTGTGAACGCTGCAAGATTAGCAATTTGTTCTCGGCCCTTTGCGGCCGACATTGCGCATCTGTTGGTACATATATCTTGTGCAGTGGCATCCCATCACTGTGTTGCGCTGCGTAGGCCGCGTCGGATAAATTCAGTAGCTTGCACCTCATTCCTCGCTGGGCCAAACGATGGTTTTGCTCTTAAAATACTGCCACAAATTGGTCACGCTGAAGCCTCGACCAGACGGATTGAAGGATGTAATCGGCAGGAGTAACCTCCGTTTGCACCCCAGCCATATTCTCTGTTCACCAGTCTCGTATCTCAGCCACCGCATCACAGTCTGAAAATGTACAGCCCCCCGACGGACATACTGCGGACCCCGCAGTGTGACCAGGCGGACTGCATATAAGCACAGCAATGCTCTCTTGCGTCTTCGTCGCAAGAAGAAGACCCACATAATAAAAACTTCCAGAATGCCAGCGTGAAGACTATGTCCAAAGCAACCGGCGAAACGGCAAGCATGCTGTGTCTCAGTTTATGTCAATTGCAGTTCCCCTGTCGTAGGAGCACCTCACGTGGAATGCAACGGAGCACCCTGCTACAGGCATTTGCTTCAGCGAATCAGTGGCATTTGGTTGATGCGACATTTGTGAAAACCGTCTCCATGCTCGAGGGGCCTTACTCGAAAAATGGCGACGAAGCTGCTCCCGTTTGCTGACACGAGCCGAGAGAGACAGCGTGTGTACTACAGTACAGCTGAAGCGCGGAGGGTTACGATAATGATCGATTTGCCTGACGAGCTTCAGGGAATCCGCGAGTGCCTATGACTGAATGAGGTTGAAGTCAAATGCGGTGGTTTTGCCACCTGGGGGAGTGGTTTGCACAAGGGCGTTTCTTTGCGACATGGTTCCTGGTTCCTTCTTCACACCGGGTCATTGTTTCTGCATCCCTTACTCAACAGAGTCGGCGTGGCCACGGTCTCTGCCATGACGCGCCGAAATGATCCGCGCCTCACGAGCTTGCAGCTGCCTCCGGTGTTGAACAGTCCTGACGTTAAGTCGCTTCAGCGCGGATTGCCTTCTCATGGGGCGGAAGTGATGCCGCCTGAGTCAGGCTTGTCCGAGAACGAACGGAAAGGGAGCGCGGGAGGTTCACACAGAACCATGGGCCTTGGAACAATGTTTACCACGATAGCTGCGGCAGTCGCTCGACAATCGCGCAAACTAAGCGAACGATGACAACACGAAAAAACGTTCACCCGTCACTGTAAGAAAATGCGGGAAGCATAGGGCCCGAGATAGATGGTGAAGGCACAGAGACCAGCATGAGGGAGAACATCCATTGCCAGCTTACAGCCAAACAAATTGACAGCGAATGTAGCGCTCGTAGACCGGGCTCTCGGCAGGGGCAACGACCAACTCCACTGGCTTTCTGCCGAAGCGCCGGCCTCGCTTCCCCGTTTCCCTTGAATCGAAGAAGACGCCGGGTCTGCCGCCTCAGCGAGCGAGGCAAAGGAGCGCGCAGAGAGCTTCGTCGACGCAGATGGTGGCGAATAACAAGACGAGGATGGTGGTGAAGTGGCAGAAGAGATGTGGAAATCCGTAGGACGTCTTCTCTGCGTAGAGGCACTGGATAACGATGCTGAAGCAAACAGCAGCTTCGTGGCTGCCTCATTCGGCAAGGGAGCTCCCGACGAAGACGGGATGTCGAGATACCATACACAACGAAGTGGGTAGTTGACGTGGAGAGACCCTGTTTTGTTCGTCACGCTGTCGGGCGTTTCTGCCAGCTGGAGGGCTGAGAACCCGAATTCAGAGAACGAAAGACATCTCGCGTTGCGCAGTGGAGACGACTAGCCTACAATCCACAAAGGCGGAAGCACAGTGAAGCAACGGCGGAGCCGGGCGGGCTTACGAAACTTCTACCTGGCGCCCGAGAGCTAGAACAGGCGAACACTCCTCTGGAGAAAAACCATTCAAGAAAGGAAAAGAGAAAAACGCCGCTACCGGCAGCGACGCAGCGACAGGGGGCGTGAGAGAGGGGGGGGGGGAGAAGGAAAGGAAAAATTGAGACTATCGAATATATATTTTAGACGGTGACGTCCCCGCTAAATGCCCCTTTTCTTTGAAACACCCTTTGCCTCTCTCTTTCACGCGGAGCCGGTAGGCACTCGCTCTAGGCCATTGCCAGATCCACAAGCCTCTCAAGAGGAGAACTGGATAGCGTCTGTTGAATTCTGGACGTCGCCGTCGTTTGGCGGGGCCTTCGGAGAGACGTTTCTTTGCAAAGGGCCTTTTGCTGATGTCCTCTGCCTTTTCTGCTTGTTGTTTGGCACAACCTGCACGCCCTTTAAGCGCAGGCCCTGGGTGCATCCGCGAGACGGAAGAGCTATCCCGTCGTGCTCGCTCTTCTGCGTCAGGAGGCCCGAGTGCTGTAGAGTGGAAGCCGCTGTAATGGAGAGGCAAGAAGCAAAGTAGGACGGTGAGGAACCAAGAGGAGAGGCTGCCGAGGAGGGTTGCCGCTCCCGAGGACCGGAGCGGCAGCCGCACGTGTAAGATCTGTAGGTTGAGGACTCCTTATCGAGAACCTCTCCGCCTGATCTGCCTCCGCGTGCACACTGGAAACGGCGGCGCGCTGCTGCTCCATCTGGAGCAAGACAGGCTGAAAGGCACGCTGAATACGAAAGGCGATGTTTCTGTTCGAGGACGACGTTCAGTTTGGTTGGACTGCTGAGGCAAAGCTCAATAGAGGCGGAAGCGAAGATCCGCAGGAGGGCAGGGGAGTCGCCCCTCCACAGACGTTATCCGAGACAGAGAGCCGACTAGAACTGGGGACCTCGCTTTTGATCTGCTCGCTTTCGGGGACACCGGCTCCTCGGGTCTATAACGCAGAGCCACATCACGCGGCAGGGACACACGGCAGAGAATGAAGCGATACCTTCCGCTCGTTCCGCAACGGCGTTGGACTCACGCTGGAGGAAGGAGAAGAGGGAACTGAACAAGCGGATAGCTGCGCTGACGAAGAAGCCGATTGAAAGGGATATAAGGCCAATACGGTCGCCCGTGGAGCCTGAGGTAGTCTGGAGAGAACGTCTGCGTCTGTCCCGATGTCAGACTGCCCCGAATGCGGGGAGTCTGGAGTGACAGACACGACAACAGAAGTAAAGACAAAACGCTGGTGAAACAAGGACGAATGAGAGAGGAGCGGACGCAGGCACACAAATAAACTTACGCGTCATCGACAGTCCACCCGTTGTCTGCACTGCAACCACACAGTTCCCTACGCTGAAGTGACAGGCGCACCTGCTTCAAACCCTCTTGTTTCTCAAGGACGCAGCCATAGGAACCTACGTGTGCGCAAGTGCATTCGTGAGTACTCACTAAAATTTCAACCAGGAAATACATAATCTTGACAATTGGAGACCAGCTGACATGTTTAGGCACAAGAATTCTTCATACCCGTATCTGAACTCAACGCTTTCCTGAAACGCGACACTCCACGATAGAGGCACGACCTACAGGTCCTCACGCCTCCAGCACTTCCCTTCTTGCCCTACCCAAGGACGCATCTCTCTTATCCGTGCGCCTTACCCCATGCTGCGGCTGGTCCACTCTTCTTAAACTCGCCTTCATGTGTTGCTTTACCCCCTCCCCCTTCCAGTCTTGCCCATTCACTGGCTGTCTCGTCTTCTTGCTTTCCACTCTGCCTTCCTGCGTCAACTTTACCCATTCCACCAGCCTCCAGACGAGAGCCGCTGTCTGTAATCTTCGCTGTGTGGGTATCTCCGTCTCCACTAGCCCGCAGTTCCGCCGGATGCCGGTGATAGTACTGCAGCGCTTCTCCCTGCGCGGCTCGCCTGCGTTCTAACGCGGCGTATGCAGAAATAACCTTGTCTTTATTTCTACACTTTCTCCACACCTCGCCAACTCTGTCCGGCGTCAAGCTCGTGGCGCTCTGTCTCCCCGTTCGCCGCGCCCGAGGCAAATCAGGCACGTCCGCGGATTGAGTTTCTTTCGACGTTGCTATCCCGGTATCGTCAGAAAGGCCAGCTGTCAGAGGTCGCGGAGAATGCTGCTCCGGTTGGCTGCGTCTGCCGTGCCACAGTGCCCTCATGCCCTTCTCCTTACGCCTTGTGTGGCCTCGATTTGCTTCCCCACCTGACCGCAAACCCAGGCGGTTGCTTTCGGTGCCCTCCTGCGTCTCAGGCACCCGTGCCTGAAGGCGCAGCAGTCCATGTGGTACAAGCTCCTCACCTCTCTGGAACTTGCCCAAGCCTGCCGGAGACGCGGGCGACAGCTGTCCTCTATAAGGATGTAGCGACGACCTTTGCTGGGACTCTGTTGCCTCTTCGCCATCTCGGGTTTTTACACCCACCTCAACTTCTTCCACCAACACAAGCCAAACCCTCTCTGTCTCTGCTTTACCATCAATATCGCCTGCCTCCGCGCAGCCTCCGTAAGGTGCTCCACAACCGGCTCCTGAATCGCGGCGCTCACCGTCTGCCTCTCTCGTACCTCCAACGCCGCCACCTCCAGCGCCGTCTGCGTGTCCGCCATCGCGAACCCCGCGCCCGTCACTCTATACGCCGGAGATAAAACCGGTATGGTTTCTTTCGCATTCTTCGCATCACTCCGGACGTCAAGAAGCCGCGTGGTTGCTCCCTGCCCTTTCACGTTTGCCGTAGAAGTCGGCGTGTGGAAAAGGACACCTGCATTCTGTGCCTGCCTCCCGCGCGGTCGTTTCGTGCGCAGTGGCGCGCGCGAGTGGCACGTACGCTTTTTCTCGTCCTCAATAGAGCCTGACTGAAACGGCTTCTCTTGATCTGCTCCCAGCTTCACGAACCGACGATGTTTCGCGTGGAATTCGTTTCGAACCTGGGGGCTTTTGAGGAGGCTGTCAGAAGGGCGCGGGGCAAAGGGACGTCTGAACCACGGAACGGCTGACCTGCATGGGGTGGAACTGCCGCGGATTCGGCGTCAGCTGGTCTGCCAAGGGTGGAAGCAGCAAGTGAGGGAGAAGGGAGGCACATGCAGGCGACGGAGAAGGCTTGAAAAACCATAGCGACGCGGAGGCGGCGCAGGAAGCGTGCGCTTGGAATGAAGATAATGCGGGAGCGTGGCCAGGGTCCAACGACGTGAGTGGAGGAGCGTGAGTTTCGGAGGGCTTCCGGCCTCTGCCGAAAACGCGCCTCTTCGCGCTTCGCTCGTCACGGATTCGACAAGAACCGAGTAACCGGGGGGCGCACCCGGGCTCGAGAATCCGGAAGTGCCGTTGCTCACAAGCTGAGAAGCGGCAATCCCCGAACCCGAAAGAGCCCAGGAGGCTGCAGAAACGAATGCCTCAGCCCGCGCGCTGGCGCGGAAGGAAACACTGGAGGTGGAATAAGACGCGAAGAGGAAGGTGAAGCGAACACGGAGGGCACAAACAGGGACGACGACAATGCTGAGGGCATATGTGGCGACTGAGACAGAGGCGTGAGTGCAGCTACCGTTGGCACGAGTCTCGACCCCTCGACAGACGAGGCTAGGCTGCTGGCGGACCTGGGAGGGGATGCGGGAGACACCATCACGGGAAGAAATGACGCAGAGAGGTCTGGCTGATGAACTATGCTCATCTTTAGTGAACGTCGCCCACAGCATCCGGCTAGGCTGTCTCCCCCGCAAGTCCTTTTCACCGCCGCCTTCTCCGCCTGACCGCTTGTGAAGACTGGGAGAACCTTGTCGACGCCCAGAAGAGGAAACACCGACGACCCCCGGCTACGTCGAGTGTCAGAAAAGCCGAGAGGAGCAGAAGCGGGACTTGGCGACGAAACACCCGACGCACAGGCAGCAGCGGAACTGGAAAGGGAGAAACGGGAACGAAGCCGATGGAGGAAGTTCTCCTGAGAGTACGGACTGTGGAAATAGAAGGCATCATGCGAGCTCAACAGTTCCCGAGCTGTGCGTACAGTCAGCGGCTGTCCAGGGTGGAGTTTGAGAGCGTGTAGCTTCATCTGCATCAAATACGACATCGAGGACACGAATAAATCAGTGAAATCCCTCTCCTTTATCAGATCGTCCCTGGGCATGGAAACACACTCTTTGCAGAAGCCGGAATTCGCACACAGTTTCACGTGTGAGCTTCATTCAGACACCGGCTCGCTGATTCGATACCGCTTTCTCTGTGGGTTGCAATTCTAGCATGCGCAAAGCCAAACCGTACATACTACGAAGAATCGCTAATTTCGAATCCTGCGTTGTCGCCGCGGCTCAACGACTACACTGTGGCGAATCGTTTAATACAGGTGTGCATCCGGTGGCTTGGCTGACTGACGAGAGGTTCGGCCGAAAAAGGCTCTCGTTCTAGATCAGCTGCGTCGTCGAGAAGCCCTTCGTCTCCACTGGGAACGAAGTGCTCTGTCACCAAATAGTTGCGGCACAGCAGTTCTCCCATTCTTGGGGCTGCTTCGCTCTCCTGTCCATGCCGTGTTGCGTTCTGTGCCTCCTCAGCTCTGTTTTCCGCGGAGCTCTCGTCGCTCCAGTCCCCGTCAGTCTCCCCCACCTCTTCTGCGTCGTTCGCTTTCCCCAACGCCGCGCAGAGCCCGTCTCTAGAGACCGCCAGCGGATTCTCTCCGTCCGGCGCCAACAGGCACGCCTCAACTGCTTTCGCCTTCCGTGCGCATGCCTCGCTTCTGCCACACCCCGCCTCAGAGACAGCGGCTACAAGCATTGGCGTCGAAAGCTGCGACGCTTCCGCTGTAGCGCCTTCTCCCCGGGCAATGCAGGAAGGGCGCCAGTCGCAGAGGAGAACCCCGATGGTGCGTAAAAGCCCCGCGAAGCACAGGAAGCAAACGCATGCGTGCGGGGAAAGTAGGGTTCGTGCGTTTGTCGTGAACACCCTCGAGATAAGCCTGGCGAACACAGGTAATAGGCTACGCGGCCTATGGGAGCGGAGTGCGTCTCGGTTTTGGGAGAGAAAGCGAAGGGGGGCAAATATGCACAGAAATGTCCTTTCCTGGCACGTCCACGTTTTCGGCTTCCAAACGGGGTACCGCTGGAAGGTGAGCCAACGGTAGAAGAAGCGCGCAGCGAGGAAACAGAAAGGGGAGGCGCAACATGAGCCACGTGGGGGCCGAGAACCCGCCGCTCCAGCCCGCCTTCGTCAAAGATCCACTCCGACCAAAATCGCGACTCTGCCTGTCCGCAGCTCTTCGTCCGCCACCCACTGCGCTGAAAAGCCCTTCGAGGCTCCGGACTTTCACCGAGCCCGACACAGTTGCAACGTTGGAATCTCAGTCTCCTGAACCCGGTTTGACACTTTCGCCATCCCTGCCATGTGCCGCTTTGATGTCGCCGTCTTCTTCATCTGTCGACGTACAGGGACGACACTGTGCATCCAGGCTAGCCTGCTCGTGTACATCTAGCAGCATGATGCCGCCTTCACTGAACTTGTCTCTAAAAAGAAGCGCGGCTTCGCGAGCCCTCTCTTCGCCCTCATAGTCGCGCACGCCGAAGGTCATCCAATCCAGGTGGCATGTGCTTCACTGGCTTCATCCCTGTCCGGCCTCCGTTTCCCTTGTTCAACCTTCGCCACGTCCCCCCCTTCAGATTCTGGCGACGCACGCGAGCGCTCGAGGCCCTTTAGCGCACTAGATAACGTGGATAGCTTTTCTGTCTCCTTGTTCGTTGACGCGGGGGGCACAGCAAGCCTAGCACACTCACAGTTCCTATCCCGTGTCTCCCACCGTTGGGCTGTCTCTCCTTCTTTCGCCTTTCCGCAGAGTGGCATTTGCTCCCCCCGCTGGGCATCGACGCCGTCGCCGTAAGGAAGCCGTTTAACTGCTCCGTCTGGGCCTCCGTCCCCTACTGCGATGCCGCCTTTACTCGTCCCTTTTAAGCGAAGACGACTGACTATCTCCTGTATAAAATCCAAACCTGAATACATTGTGACATCTTTACCTGGTCGCGTTTCCTCCTTATCAGCCGCCTCCGTAGACGCGCTCTTAGTGTGCCCTCGTGCCCGCGCTTCCGGCTCTCTCAGGCAAACATTCGCACCTTCCCCCATTTCGCGGGGAAGGGGAGCGAGGCAGCTTGAAGGCACACAAGTCATGGCGTGCGGAGGCGGAGTCGAACGCACAGATGTGGGTTTCTGTCTCAGTGGTGGAGCGGCGTGCCGGCGCTCCCCGCTCCGCCGTGTGCGCTTGGGCACAAACGCAACTAGCCAGAGGTCGTCGTCAGCCAGAAACGCTTTTCCGCGGAGCGACACAGTCGTCCCCCGGGTGACGAATGAAAAGCCCTTCACAGGCGGGTACCCGTCGCGCGCCAAACCCCAGTCGAAAGGCCCGAGGGCTGGACGCGGGAAGTCATGCACTTCCACACCCGGCTCTAGCGACTCTGGGGAAATGCCAAAAAAATCAGGCATCCCTTGCGGCGAGCTTGCTGAAAAACGGCTCCACGGAATGAGGCGAGGCCACAGCGACGGAGCAGCCTTAACTGGGAGCGGCAGTGGAAGAGGGCAAGATGAAGCTGTGGGGTTGTTCAGAGCGTTTGTTGCGTCTTCAACGCCAGAGCAGACGAACGGACTGCCGAGCGCCGTTGCAGAAAACGAAACGGTGCCAGCAGGACCAGCGGCAAACTGACCAAGCGGTCGAGCAGAGGCAGCGGACCGATGAGTAGCCAAGGCACGGAAACGCGTTTCTTTTGGCGCTGCTGTTTCACCTGAAGCGGCTGGGGACGCGCATGGGGAAGCGTCACGTTAACCTGGTAGGCGCCCAGCTCTGAGGGAGGCGCATCGTTTGCGCTTTGCGGCAGAGAAAGCAGAGCCGCAGCGGCAGCACATGGAAACTCTTGCTCCACCTCGCGCCGGCCGCCACCGACTGGGGCTAGGCTCTCATGCCCGCTCCGACCGAAGGAGTCGCAGCCTGTTTGACCGGGTGCCTTTGGAAACGCTCCCGCATTGTTTCACCCCAGATTCGCAGCTCCAAATAGCGCCGATACGGAAGCCACGTCCGCTTCAGAGAGCATCTCGCTGGCTGTTCCCGCCATCGCAGTCGCGGGCCTCGCTCCTTCTGAGGCGACACAGCAAAAGCACCTTTACGCTGCCCTCCTCGAACCCGACCGCCATCAGGAGGCAAACGACCTGCGCCTGTCTCCGACAGAGACTTCGCCGCTGCTGGGCCCGCCGCACTGGCGGGCACCGTGAGGAGCTGTGCTGCGCCGCCGTGGAGGCCCTGGCTGAATAGCGGGAAGGCCGAAGAGAAGAAGTACCTCCACAGGCGTGCTGAGAGAGCAGACCCTTTGAAGTTAGGTTTCGAAGCAGATCCGCAGTGTGACGCAGCCGCTGAACTTGTTGAACGGTGTGCCGCCGAAGTATGTGAGCAGAGAGAAGCGAATCTGGTCTCTCCGGAACGGTCGCTCGCCGTTTCCCGCCTATTGTCTCCACGCCGGTCCCCCTGCCCCACGGCAGCCCCCGAGCCAGGCCTCGTTCTTGCGTGTCTCCTCCTGTTACGCATGCTCGCTACTTTCTGGTGCGGGCTTTTTGGCTGTTCCCGCCTAGATCAGAAGGGAAGGCGGCAACTCCTGAGCGAGGGACGAACGAATGCAGACGTCTAAGAGCGCACTACAAACTATGGGCGCCACCAAACATGACGGAGGCAGCCGCGCACCTTGGAGGACGGCTTTCGGCAAAGCGGCGGCTCGGAAAAAAGGGAAGGGAGTGACGCAGGTGATGGCAATAGCTTTTCACCCCGGCTGTTTCCAACCGCAAAACGAATAAGTCCGGGGAAAAGACTGAAGTGGAAGGGACAGTACCACCTTCCCCTTTGCTGGAACCTGGAAAATGCGAGGAACAGAAGGTCTCTGTACTGTCACACTGTGTCGTACATACGAGGCATACCTGCGGCCTGGTCGGCGCAGCCACCCAGCAGGGAACCGGTCGAGGCTCTTCCTACATGAAAAGGGAAGTCTAGAAGGACCGGGCACGTAGGCTGCACTGGACGCTTGGAAAACCGAGGAAAAGGGAATTTTCTCGTCAGGAGAGTGCTCGGGTAGGACCTGGCTGAGTGGACGTCGAGAATGACCGCCTCGCGGGGGAAGGGACGCCGACTGCGGTCCCCCGTGAGGCCGAGAGGTCAAACAAGATCAGATGCAAAAGCAAACCCCCGCCGGAAAAACGCGAACATGACTCTCAAACGCGACCACATCTCGTCTTGAGAAGACGAGGAAACGGCGCTCGCGGTTCGTGTGATGCACACGTCGCCCGCAGCGAGGTTGCAACGAGACAGCGAGCTGTCTCGTTGCAACCTCCCCAGCACGGGAGAGTGGTGACCCAGCCCGTGCCCGAAGATATCCCCTTGACACTCCTCGTTAGTGCAGCAACTCCGCAACAGTCGCTGTGGTTTCAATGAGTCCGGAAAAGAAAGAAAGAGCGAGCCCCTTCGCACAAGGTCGAGGAGGTTTTCCGCATCCTCAGCTCACCGGTTCCCCGTGTGACTACGGGGTGAGGGCTGCACGATCGAGATGAAGGCGACAGACTTTCACGCGCATTCTACAAAGCCCTCCTTTTCCCCTTCACCGCATCTGCAGAGTACCCGAGAAGGACTACCACTCATGAGAGAGAAAGGACTAGGTCAAAGCAACGGAAACAGCGTCTTCCCAAGGGAGCAGAACGGCGGCCCTGCCTCTATGCGGTGTGTGTGGGTTGGTGTGCTAGAAGAATCCCGGTCTCCCGTCGTTGCGGGTGGCGCGCGCATCGACCCACAGGAACTCGCTCACAGGACCCGGGTAGCGGACGGCGACGCTGACCTGTGTGGAAGTTCGCTGAAGACACGGGACTGGACGCGTCCGCGGGAAGAGTCGTACACAGCAAAGTCCTTTCTGAGCAGTGATTTGGACTGCACAATCAAAGACCCAGGAAATCTTTTGCCTCATCGAAGCCCCATGCCACTGCGAGGAACCGCGAGATGGCGCCTGCATTCTTTCTTTCGCACCCGGGTACGCGGGCACACACTCGCTGCAGCGGCCACGATGAAGGTATTTCTCGGTTGCACACAGACCTCGAGAATGATACGAACGCGCCGAGCTCCCAGGCTGCAGGTCGCCTGCCATGTGAGTTTCCGCTGTGAATGCGACGATGTGATCTCTCCAGAGGCGCGCTTGCGCCCACATTATACTAGCACAGCACCCCCCCCCCCCCCGCCCCCCACCAGATCTACCATCCATGAAAGTGGAACGTTTAAGTAGCTTTGGGCTGGACTGTCCAGTCCCGAAGGTACGGGTGAAGGTCGCGCGCGATCACTGACACTGGAAAAAGTAAAATAAAGGGGTTACGTGCTCGGTGGCTACGCTCGTTTGATCGCTACGCTCAGAACAACTCACGTCCGCTTCCACACGCATCGAATAGAGATTACCCAATCTCTTTAGTGCTCCTTGGTCCTCCAGAAGCACATACCGTTATACAGCAACCATTAGTAGTAGGACCTCGCAGGCGCGAGGAGGCCGGTTAAATACAGAGGCAAGCAGATGAAACCTGGATCGGTCGGATCTGGCTGGCATATCTAGGACACGTGTAAAAGCACTCTACATAAACAGGGAATTGTATCCTGTAGGTCGTCTGAGCGTTGCCATCCATGCATGTGACGGTGAACGTACGTGGCTCAAGGCTGAATGAATGATTAAACAGAAAGTTAAGAGGTCCGCTACATGAACGCGCTCGCATCCACAATCTCCACGGCACATACTTGAAAAAGCATCTACACATGGCAGTACTCCGATTCTCATCAGTTGGTAGGGGATTCTTCCTCTCGCTTATTCGTCGATCTTGAAACGCCTCCGATAAAAATCAGAAGCCAGGCGAGACTATTTGGGCTAAGGTGCGTTTCTACGCCACCACGGATTTCCATCTACACGGTGTTTTCTCGGTTCATCAAAATCGGCTCCACTGCTCATCGTTCCTGTCTGCCATACCTCGACGCAGTCATCTCCTTGGTTGGAATTTGGTGTGCGCTGGCTTTCCTAACAAAGTCCCTGTGACTGCTGGCGCCCCCGAGCTGGTTCGAAGGAGAACAAGAACTCCTTGAACCAAACAACCGCCTAAGAGCTCTCCGAAGTCCCTAAGTGCAGGCCAGCCAGCACTCCTCACGGGGGAAACAACGCCCGCCCGTTTCCTATCAAGAATCACTCTGCTTCTCAGCTGCATCTTTGCTTTCAGCGCTGGCTGGTGCGCAGAGCGAGGTGTCTTTTCCGCCTGTCCGAGCCGTAGAATCGGACATATCGCCCTGGCAGGACACTCAGACGCTTTCAGTGCTACTATGTGCCCCCTGCCGTTTCGCTTTCGGTCTCAGTTTGGGTTTTGGCTTCGCCTCCAGTCACTTCTCAGCTTCACTCTCCTCCTTTTCCTCCGCTGACTCCGTCTCTTTGGACGTCTCTTCTGTCTGTCCCTTCGTTTCGTCGTGTTTTTCCTCTTCTTTTTCTGCGTCTTGAGTCTCTGGTTCCTCAGCTGGGTGGCTGCTCCTGTCATACGAAAACGCTCGAAAGAAAAAGTTCCCCACCTGGTTCACCAACATCGATGCGGTGGTTTGCTGTTCCTGCGCTTCCTCAGCGTTCTTCCACTTCTCTTCATGAACCTTCGATGCCTCCTTGTCTCGTTCGTCCGCAGTGGCATTCTTATCTTCGTGTGTGTCAGTGTTGTCCCCCCCACCAGCCCTGTCGCCTGTCTTCAATCCGGTGTCCTTCTCTTCAGACTGGGTATCCCCCACGGCCCCACTACCCTGGTTCTTGCTCAGCATCCCTTCCACCTCAGTATTCTTCTGTGACGACTCATTCCCTTCTACGCTTCTCTTCTCGCCCTTGTCGGCGCTCGCACCTTTCAAGCCAGTGCTGGATGCACCAGCGCTGCTGCTGCTGGAGCTCGCTCCGAAATTTGGAACGTGTTTGGCTCCCGCCGCCACCTTGATTCCGGAGAGAGTCGCTCCCTTTCCGCCTGCATCTCTCTGGACAGCAGCGTCCTCCCCTTCGTCGCCAGACGCCTCGCCCTTCCCCTTTTTCTTCGTGTCGCCGGTCGTGACAACGCCTTCGCTAGCCAGCAGAGACTTGACCTCTTGCTGCACCTCGGAGAGCCGCTGCAGAATCGACTGTGACTGGTCCTGAGCACTCGGCGACGCGCTCCCAGCCTCCGCTGCAAGCTGACGCGCCCGCGCAAGCGCATTGGCAGCTCGCACTTCCGTCGCGGACGGCAGCGCCGCAGAGGGCGACGGCAGAGCTCCGGACGGCAGGCGTCGCCCCAGAGCTGCCACCGGCCGCGAGACTCCCCCCACGATGGGGTACCGAGTGCCCACACTCACCTCCGCCGCCGGCGGCAACCGACTGCGCACCACGGCGCTTCGCCGACCCTCTACAGTCCCTCGAACAGCCACACCCGTCCTCAACACCGGAGGCGCCGTGGCGGTTCTCGCGGCCTCTCTCGACCCTGAGGCGGGCGTCGCCGGCCGCGCCTGAACTCTACGCGCCCCTGCGGGGCTCCTTGTTCGCTGTCCCGAAGTCGTCTCCTGCTCTCGCTGGAGCGCCTGGAGGTGCTCACGAAGGGCAGGAAGTGCGTCGCCGAGTCGCGCCACCTGGTTCGTGCCCACGCGAAGCTCCACGTCTCGCATCTGGAGAACAAACGGAGAATTCTCGTCCTCGAGGAGGCTCATCAGTTCCTGCAAGCTCGAAACGTTGTTCACCACCAAGTCTCCGCGCACTTCAATCGCCGCCATCGCCGTCCTCGCGCGCCGCTGTGTGCCGCTGCCGATACCCGCCGGCAGTCGCCGCACGCTCCCTACGCTGCTCGCTCGAGAAAGCGTTGACTCGCGCGAGAGGCTGCCACTCCTCCGTGTGACATTCGCCCGACCCCGGGTCTCAGCGGGGGCACCAGCACTCCGCGTGAGGCCAGAGGCCCCCGCCACTGGAGAGGAAACGCTCAGCAGTGGGCTCGCGGCGCCCAGCGACGCCGGAGAGAGCTCACCGTCGTCGCGCAGCGCCGGAGGGCGAGCCCGACCGGAAGAGAGCGATTTTGCTGCAGGAGGGCCCGCAGCACTGGCGACGGCATAACGGGATGAAGCAGAGGGAGTTGCCGGCAGGGGGCCAGCAGCGTCTGTTTTTGTGTCCTCGGTCTCCGCCGGGGGCCGAGCCAGACATGAAGCGTCGTCTGTCGCCTCAGTCGAGGACGGCGGGCCTGGCGATGGGTAACCGTTTACCGACAATTGAGGCCTTTTGTCCCCCCGCTCTGCAGTGGAGCCGTCCACCCCCTCCTTCGAGGCTGGAGTTGCCATCGAGGGTGGAGGATGCAGGGAGAACAGAAGGCGCGGAAAGCGGCGCCACACGTGCGGAGAGGGAACTCTGGCGTGAGAAAGGCCCAGTACCAGCGCTCCACGGCAAGAAGAACAAAGTTGCCAAAGGAGACGAGCTGAGTGAGAGTCAGGTCTAACACGTACAAAGGACCGCCTCGATTGGACAGCCACGCAGGGACCATGGGAGAGACGAGAACTGAGCAGCGGGACCCTTGCCGGATTCGGAAAGAAAGGCGCGAATACGTTACGCTCAGAAGTAAGCAAAGTGCAGGTTGTAGAGACGCGAGAGAGGCAGACACAATGATCTCCTTAAGAGGTGGGCACTGAAGGATACAGCTTCGGAAGAAGCTGGCGCCACGCGGAGGAACAGGTTTTCGGGCGATACGAACGAATGCGTGCGTGAGTCGCACAAACAGGGGAAGCGCCGCCAGTTGCCAAAAGCGTCGGGCTACAAATG
Organism: Besnoitia besnoiti; assembly: GCF_002563875.1. Lineage (NCBI taxonomy): Eukaryota > Apicomplexa > Conoidasida > Eucoccidiorida > Sarcocystidae > Besnoitia > Besnoitia besnoiti. Next base: position 3,363,533 of record NC_042358.1, read on the forward strand.
GAAAGAATATCCTCGAAAAAGTGCCTCCTCGTCTTTGGGAATCTTCCCTGATGCCGGCTGCCGGCGAGTTCGCTCGACACACGCGCGGTTGTGCCGCTTGGAACACTGCGGCAACGGCTCCGTTAGAGTTTGGCTCGAAAGGCTGATGGACGCAAAAAGCAATATCCTTCTAGTTTGGCACCACACAGAGCCTGGATAGATTCACACGAAGATCGCGGAAGACGACATGAACTCGAGGCGAACTCATCAGAACGAACTCTGTGATGGGTGGCCTTACCCCCCGCAAGTCAAACGAAATAATGCGGACAAACGTCTCTCGCTGGACAGCTGCCGGGGGAGCCCGCGAGAATAAGGGAAAGAAAGGGGGGACGGCACTCTACGATTTTTCCAGGGGTAGCTACTCCTTCGCGACAAAATATATGTCTTGAAGTTATTGCCACGATATGTAGGCCGAATGCTGCGCGCCTGTTACCTCAATCCACGTGTGCGAACAGAGGAGCCACCCAGCAACGGAGACGGCGCGTGGTGGCGCGGTGCTCGCGATGCTAGTGTGTCACTCTAGCAATCGGGTGTTCCAAAAGATGGTGGCGGATATTTCCAGAACCGAGATGGCTTCTCTGAGTTCAAAGCCTCAGTCCACCCTGTCCTGTTACACGGACACAATTCGTTATGACGGCGTCGCACGCTGGGCGACCGCTCTCGCTTCTTCATTTCTGGGGTGAGAGGCTGCGCGTTGCTCGGCTCCAGCAGCTGGACTCGAGGAAGAAATCATGAAAGAATGTAAGATGAAACCAGATGTTCGTCTCTCTCACCCCACGAAACTAAATCAGGGCGGACAATGGATGCCTGCTGGACGGCTGGCGCCTCCAAGCCGCGCAGCGAGTCTCTAGCGCAGCTACGCATAGAGTCAGCCGTCCGGAGAACCAGCGTTCTTTCCGTATGGCATTATCTGCTACCATGCTTAATAGGGAAGAGAGGTTTTCTGCACTATTCTGCCTCTTCCTTTTCTGCTCATACACAGTAGCGAGGAGGAGCCGTATTGGGGCGGACTAACCACACACCACGAGATGATAATGAAGAGGCAGGCTCACAAAACCCTTACCTCCGTTGGAAGAATGTAGCATTGGTCAGGCTCTCCGGCCTTCCGCTTCCTCAAGCGAGCTGCTGTGGGGAAGGAACGGACTGTCAGACGCATCCGCCGTTTTCTCAAGCACGTTGAGCTGCTCAGCTGGGACTGTCAGCCATCCTCTTAATGTCTTGCCACAGAAGCAAAGAAGCAGGTCTCTACGCATACAACCAATCAGTGCGACAGAGCACGCGCCGCTGTCCCAAAACTTCTGACACTCAGAGGCCAGAGAATATATATATATATATATGTATTTCCTGTAAGAATGGTGCCCTCTGCCACACACGGCTACCGCAGCGACGTGGCCTGCCGCTTTTCCAAAGCAAGAGTTAAACGGGTGAAACGCTCTGGTCCTGCCGACGTCCACGAGGCCGCAGACGGCACTTGTTTGCTTGATTATGTGCGTATGTGCCTAGTTCGCTCTTGCCCCTGCTCCGCGGATTACAAGCGACTGAAAAGAAAACTGCTAGGTTGTTGGTGGTCAGCGAACGAAACGGTATGATACCACACTGTGCCCGCGCTTGCCTCGCTTGTCCTGCCGAAGCCGTTGAAAAAGGCAACAGCACGAAACCCGCGCCGGAAGCTACCAAGTTTGCCACTGGAAACACGGCCACGCAGTTCACGCAGCGTGCCTTGCCGAAAGGGGTGACGCCTTCGAGGCGACATCCGTCACACGTCGCCCCATTGCCTCCCTCCGCAATGCCCTATTATTCACCCAACCCCACTGCCTCTACTCGGATCCACTTTTCAATCTCTGCTTCTATGTCTTGGAGCGGGCTTGAACTCGCCGCCTCAGATGAGCCATGCCCCTCTCAACGCAAACCCACGTTCAGCCCAGGTGTAGCTACTCCCCACTTCCGTTTGCCCCTTTCTATCTCCCACCCCACCCCCTCCCCTTTCTCCGTTCTGTGCTCCATGTTGGTGAGACCGGCAAATATCCGAGGCCTCTAGTATCGCGCTCTCTTCCTTCGATCGCCGTTTGTCCGTGACATGCTATGGCCTTCTTTCCCAGTGCTTTCGCAGGCTCCCTGTTTCTCCGTTTGATGCTCCGCTTGCTTCGTTTTCTCCACTAATCCCTGTGTGCGACTCTAGCGGATTTGTTGAACGATGGCAGCGTTCAACAGCCCGGCCTCCTTGACTGTCGCCGACAGGGCTGCGGTGATCTCCTTGGGAGGGAACCCCTCGAGGAGGCGGAACTCGCCGTTCACAGGTGCGACTCTGGTGAACAAAGGGTACAAAAGGAATACACACGCACAACTGAACGCCCCTCCGCCAAAAGCGCATAACCCCAACCGTCCTCTCCTCCTCCCCCTCCCCCTTCCCCCTCCCCCACGTCCCCACCTGAGCCAGTGCAGCTTCAGCCATCCACACACCATCAAGTGCGTACTCGAAGTGCGACGCGGATAATACACAAATACAGGCAAATACATATATATACATATATATGTGCAGGTTTATACGCGTATCGCTGCACCTGCAGCATGGGACGCTATTGTGTCGGCTGTGTGCGTTGACTCACTGAGACACAAAATCGCGGATGTCGGCGATCGTGTGCGTCTCGTTGAATCTCTGTGCACGTCTCTGTCCGTCATGGAGCCGAAACTGCAGCATGGTCGTGGGTTGGCTCTCGTCGACTGTCACCGCCCCGCGGCTCACGTCGACTTCGGCGCTCGGCGACGAGGACCCTGATCTGTCTTCCCCTCCTGACAGGCGCTGGCCTTCTCCGCCAAACAGCACGTACTGAACCCAACAGACACAAGCGAGCGCGCAAAGACATGTAAAAAAGAACGTCACCGACGTGAAATAGTCTCGACGCAGGATATAGTGAAGGCCCAACGCAGGGCGAAAGGCAGGCGAATCGATGGAAAAAAAGCGCTCGGCGCGTCTCGGTTGTGCTCTCATCGTCACAGTAGGTCACCTTTTCCGCATACGGAAGGAAAAACCCCAAGACGATGTGCACGTTTCCATATTTCACAGAAACGCGAGGCTTGAAGCAGCGCCCGTCGGGCAGCACACGAAGGCACTGGGAGCCATCCCGGAGGCGCGAACCGAAACACCAGCACAGAACGAAGGCGGAGGCAGGACTGAAATTTTTGTGGAGACACAGAAGCTCTGCGTGTGAGGCGCAAAAAACGACTCGCTTACCGCTGGCGGCGGCGGGGGCTCGTACGACTCAGACTGTTTGTTCACGAGCTCAACGTGGACGCGTCGCCCTCCCTCCTGCAGTTCGCGAGGAGCAAAGCTGAAGAAAAAAAACAGGCAGCGGAGCGACGGGGTCGTGTGAAGCCTGGGCGGCGGAAGGCGCAGAAGCAGCAGGACGGAAGTTGTCAAGAGTCGCAGAAAACGATCAGACCAGTCGGGTTTATTGCTCGCTGCACCACTCACTCCGCACTCCGCACACGCCGCAGCTCGAACTGAGCACGTACCCGGCCTTCAACTCGTCCAGAAAGCGGGCGTTTTCAGGGTTCTCCAGCGAACGAAATTCTCCATCGTCGACGGTGAACCCGTTCCTGAACACCGTGACCCTGCGCGCTCCCGGCGGCGCAGCGCCTCTCCTGTTTCCATAACAAAAGCGAACAAAGAGATGAGCGAATAGCCGAGCAGCGAGGGAGGGGATGGACAACGACGATCGCAGCAGAAACTACGACACGCGAATGCGACGGAGGGTTGACAACACCGTGGTAAAAAAGAGTGAGATCGCAAAGAGCTGGGCTCTGCGCCAGCGCACATGAAGATAAGCAGGCCGCAAACGGGCACAGATTTCCCTCTAGCCATTACTGCGGAAACTGAATATACGAGCGGAATGGCAGCAGAAATTGCAGTTACGCGCCGAGACAACAGATGCACGCGCGACGACAAACGCATAGAGACAGTAGCCAGTTTGTGGCAGAAACGCAACGAACCGCACATACTCCAGCTCTAAACATCTCCACGTTTGATAATTCAAGAGCCGCAACATGAAACCACGAGCAGTGCAACAGGAAAGTCGACGCAGTTAACATACACTGCGTGCGCAAAGTCCCCGAGAGGGTGTTCGTCTTCATCGGACGAGGAAGGATTCTCAACTGCGAGGCCCGATCTCTCGCCGCCAGTGAAGCTCGACGTCGTCTTCTTGGACGAATCCACGTCGTCCCGCCGGCGCAGGTCGCTCAAGGACCTGCACCAGAAAACGCAGAAAACAGGAAGGCAGCCGCACGACAGATGAAACCTGAGGCAGGGAACCGCCACAGCAATCTCGTGGCCTCCGCGACGCCGGCTACACAAGGAATCACGTGGAAGGCCTCTCGAGATCCTCCTTGGGCACGAGTTTGTGACGCTGAAATTCGCCGACGGGAGACGAACACAAGATCTCGTGTTCAGGACACAGGCCCTGAAAATACGGTTCGGCCGGTGAGAGTGAGGGGGACAGTACGAGGGAGACGGCAAACAACGGAACGCCAGCGGCTTCAGAAAACGAGCGTGTACATGCGTGCAAACCAGAGCGCAAATCCACTAGCAGACTGTGCTGATGGCAGGGGGGTTCAGGATGAAAAGAAAAATGAGAAGAGACAGAGGAAAAGAACAGAAGGAACACACGCAAGAGACGCGGAAGTGAGAGCGTAGGTACGCGACGAAGAGGGGAACGCAAGGACAACGAAGATGCAACGTCAGTACGTGTCATTTTCGCAAAACAAGCGGTAGGTGAAAGGGAGGGGAGCGCGCAATGCCGCAGTAAGAGGGGGCAGTGCGAAGAGAGAGAGAGAGGAAGAAAGAGAGGGTAAAGAAGGAGTCAGAGTGATGAGCGGCACTGGAGAAAAATCAGGTGCGCTAAGGGAAGCCATGCAATAAGAGTGGTGTAGCCCCGAAGTGTGAGAAAAGAGGACGACAAACAGCAGGCACAGCAACAGAAGGGGAATCCGCAGAAGTCAAAGAAAAAGTGGGATATCGCCCATGGAGGAAGGAGCGAAGTGGAGTTCGTGGAAGGAGGGATTGCGGCGAAGGAGACTGACACGGCCGCAGGTAGCAGAGATATTGGGGGATGCAGCCATCCAAAGAAGTTCACGGGATGCGAAACGAACCAGGAGGGTTATGTGCGTAGTTGTTTTCCTTCGTCACGCGTGTGTGAGACCTACCGGATCGACATTTTCCTTTCCAGTACGAGGACTGGCAACGGCACGCAGACAGGCGGCGGGTGCACGAAGGCCAGGACGAGGACTCAGAAACGAGTCACGAGCGCGCAGACGGAAGCAAGAAAACAAAAGATGGAACGAACGTGGAGGGACGGCTGAAGGACGAAAACAGGAAAGTAAACGAAAAGTTAACCCAGAAACAAAAGAAGCTGGCTTGAGACGAGGCCCCAGGCGGGAAATAGTCGTGATGATGCGATGACAAGGAAATGGATGGGAAAAGAGGGGCGAAAGACAAGAGACATGAGATCCAGACGTATTCTATCTATATACGCAAGTGCCGAAGAAAACCAAGACGAGAAATGAGAAAAACTATCATGCAATCGCACAGGATCTTCACACCCCGCCAGAATGGAGCAAACATCGCGCAGTCAATCTCGACAGGCCTCGACCGTCGTGAAATGACGCAGGTCGAGGCGTCGCCCAAGAAGCCAAAATGAGCGAAAAAACAGAAGCAACAAGACGCTTTCCACTGGAAAAAGGTTCTCGGAAACAGCCCTGGCGACAAGCTCTCCTCTGATCAGCTGTGCGGTAGGCCGCGAAAAAAAGCACATGAAACAGAGGCAACGCGCAGAAAGTGTGAATGCCGGTGAGCCAGGTGAGGAGAGCAGTGTCGCGTGGGAGACACGGTAAAGCACTTCTTGCTCGGTATCTCCCGCCGTGTGCTTCAAATGAGTCTCTGTTACTCTTCCCGGATTTGAAGGGCAGGTCGTGAGGACATACACGGAAAAAATGGAATGTAGGCACCGCGATGAACACTACGCGGAAACCCCAAACGTGGCTAGCGTGGTAAGGCCAATTCCGCTCTCCGCGCCATCGAAAAACTGATAAGTTACTGAATGGCCTATAGTACAATCACATTCTCATGCCTGCGCAAGACAAACAGGCCGCATATGATCACAATCCCGTCCGCTTCCCGATGCGTGCGGGATTCTTGTCCTGTCGCCGCACACAATGGTCCCTGGACCAGGCGCGATTTAGTGAGAGCTACACACGGTGAGGCAGCTCTTGAGACCCTGCTTTTTCCTAGGCTTTCGCCACCAGAAAGGAGAGGAAAGGGGTTCCTCCAGCAGCACGTGCCCCTATGTTCACGGAGTTGTGATAGTGGCGCTCTGCTGACTTACTGCAAGGAGTTCTGCACGCCCGCCCGGCTACTAATCAATCCATCGACAACAGCACGACAGCTGAGGTATTGAAGACAAATCAACGCATGGAAACCGGCAAAAAAAAGACACGAAGCTCAATCGCTGACACTGCACCACACAAAGTGTGTCTCGCAGTTCAACCTGGATACTGCCGTTCGGAATGCGAAGGCACGAAACCATTACTTTTAGACGACGTGAAGGGAAGAGAGCGGTTGATTGACAGATGATGTCAATCATCCGCCCCTGTATTCGTGGACGTGAGTCTCTGTAACGCGTTGAGTGTAACCTCTTGGCCAAACTTGAAGTAGGAGCTAACTCGAGTCTGGGTGCGTGATTCACGACGGCCGAAACTGGGAACTGTTGGTGCTCCAAAGACTCTGGCCATCCTGCGTGGGTGCTTCTGGCTGGTTAAATAGCATGCTCGGGTACTACTCAATAAAGTGGAAGGTGCGACACTGCTGAAAGACTTACTGGAACTGTGCGTCCTGGGGTTTCGAGTACCCCAATCGAATGCTGACGCAGTATTCGCTAGAAGTGCTCGCTCACAGGTTCCCAACGCCACCCCTCTCGTGAATACGTGTTTTTATGTACCGATATGAAGTGTTTTATGACGTCCTGATCAAGGTGCACTACTCGTGAGCAGAGGCGCCATTCCGCCGTGCGTTTTCCCATGTTCCTCTCGCATGGAGGGCTTGCACACATTCGATCTAACAGCTGGCACGTAGAAAAATACCAGTGTAGGCAGAAGTGTAGCTTCAGGACGGTACGCCATGCCTACGGTGCAAACAGCAAGCCAGCGTTTACCTCATGTGCGCCACTGACAAGTTCCTATTTCCACGAGGTGGACACGGAAAGCGCGGACGAGAGATTATCTTAGATCTTGGACTTCGTACAAAGTTAGGTATAGTTTCAACCTTGAATGATCACGAGCGTTTTGAGATTCCACAGTTGCTTGATGACTCTTGAAAATCTAATGAGGACAACCCACCGATCTGAGTTATATATATAGCACAAATCGGTATCACGACTGTCTACTCATGTAGAAACTCCTGCAAAACCCCCGCCAATGTATGTACCTGAGGTGTACGTACATTCCAAGTGTGGGTTCAACTTGCTGCAGACGGTTCCAATGCAGCAGTACATCCCCTCTTGATGATTCTGAGGCGCATGTTTCTCACCATCTATGCAGCCGCGTCGCTGGTGTAATGCAAAACCAAATCGATTTCCGAAAGAAGCACCTGCTCAACTAGGGACTAACGACAAGCTGTGGAAAGCCAACTGACACGGTGCGGTGACTGAGGAGCGAAAACATGGAGCCGGTTAGGCAGTCCCGTTAGGTCGCTGTAGCGAAGACTTCGCGTTTTCCAGCTCCCACAGCACAAAACACCGTCGGCTCATTGCGGCTTATCCATAATAAGTCTGCTTTCGCGTCCCGCGATTCTCATTTGACCGTCATTCGCCTCCACCGGCTTTGGCTTCACCGCCGGCTCCAGCAGGGCCGGATGCCTAGCCGATCGTAGTACGTCTAGCAACGCAGCAACAACGTTATGTTGTTGCTGCGTTGCTAGACGTACACTCCCCGTTTCTCTACGGATTTCAGGTTAGAGCCTCTCAGCCAGCCGCCGAGTGACAGTGCGGAGGTGGTTGTAGACCTTTCCAGGCGGCGCACCGAGGACGAGGGAGCAGATGGAGTGGCGAGCGAGCTTGATGTTCTCGAAGGACCCGAGGATGTGAATCCGGCTGTCTGCAAACACAAGTCGTGTGCGGGTTGCGTTTTCGATGGCATACTTGGTTTTCCCTTCTCTCCCGTTCAGCCGCGCAATGCATCTGCTCAAATGGTCGCCGTTCAGGCGTTTCACATCTTTGATTTCGAACGATTCGATGAAGAGATCATCGAGGCGCAGCAGCGCGATGGCGTCGCGGACTTCGAAGCCCAGAAGGAAGGCCCGGACAAAGTCGCTGCCCTTCTGCAGAAGAGAACTGTTGTTGTGTAGGCTGCCAAGTCCTCCTGCCTGTTTCATGTCGCCGCTTTTCGCGTCTCCCGGAACGCGCGTGCGGAGTTCGACACATCGCCGCTTCAGATTCATGCGGACCTGCAGTTTAAGATGTGTCACGAGAGGCTCCAGGATCTCCGTCCACTGTTTCCTCAAAGGTGACATGCGGTGGGGCGGCACGAGTAGCCGACGGACTTCATAGCGGACTGTGTTAGCTGGTTTCTTCTTCAGTTCCTTTCGCTTCCCGCCGTGCAACAAGCCAGAAGGCGAAGCCGATGACGCTGCGGACGGTGAGGGCGAAGATTCGTGCTGCGTCTTGTCGGCCTCGCTGTGTCCGCCAGGTGCTGCACTTTCCACTTCATCTGCTTCCTGCTCTTCGTCAGGTGCGTTGGTAAGCGTGATATCGTCTGCCACATGCTGAAGAATGTCCATTGACTCAGAGTCGCCTTTTCCCGCAGAGTACGGAGCGTCGTCCTTCATGAGGCGCTCCTGTCTCTTCCGCGCCCGCCGCCGCACTGGCACGAAGGAGTCCGCAGCCTCCTCTGGAGCCATGACGGTCTCCATTGTGGGCTACGTAGCAGCAGAGGAAGGCAATCAGAGGCGAAGGCAGCCTTCGCAACCGACCTGGGTGCTCGGGAGGAGGGGGGAGTAAAGACGGAGCAGCTTACAAGACAGGCGCGGAGAACCCAGGGGTAGAGATTCAGCAGAAAAAATCTGATGCAAGGTCGGTCGCGGTGAATGCATGCGATGTGTTTGAATGGGGGTGGCAGGGATAGAACTCGCGCTGGAAGGCCAAGGTCCCACTGGAATTAACAGTTAGAAAACAAACGACCCGAATGAAAGAACGTCTGAGGCAGTATCTGGTAAAAGGGAATCAGGGGAAGGGACGATCGCAAAAAAAAATGGAGCTGTCGCTTGACTCAGGTCCCGGCGCATGCTAGCACAAAGTGGCCGCGATCCCAACAGTGGCGAAGGGAGGAGGAAAGCTGAGTAGAGTCACAGACGAACGCACGAGTGACGGGCAATATGGCCTCGCCTGGATATGCCTCGGAGCTAAAAACTTAACAAAAGGAAGGCTGGAAGCCCTGAAACAGACAGGCAGCGGGTGGGCAGACAGGGAACGAAGACGACAAGGAGATGAGCTTTGCAAAGAAAAAGAAGGGAAGAATAGAGGCGGAATCCAGAGTTTTTCAACAGGAGATGGAGAAAAAAATATTGAAGGCAATCACGGCAGGAAAAAGGCGTTCAATTGAGGAAATTCAACAGCTCGTGGGGCAAATAAACCGCTGTCGGCGATTGCATGCGCGGGAGTGATCAAGCGTAGTGTCAAGTAGCAAGCGAAGGGACGGAGACCGAATCTAGTGGGAGCAGATTCGACCCGAGAGACCATAAGGCGGCAAGAGAGCCGAGAAAGGAGCTGGCGCGTTTCTGCATTTCGTGGCGAACGGCTCGCACTCTGGTCGCATTCCTCCTCTTCGCTCATATTTTCCTGCCGCCCTCTTTATTAGCCCTCTTTGCTTCTCTAGCGCCCCCTTTTCGTGTGCTTGAGTGAAGACACGGCACGCCACACTCGATGGGCTCGGACACTGTTGGCAACCCATCCGCTTTTCTCGTGAATGAGAACTACAACTTCCCTGGCCTCCTCACTTCGCAGCGCGGGTTGCTAGTTTCTAGGATCCCTGTAGAAGTTCCTCTCGTACACGAAAGCTGTCAAATGCTGGTGCCCCGCGATTGAGTCTCGACGAGGGGCTTGCCCAGTTGGAACATTCTGACGGGGCGATAGCCCAGCGTCTTCTATTGAGCGCTGAAGATGAGGAGCTTTGGTCTTCTCTCTTCCGCTGTTGCCGATCCGATATTTGTCAGCAACAGGTATAGCTGCATTTGTGTATGGCGCTGTAGCGCTACGGCGAGGCGATCCAGTTGGCGGTCCTCTTGCGGAAGTGGCAGGGAGCCCTGACAAGGAAGGAACTTATAGGCCTGCGCACGAGAGAGTTTGCGATGACTTTGTCTCTCAAGCTGTGGGGTTTGGTTTTGAGGGGGAGGAAGGACGAGAAAAAATGCCGCCCCGCCTTTTGGCTGGAAGGCATCACGCAGAGGCTGGCTTTATGGCCATAAACGGTTTGTGGAGGCGTCGCACTTCTCCGCCTTGTCCGTCTCTTGCGGCTGCCTTTCTTCGCTCCCCTTCGCCTCCTCCCCGTCCCTCTGACTCCCCTGTCATACCCGGTTCTGTCTCTCTCGAATACAGCGGACTGCATTTCTCTTCTTCGTCTGGCCTTCGTGTCTTTACCGCGTCTACTCTTTTGCCCAGGTCCTCGCCTGCGGCTACCCGAGTACCTGGCTCCGCTCCACCTGATTTGGCCGCTGGCATCCATCGGCGCCGCCTCCTTCCTGGTTTCCGCCATGTTGCCTCCCTGCCTCTTCTTTCTGCCCGCCAGTCTGCCCCGCCGCTCCCGTTTCCACAGCTTAGCTGTCCAAGCTCCCTCCGTTGTCTCTCATCTTCCGCGCTCGTGCTGCCTCGCCGCTCGGCTACGCCGGCTCCACGAGGCTCGAAGCGCGCAAGCGGCGTTGCGGCGAAGGCCGTGGATCGTCTAGCCTTCCTGGCGTCTTCAGGGCGCCCGACATCTGCGCTTCCCTGGCGCAGTGCGACGCTTCATCTGCGCGACCATTTGGACAGCCTCGAGTTGCCACTGCATGCGCCCGCCATCGCGCAAGCCTTCGCACTGCTTGGCTGCCACCGGCCTCTGCGGCACAGCCCAGTTCTACTCCGCCTCCTCCTCCACCATGTTCTCCAAAAGCCCCACGCCGCGTCCGCCGTCTACGCTGCCTCAAATGAAGAGGCTATCCGCCGGATAGTTCAGCACCAAGTAGCCGACCTCGCCCGCACGCTTTCCCTCTCCAGAGTGGCTGCTTCCTCGCGCGCGGTTCAGGCGCGAGCTGCACACGAGCTGTCTCCCTCGCCTTTTGAGGGCCCCGATGCCCTTTGCTTGCCTCAGCTCGCAGAGGCAGGAGATGCACGGGACGGTGAAGGCGAGCAGAGGACTTGGCGTGGAGGAGCGAGTGCCGGGGAGCTGCGCCATCTGGGCAATTCAGTCTTTTCAGAGGGCGACGCGTGGGTTCGTGACTGTTTTTCAGACAGTGATAAAAGAAGGATTCTCATCGGGTATCGTCAAGCCGCGTCTCTGCGGTCGGTCCTGCGGGCTTTGTCTCCGTTTCTGTATCGCCTGTTTCTCTTTTCGGCTGGCGACGTGCCCAGTGTGGCGGCTGCGGCTTCCCCCGTCCCAGATCTGTGGGTGCAGGAGCTGGCAGGCCTCGACGGCGAGGCGCACACGGGAAGACCGACTTTGTGGGAACTCGACGAAGGCCTTGAACGCGAGAGAACTCTCGAGGAAGATATCCAGCTTCTCGATATGTTGGCTGACGCCCTCGCAGTCGGCGCGGGCCCCGCCACCGGCGCCAAGGGGTCGTCCCTCCACCTGGCGGCGCCAGGTGGAGGGGCGACTCTGACCAGAAGCGATGCGGTGGAAAGTGCTCAGGCGAGGGAGCGGGCGCTCGCGGACGCAAGTCAGCCGGATGGAGTGGTGCTTACGCACCGGGACGAACCCAGCCGAGGAGAAGAGGCAGCTCGTCCGCGTGGTTCCACAGACAGAACGAATGTCTCGTCGGTGTCTGCGTTCGAAGGCATTTTGTGGAGCTTCTTGGAGCGGTGCTGCGAACGCACACTCAGTAGTCTCGAGAGAGGGGAGGGCCGGGGAGAACAAGAGAAGCGGAAAACGACTCATCTTCTCCCTCTGCTTGCCACTGCAGCTAGCACGATCCTGGTGAGGCTGTCAGAGTCAGCGGAGCGTCAGGGTCCTCTCCTCAAGCAAGGGGCACCTGCAGCAAAGACGGCTCCAGACGCCGGGCTGTTGCATTCACCTTCTGAAGCTAGTCCCAGCTCCTGGGATGTTGCTTCGCTCTGTCGGTTGCAGCGAACTGCGTCTCGAGTCCAGCGCATGATTCTACGGGCCTCTCTCCCAGACTTTGCGCACAGCGACGTGTTCGTCGCCCTTCCAGCTTCGGCGCTGGCGCTTGACCGGGTGCAGCGCTCTGTGGCTGCTCTGCTTGAGTCTGAGGTCGAGAGAGAGGAAGGAGAGGGCGGAGACGCCCTCGAGGGCGAGCGGGGCGCTGAAGGCGTGGGTCAGCGGCCAGTCGCGCACGTCCAAGGAGAAGCCCCAACAGATCTGCGGGGGGAAGGGGTCGCAAGCGGCCGCAGGAGTGATTTCTGGGGTCCGACGAAGACGAGAAGGGAGGAATTTCAGGGACAGAGTGAGGAACGAAGAGCTCTCGGGCGAGCTCTCAATGCGCGGCTGTTCCAAGAGGCAGACAGGCGAGCGGCGGACGCGACGCTCTTCGCTGACGACGTCGTTGACTGCATGAATACAGTGAGGAGACCGTCAGCAGCCTAGGGGGGGGAGCGAAGCACTGGATTGCGGCAGACAAAGCGGATACTTGAGAGAACTACCGCTACACTCAGAGTGCGAGAGGAGCGCCCCAGAGGGAAGCGTCGAAGACGGCAGTGAGGACTAGTGAGAAATGAACGAGTTCACAGCGAGGGCATGTAACGAGGGGCGGCGTAAGGGCGCGCCTGGACCTGGGGTGTCGCGTGCAGGCGGAGGTGAATAGAAAAGCAAGGGCGATCAGGGTCACGAAACTGGGTGGCCGTTTAAGCCGTATGTGGCTTGGTGTGCCTTGTCTTTCTCAGATTGTCAAGGTGGGATGGGCGCGGCCTTCGACAGTTACGGTACTGTTGAGGGCTCTATGCAACCGCACAGGTAAGCACATTTGCGTGTATGAGTTCTCTCACCTGATGTTTCGTCTCGCAGGATACGTTCCCCGTATGCGGTGTGCGGCGTGAACGCTGCAGGACAGCCACACCGAAGTCTGACCCGCACTGCGTGCGCTGGGTTACCTCTCAGTCTCGCCTTTCTCACTGCTGTCTTTGTCTACACGCCTCTCCATGGCTGTGTCCAGCCTTGAGATTGTCACTCGTCATGTAAACTCAGTCTGAGTTAATCGCGTGCAGTCCGTAGCACATTTGCTACAGCCGTTAGGCGCGAGAGCTGAGGCCGTCGCTATTATCTACACTCTTGTCGGCCTGTCTTCTCGATCCAGACCTTACCCAACCCCACGTTGTCACCATGTTGGCTGGTCGCATTCCGGTTACAGATGACTTCTCCGCGGAGCAAAAGGAAGACCTCGCCGAAGCTCTCCGCCTCCTCGAGGCCTCCGTAGGCCTGCAAGCGAGGCCAGATGGCCGCCGCGTGCAGACGGCGGGGGCTGCCGTGTCGAGAGCGTCCTCTATGAGCAAAAACGCGCCGCGATCCCGTCTCGCCTCTCAGGCAGTCGCTGCAGATATTGCTTTTTTCTCTGCTGCAGACCAACGTAGAAATGAGCTTGCAGGGGACAGTGCACAAGCAGCAGCAGGCCGGATGCCAGGTGACGACACACAGGGGACAGCCGTCAAAGACACGGCCGAGGATACGGCGCAGGTGGCCGCGTATCTCGAAATGATACGGACGCAGAAAATTCTGGAAAGGAAGCATCGATCACGCATTTCCTGGAGCACTCGAAGGTGGTGACTGGTTCTGCACGCCTGACGGCGCGCGTGAAAGCCGGAAATCAAAATAAGCGATTCTGAAGATCTCCCGTTCGTCTGCGTGTAGCGAGGCTCCCATTGCCAGTTGTCTTGTCTCTGTTAAGGTCTATGTACTGGTAACTTCACTTTTTCTGCGTATGGCAGTTGCCTCCGTACGCATGTGCCGGTCATGTGCCACGGTGCGTCCGTATCGGAAACTCTCCGTGGTCTGGCTGCGGTCAGAGCCAGCCTCAAATGCGCAACATTTTGAACAGGTGATACATTAACTCAGTTTCGGCGGTACAGTAGTTCGTGAAAAGTGCGTGGTTGGCTGGTAAACGTGAACGCATGAGGCAGATGGTTCAAACTTTTCGACGGGCAGTTGTGCATGAGACAGCTGGCCCGCGCGGTTCACCGAAAGGCTGTTGATGAGCAGGAAGCCTTTCAGAGGGCTGGATCAGAGTAGCTGTTGCTTTCCAACGGAGTGCGAATAAACCTGTGTATGCTCATCGCCCAAAGGATCGCTTCTGTCGCTCAGGGCGTTCATGTAACTGCCGCAGCGAGTACCTGAAACTGTGCGCCGCTGTGGACTTCCAGGCAACGAGGTCTGGACGTAGTCTCAACACAGTTCACTTGTGTCACATGCGCTCAAAAGAGCTCACTGAAGCGTGTGAGGCCAGACATTTTCTGGTGTAAGACTTTACGGTTGGCTACGAGCCCACCGTGGAGAGACTCCGTGCCGTGAGCCGATTTCGGTCGCCATCCTGCTGCCCGTGCAGAAAGCCTCACGTGCAAAGGAACTGTCTGTACTCTCAACCTCTCGTGTCGTCTCGCTCATCCAGTCATCCATCTAGAGAGCTTGCCAGTGTGCTGCAGGAGGCACGCGAACGCAGGCGAGGTGCGATCGCACTGGTGTGCTCTGCTGTCCCTCGGCAACACTCTCTTCGTTCCCGATGCCGAGTGTTCTCGGAGCGCTTTGTACGCTCGAGCCAATGAACAGTCGACAGGGCCCATATTTGCTGCTAACGCGAGGCGTCCAGGATTTTGGTATCGAGTGGATTACAGCCGTCGGCTGAGGCGTTCCACGACGTGTGGAGCGCGTGGAGCTGTGCTGCAGCAGCTCGCCTAGAAAATTTCATCGCATTCTTTGACACATTTTCGGCGCGATCGGGTGTGTATCAGGATTCAGTAGCATTTTACGTGGAGGCGTCGTTTCGAGGCGCGGGGCACAACACAGCTGAGCTGCGATCCGCTAATTGTTCGAATGTGATCGAGTACACGCATGTAGTTGCAACGGACGCAGTTACCAGAGCGTGGCGGCTGCCTGCGGCATCGACTTCACGTCCGCTCGCTGCACGTTGCGCGTGCTTCTCTAAGAATGAGAATCTCGCTGCCGCAAGGCGGTTCCAGCGTCTTTTTCGGAAGACTTGGTGCGTACGCGTTCTAGCGTACTGTAAACGCGGCGTCAACTGAACCTCGATGACGGAAATGCCCAAGAGCCCGGCTGAGTGTCTGCCAAAACGCGCGCGTGCTGAGGAGAGACGCAGCGCCGTTTCATATCGACTCCCGGAGAGTACAGTCCTCGCTTTTGTGTTTCAGTTGGTCTCTCAGATAACCCCGAAGTTCAAGGAAGAGTGAGGATTGATGTTTTCGCTCAGGAAATCCGCTGTGGGTGGTCACTATGTACCTTATTTTGAGTGCAGGGAAATCCAACCAAGCGTGCCCTCGCTTGCTAACCTCAGGCATGTACGCTACCTGTGCCACACGGCGAAAGGTGTCTCTTTTTCACAGAAGATCGTAGTGTCCGCCACATTCTGTCCTTCGCTCCCTTTCCTTCTTGCACTTGTTTTCTCATGCTGCTCAGCTGCGTGTGTGCGAGGAGCTGGACGTGGATCCACGCGAAAGGGTTCGAGGTCGCGGGTTTTTTAGACAGTGCGTCTGTAAGCACGAGCGAACACGGGCTCCCGTGGACCTGTGGAGGAGCGTCATTGTTGTTTTGCGCTTTATCTGTTTGGAACTTTGCAATTCTTCGCTAGCCAACTGCGGCTCTTCAGCCAGCGTGGCGCCCCGTGGCAGGGGTTGTCTCTCGTTTTGATTTGTACGGCCTCCCCCGGTTTTTTCCCAATGTCTGCTCGTGTCGGTTTGAGCGGCTTTGCCAAGTGTCCCTGCCTCTTGTTTTCTCTCGAGAAGGATCAATCTGCCTCCTAATAAGAAGCATCGCTTCAGATCCGGTTCCCCGGCGAGGACGCTGGAGACAGCTAGCCAACGTGGCGTCCACGCATCGACGCGTGTGCCGTCATCGACCGCAGCCTACGTATCGCCGTAGCTTTTCTCTTCGTCTCGTGGTTCGTCTAGATGTGGAACTCGAGTCCTCCTCACGAGACCCTGGTCGCTCACGCGCTCTCCCCCCGCAGTTCCCTCCTGGTCAGTTGCCGTCCCACGATCCTGCCCGCCTCGGCGACGCAGGCACCAAGGGCTCGTGACGACCTTTGCGCCTCCCTCCTGCTTCCGCAGGCTTCTCAGTCACTTGCGTTTCGACCTCGTTTTCCCCCCCAGAGTGACGGGGAGATGGCACTAGTGCATCCCGATGCGGCGGCCGCAGGCTCCACGGTTTGTCAGCGCGGGGCCGTGTCAGACCGTCCTCAGAGTCCTGAACGCCTCCAGCCACTCCCTCATGCTTGTAAATCTTCTGTGCCCCGTGCGGCTTCCAAGGCTGACAGCCGGCTGTCGCTCCAGCAGCGCGCCTGCGATGCGGAGGAGGACCGCGGGGCTGTGACCAAGGAGCCCGCTTCGCGCGAATCGGAGAGCACGGGAGAGTCTTTCGAAGAGCCTCACCACATCGATGTATCATGGTATTCAAGTCCTTCGCATCAGCCACATTTTTCCGAGCCTCGGGCGTCTCATTTGGGTGGAGAGTCTGCTGTGCAGCCGCCGGCGATATGCCTGACCATGCCGCCGCCGAGAAGCTCCTGCCCGTCTCGCTCCTCTGAGGCGTGGCTCTCTTACGTTCCTGCTGAGTCCTTCGTGCGTCAGGGAAGTCCCTCAATGTGTTTGCTTCCCGCCTCGGGAGATGGAGAGGGCGTGAGCGCCGCCGTCCGTGTATCCGCAGGGGGAGGTGGCGCCCCGTGCACATCCCGGGGGAGCGATTCCAGAGGGTGGGATAGTCCTTTTTCAACCGCGCTGCCTGAAGAAAAAGGTGTCGCTGAGCAAATGAGCGTCGGCACATCTGTTTCGTCAAGCCACCTTGCAGCAGAGCAAGGCGAAGCGACCACGATGAGTCCCTGGGGTCTCTCCGGGGGGAGCAGTCAGACGAGGGGTTTGCCCGATGACAGGGGGGACACGCTGACCCCTGGGTGGGTCGCTGAACTTGCCGCTGAAGCTGGGCATGCTTCGCTGGCGACGCGCAGCGCAGCTGTGGTGGTGCACAAGCAGGAGGAGGAGCTAGAGTCTCCCTGGGCCCACATAGCTCGAGAGTCGAATCGACCGTTTGCACCCGTGACTGGTCACTACGTTGAAGGCTTCACCAGCAGCAGCTCAGGAAGCAGCACATCTGTCTCTCCTTCGCCTTTGCATCGCAGTCCTGCGCGCCGACGCGCCCGCGATTTAGTCCCGGGGGGGCTTATCTTTGGAGAAGACTTGAGCGTCTCAGGATCGCCCTCACGACGGAGAGGTCGGCGCCGGTGGGGTGAGGAGGAGAGGGGCGTCGCGGACGAAGCTACGAGCGTCAGCAGCAGCTCCGTGGAAGGCGACGCAGAAGAGTTCGATACTGGACTCTTCGGCATGGCTGCAGGGCGCCAGTTCATGCAGCTCTCTCGAGCACTTCTCGGTGGAACACGGCAGAGGCAATCGGATGGTAGCTCCAACTTACACAGTGAAGACGAAGCAGAGAGAATTCGCCAGCATTGTCAGCTTCAAGAAATGCGCATAAGGGCCCTCGCAGTTGGCGCTGGACGGGCGTCGCCGCGGCGGCGGGCTCCGAGTGGGGGAGGAGACGGTGGAGAAGTCCCGCGCAGTCACGACAGGCTGGCAGGAAGCAAGGAAAGAGGAGGCGACCTCCTCTTAGAGGAGGGGGAAGGCGAGGACTCGTATGGGGGAGAGCAAAGTGACGAAGAACGGCTGCATGCCGCATCCGTGGCTGCAACGTGCTCATCTTCGGCTCCAGGCGGAGAAGGTGGCTCTCTATACGTTGGTGGAAAAGGTATGTCGACGCGGGCGGGCGCCGGAGAGGCACGGGAGTTTGCAGAGGACTTCAGACGCGGTCGGAGTGTTGCCCGGCGGTCGCCGAGGCGCACAGGCCGTCGCGCAAACCGCGAACGCCGTAAACACTTGAAACAGTTGGCAAGTGGAGGAGCTCAAAGCTCTCTCGCCGGTTTGCGGCTGCTTACGGATGGCACGTTACTCGCCGCTCTGCTCTTCGGAGAAGACGAGAGGATGACCATGAAGGAGTTCAATAGTGACGATAACGACACCACCTCATGGCCTGAGCGGAGCCACGCCTCCGCGCTGGGGGCCGCCGCAGAACCGGAGAGGAAAGGGCACTTGGGGACGGCGACCACCCGAAGAAGCGGGCAACAGAGGCTTGCGCCCAGCAGAGGCCCTGACCACGTCAGCCGCCAAAACTCGGGACATGGGGAAGGCGGCAGCTGCAGCGAAGGAGTGGCTAGAGAGGGGCAACTGAGAAGCTCATCTTCACCCTCGCATGGCAGGGGCTCTTCGACGGAGAGACGACGGCGGAGTGAGCGGGCGGGAGGTCGTGATTCAGCGGGAACATGCGTGCACCAGGATGCTCCCCGACTTCTCCGACAGGGGGAGCCTGCCTGTCTCAGAAGCGGCTCAGACGACTGCCGACCAGACTCGCAGGTTCGCGGCGCTGAAGCCCGCAGGGGAGCTGAAGACTCCTGGCGTGGAGGGCAGCAGGCGTTTTCCTCTAGCGAGGAAAGCAGCTCGTTCAATGAGGTGGCTCCTGAGGTTACTAGAGGACCGGCAACAGGTGCGCAGGCCGTGAGGGGAGGCCGGCGGCGACGACGGCAGCAGCCGAACAAGCCCGTGAGCGGATCTGCGACAGCCTCTGCACGCGAGTCCACAATGTTTATGGCGTTTTTCGACCCGTTTACCAGGCCTGAAGGGGCGCCGCGTGCCAGCACCAGCGGCAGCCCCTCGTCCAATATCCGGAGTAGTCAGACCGTCACTAGTGTGTCTACCGATCGATCTGGTGCGGAGGGCGAGTTCGAGCTAGAGCCGGCGCGGCGCTCGGATCAAGGACTGGGCAGTCCGCAAAAGACGAAACGGGATGCAAGGCTCCACGCGGATGACGGCATTAGGCAGACGGCAAGTCGGCGAGATGGCGCGGAAACCTTCTCCCCCGATGGCGGACAGGTTGGCAACGGCGAGCAAGCTCCGGGAGGTATGGGATGCGACGACCTGCCGTCGTCGCATCCCGTAGCAGGGGGATGCAAAGCGACGCAGAGGAAACCAGATAATTTGCGAGAGCGGGCGGACTTCTGTAGAGGAGCCGGTGCGGTGAGCGAATTGGGCGCAGGGCAGCCTTCGGCAGCTGCATATCGGAGAATCGCAGAAGACGAGGACGATGAGGGTCACTCGTTTTTGAGCCACCGGCCGTCGCTGTCTGGCGCGACGACTTGCTCGTCCTCGAAACGCCGCCCTTCAGATGGATTTGAAGGGATGCTGACGCATCTTTCGCGGCGTTCTTCGCCCTCCTCAGAGCTTCAGAATGATGGCGCAGCGGGTTTTCAAAGCCCGCCAACATTTACAGGGAAGGACAGCGACCGAGGTGCTCCGTTCGCCTCGGCGACGACGCAGGACGAGCGTTCGTCTCTCGAACCGACCCGGAATTCGCCGCAGTGGCAGGTGGAGCATTTGGATGGTGGGAGTCGTAACGGCGAACGCAGACTGGGCGGAAAGCGTGCTGAAAAAGGTGGCAGCGCGGGCGTGTCTGCGGACACTCCGGATACGAACGAAGCGAGCCGCACTCCAGTCGGTTTCTGGAGAACGAGGAGAGAACCTCAGCATCACTCGCTCTGCCGCGAAGCGGGAATGGATGTAGGCGGAGGCGCGGGCGTGCCGGCGTCCTGGAGAAGGGAGAAGTGCGAAACAGGTGAAGCGTTTGTTGCAAATCGCGAAGAGCCAGAGGGCCAGAGGGAAGGCGAGAGCTGCGATTGTTACCCCCCGGCGAAACAAGGTGGAGGCGGAGGGAATGTGCAGAAGGACTCCGACAAAAAAACTACAGAGGGCGTCAGTGAAGAAGGTACGTGAGCTGGCGCCTAGCAGCGTGTGTCTGCTCATTCGCTGCGCAGGCAGCGCTGCCTAGTGGGATGTGTTTGAGCCATCGAACGCTTGGCGCCCGAATCGTCGGGATGCTCGTGTGGTGCGGCCGCTGGTCTGCTTGTAGGGTGGATGCGAGATATTTTATCAGGTTTCTCTGGGAGATCTCACACGCCTACTCAGGTGAAGTTGTCATTTTGCGCTTGGTATGCTTCAGGATGATGTCTTTGTGTCGCGGCTCATGCTGGCGAGGTGGAGCCTTCCTTTGAAGCAGCATGTGACATCGGGCGAATGCGTTCGTCAGGGATTGCTACGTGGCGAGTGTGATGCGACATGCAGCCCCTAGTCGAGGTTGCGAGGTTACATGAGTAGTGAGCTACTGCTGCCCGAGGAACCCTTCCGCCTCCCATAGTTTGTGGTAATTCTCAACGCCCATTTCTCTGTTTGGTGCAACACGCAGGGAGTTTCTATTCACTGAAGGCCTTGACGGCATTCTTCAACGCGAGCGGCCCAAATTCCTCAACCCCTCTATTCCCTGCAGAAGAGGAAGTGGTGGAACCGATGAGAGTGAATTCCCATGCAGGGCATGATGGAGGTGGATGGGAACTCGACGAATGTGGTGACCTGCAGAAAGGGATTCAGAGCAAGGTCACGCGTGTAGATGCAGACGACCCCATAGACGGAGAAGCTTCCGCGGCAACGACTTTCTGGTCGTCGCTCTCCAGCATGTACGATTCCTGGGGTTTCTCAGGGGCCTCTTAAGACGCAGAGGAGCTGAAGAATTTACAGAGACTTCTGGTTTTCTGTATCAGAGGGAGGAGGGGTATTTGCGGGTCACGAAGGACGCGGGTACAACACGGATATATTTGGCATCCCAGGTCCCAGCGATTCCACGAGCACGCAATTCAAGCTCGCCCACGCTTCCGCGCGGGATGTTTTTCTCCGTAGTTCGCGCACGACTCAGGGTTTGAACAGAGTGAAAGGGGCGCAACGAAGCAGAAGTGGGCTCGTTGGTGTCGTTGCACTAACGGAGCCGAGTGATCGATGGTCTGCTCAGAGGGCTGGCTTGCCTCTGGGGCGCTCCTGTTCGGCAGGAGCTGGCTGCCGCACGGGCCGTGCCCATTCTACGCTTGTACCCCCGATCGGGCATCTCTGCTCACCTGAGAGCAGGGGATTTGGAGCTGGGGGGATCAGCACACAGAGGCAGCACCCGCTGCGAGTCAGGGGTTTTTTCCGACTGAGAGCTGCTGCGAACCCCTCTGAGGGAAGGAGAGTCGAGACCGTGCTGTTGTTTTCCCGGTCCGACGGGGCTGCGTGCGTCGCGTGCGAGGGTGACGTGCGGTTCGGAATCAAGGCAAAGTCCCAGTTACACTGCGCGGCACCGCCCCATGTCAGTAGCACTAAGAACTCAGACGAAGACTGGCGTCCAACCCGTCTTCCTCTCGTTCTGTGCTCCCCGTGTGCGTGGGAGTGGTTCCCTGGTGGCAGCGCGTGGAACAAACGGAGTGAGTGAAAGCCGCGCTCAGCGCGCGCAGGAGCTGCTTTGCGGTGAAGAATACGTAGAATGAAGATAGTGTCAGTAGGCCACTGAGCTCTCTGACGGAATGCTACGACCCGCAAACCTGCGCCTGCTCGCTTGCTGCCAGAAGACAGAGAGGCACAGCCTTTCTGTACCCGCTGGTTGATCTCTCACGGAGCGCAAAGTCCAGGTCGATCGGATTTTTTGTCACCGATCGTGCGCCGTGAGCGCAGCTCTAACTGGCGGGTATTTTTGGCATTGGCGGATGTTCGCTAACGGTTCGCTGTACCGTCGCGCCGTGCTCACTTCTGGGCTGGTGCGCCGGCCTGCATGCGTTTCCGCGTGTGCCACGTTTATCAACAGCGTGGAAGTTCAGCGACCGGCGCATCGGACTTCATAAACATACTCGCATGCTAGGATCTTCACAGCCAGAAGACTAGCATACTTAGCGGGTCTTTTTCAGAGGTAGCACACACAAACCTCACACCCTGCGTTCAGAGCAATGGGCTGCCAACAAGTTTCTGGACGCGCAAGCGTAGAAGCGGCATCAGGAAAAGAGTTCAAGCATTACAAGAGTGCTTTCAGGCGCTCAATAGGTAAGCACCTCGCTTAGCACCGCATGGTTTCGATCCATGGACCTGGGGGTTATGAGCCCCCCACTCTTCCACTGAGCTACGGTGCTGGTTCTGAGGACATTTGAGCAAACTCATGTGGGCAGCCAAAAAGCCTCAGAATTCACCCAGAGGCAAAAGGTTTCAAAGGCGAAGGAAGCGGGCGGAACATGTGCGGCGTCCACGCACGGACAGCCGCCGGATGGGACGCGGCGTCGCTGAGCTGCGGGTCCGCTTATTCCGTGCGCAGAACTGACTGGCGGCGGAACTATTTTTCGCGTCAGCAGGCGCAGAGGGTATCTCGTGTGTCGCATTCTACAGGAAAGTGTGTCAAGTACTGCAGAAGTAGACGCGTATCTGCGAGGAGAGTTACCCCTCTTTATAGCATCGCCAGTGGTTTACGAGTCTGCGATTGGCTGCTGGTGTCTTTGACGCCATGGAGGTACTCGCGCCGGAGAAGACTCACAAGAACCCTACGCCAGGTGAAAGTCATTCCACCCTCTCACTTCTGCCATCAGTTTCTGTAATCTGTTTTCTGATGTCATGCTTCTGGCCTCCGGCATTGTCTCCGGAACCGCTTTATGGTTGATACCGTAGCAGCGCGCTCACGCGTACAGAATCGCACACACTCGCATGTCCTCCGTTAATCACGTTAAATGACTCTAAGTCGCACGCACATGGATTCAAGAATTGTCGCAAGAGCTCATGCAGCAACACAGATGTTTACTGTCGACCTTTCTCCTGATAGCAGAGCATCGACAGCGCGGAGCGCTGCAAGTTCCGGAACCCGTGTCAGGCGGATATCGCTGACCATTTCGACATCTGGAGGGACTCGCCCTGTTATTTTTACTTCCCCTTAATGCAAAAACCTATGTTCGTTTGTTCCTAGGCTTGAGATAGTTGTCATGTTTGGCGTGCTATGCACTGCTCCGTGTGCAGTTCTTCACCCGGTTTACTCCGGGCGCATGCACTCAGACCCCCCACCTTCAACGCACACGAGTCGATCAAGCGAGCAAAAAGAAAGCACACAAGTTTCCGTGCACCTTGTCGTCCCTAGGGACTTTTTCTGAAACATACGCTGCGCTGTCGTGCAATTAGTCTGTGCCGCTGCTAATTTGGTTTGTTTGTTTTTATCTTGTCTTCTACAGTTGTCCGCGCAGCTCTTGCTCGCCAGTTGGTGTGTCTTGCCGCGGGAAAAATTGCATATCGTCATGCCGCGCTTGGTGCCTCTCCAGGCTGTCTTAAAAGACGAGAGAGTCGTATTTATTGGCTACGAACTCGAGTAACGCACACGTTTCAATTCAGATATCCCTTTTTTCCAGACGTCGTCTGCGTCGTGTCTCGCTGTCGCCGCTTGTCGTCTCGTACAGAGCGGCTCTGTGTTCCCGGTGACCCTGTTTGCTCGACGCAGATAGACACAATTTCTTTCTATCGCACTCGCTGCGCCGTGATTTTTCAATCGGCAGTGCTTGGCGTCAGTCCGCGGTTCCATTTTCTTGTTTCGCGTCCACTATCGCGGTGTCTGCTCTCGCTCAGCCGGAGAGTTAGCGCTGACATGCTGAGGGGATCCGCAGCGACCGTTGCCTCGGCCTCAGGATTTCTGAAACCGCTTCAGTCTCCGGAGACATTGCCCGCGTGAAGAGGCGAGCTCTGCGCAAAGAAAAACTCCCTCTCTTTTCTGACCTCGTCGCTGCTTCCTTGTGGTCGGAAAGGATCCTGGCACCTGATCTGCGACGGCCCAGGCGGGCGAACTTTTGTCGGTTCTTCAACGCGATTTGTGCTCTTGCGCGTATATTGGAAGAGACAGCGACCCAACCCTTCCATATCCTCTCCTCTCTTTTGGCAGCCACTGAGCGCTTGCACAACAGAGTCTCCGCGATCTAGCTCTTCGGTCGCCATGGGCGCTGTGGACTCGAAGGCAAAGATCGATGGTGAGACTCGCTCTTCTGTTTTCGTCCACTGTCGGGCTTGTGTCGTTTCTTACGTTGATGATGTGCACAAAACGTGTTTAGGGAGATCGAAGCCTGTCAGACTGAGCTTGGGGAAAACCAAGAGGGATTTGATCTCCCGCCATTGTAGTCCGTAGCGACAAACCCGTTGAACTGAACTATTGGCTATTTATTATATAATGAGCATGTTCTACTTCCAATAAGTATTCGAGATCCCTGAGCGGCTTTCTTGGACATCTCCCGGCGCGAGGCGGATGAGCGTCATGGGTCAAGGGTATCAAGACGAGGATATGTGCATGTCCTTGTACGGTTTGTACCTACTTGACTCCTCAGTTTATGCTCAGCAGCAAATAAAGTAGGGGCTGCCGTCGGTGACTCAGAGAGACAAACCAAGCCTGAGGAGTCTTCTAGAACGCAGGAGGAGCGCGTCTGCCGTCTGAGCCTGCTGCAGCTCTGTGCTTTCTTATTTCGGGCTAGACCCTCTCTTGACGGCTCCCCGGTACCGTCTGTCGTTGCTTTTTTCTTCCTAGAAGTACCGTCTTTCACGAAAGCTTCAACGTGCGATGGCGTTTGTCTCCAGAGGCGGTGCGGGAGAACCGGAGGTCCATCGCCCGGTCGATTCGCGAACTCGATCGCGAGGCCCTGGCGCTGAATCGCCTTGAGCAGCAGCTGCTTTCTCAGATCCGCAGCGAGGCGGCAATCGCCGAAACGGCGGTAGGTCGAAACTATACATAGAACGGCCAGCGCACAGGCTACAACGTCGCAACTGTAAATCAAAATCCTTCCTCAACGCACTTGCTCGCCTCTGCGTCTACGGTCTCAGCCGATGGGAGCGTCGGCGTTCACCACGATGGGCGTTCTGGGCGGAAACGGCTCAGCGGTGTGTGCGATCGGATGAGTCGGGTTTCCTCGCTATAACGAGAAAGGCACATCGAGTCTGACTGTAACGTCCTTAGTCTCTTTGGCTTCCACGCTTCGTATGTGTCTCGTTCGTCGAGCCGAAAAAGGAAAGAGCCAGCGAGAGACTGCGCGTTTCCTCTTCTTCTTTGCATCATATGTAGCCAGCCTGGAACCCCCGCTGTATCAAAACACATCGAAGCCATGCTAGCTCGCCTTGAGTTGCAGACATGTCTTTCTTTCTTCGCTCTGCGCCTTGCCAGACTCTGCAGCGGGTGCACGCGAGGCAGATCGTGCGAGTCCGAAAGCGGCGAACGGCGCTTCTGGCTTGTCGCGCGCAGCTCCTGGGCGCAAAGCTCCAAGTCCAGCAGATGCAGAGTATGCAGCAGCTCCAACAGCACCTTCAGTCGAGTGCCCAGGTTCGTCTCTTCTCACGCTCTCTCGAGGGCGCCTAGAGAGGCACATCGTGTTGAGTCTGTGACGGTGCCCTGACTTCCCTCCTTCTCAAGTGCCTCTCCACGCCCTCGCTAAAATATCGTGCATGCGGCGGAGCGGCAGGAGACTGCAGTGCATCTGCTTCGACGCCAGAGTCCAGTGCGGGCAATAAATGCATTGATCTGCTTCACTGTCTGTGGTATCGGCTGCTCAGTGTCCTCAGTGGTGATGTGTTACAGAGAGGCATGCTCATGTCGCGGCCATTCTCGCGCGTCGTCGCCGTTGCCGGAGTGGCGAGTCTGTGGTAGCTACGATGTTTGCAGCCGTGCGTAATGCAAATCTACCTTGCATAGCGCGGGCAGCTCCGCCTGCGCTTGCCGTCCTACGCTCGGGGTGTATTCATGGTGTTTCGGCGCCGAGTCGCATTCAACGGTACAAATACTCTGGCTCATGGGAATATATATATAAATGTACGCTTATACATGTTTTCTTCTTATCCGGTTTAGGCGTTGTCACACGCGTACGTCAGGGTATGTGTCGGTCTCCCCGTCTTTCTAGAGGAAAGACTCTTGTCCTTTAGAAGGCTTCCACGTGCGCCGGCAGCCTGTATCCGCATCTGAGAGGTTCCAGTTCCAGGCTTCTCGAGAATGGAAAGCACAAACTAGAGAAAAGAATTCCACTACCTCTTGATATTTCGCGTGCCTTTAGGTGTTGATGAAGGTGAACAAGACGCTGAACTTGCCGCAGCTGCATGGCGTAATGAACGACTTCATGCACGAATCGCATCGTCTCGGCTTGCTTGTAAGTTGTTTGCCATCGCGCTGACAGGAGTCCATCGGACTCGACGCTGGCATTTTGACGCTGTCGCCGCACGCGAGTTAGCTGCGTTTGTTCGCCCTCATGTGCCTGGTGTGGGCGTTCGCGGAGAGTGTTGTGTCGCCGCGTTAAGCGTACCGTGGGGATACGGCCTCAGGGTCGAATCGCGGAGCTCGAAAAAGAGGTGCAGGGAGCCCCGGGAGGGCAGGGGGAAAGTCGCTCGCCATTTTTTTTCTCTGTGCTCCCGCTTTTTTCTCAGGAAGAAATGATGACGGATGTGATCGACAGCGCGGCCGCAGATGCGGTACGTTGCGTGCTCGGGGTTCGGCCTCCTTCTGCGCACGCCACAGCCGACGCGTGGCGGGCATGTGTACTCCGCATTTGCGTGGCGGCAATAGGAAGCCTCTCTCTGGGCTGCAGCAGTGA
The DNA here is from genome assembly GCF_002563875.1 of Besnoitia besnoiti. NCBI lineage: Eukaryota > Apicomplexa > Conoidasida > Eucoccidiorida > Sarcocystidae > Besnoitia > Besnoitia besnoiti. Next base: position 3,390,513 of record NC_042358.1, read on the forward strand.
GGGGGGAGCGCCGTCGCTCGGGTGGCTGGCGCAGGGGCCGGCGCTGAGCCTCTGTTGATCCAGCGGGGTCAGCAGAGGCTCAGTGCTCTCCGTCCACGACTACAGCGTTTTGGTGTGGATATGGCTGAGCTGCGAGCACTTGGGAACGCGCGGCTGTATTCCCGCGCTACGGCTATATCTAAACATATATATATATATATATATATATATATATATATATATATATATATATATATATATATATTCATATGTATGTAAAGATGAACCCCATCAGGGTCTGCGCGGAGGTCGGCGGGCAGTCCGTAGATTTGCTTTCATCTCCGTATTGTTAGCAGAGTTTGCTGAGACCAGTGCGCGCATGGGGATTTTTCCTGTACTTTCCAGTCCCTACGGGGAGTGAAGCGCGAAAGCTGGAACGTGGGACTAGAGCGAATGACCCCGGGTCTTCTCAGAGCTGCCTTGTGGGGTCGCTTTGCCTTCAGGAAGAAGAAGAAGCTGAAGAGGAGATCGTGACTCAGGTGCTCCAGTCGGCGTCAGCCCAGCTCTCTCAAAGGGTGAGCAGCTGCATCAGCCTGTAGCCCCTAGAGTGACCGAAGGTGCATCCACTAGGCGGAAACGGGTGTGCCCTGTCGTCGCGTTCTCTACAACTCGCTTTGCCGCATAACGACACATATATACATATATAAATGGGGGAAGGCTGACTTCAGTGTCGAAATAACTTGGTGGAACCCAAGTGTGAACTCACAAGAGCGAGGATGTGAGGTGATGCAGCAAGACAGTCTTGCCGCATCGGGGAGCCCCTGTAATGCCGGAGAGAGCATTTGGTCGCAGAGGCAGCAGGAAGACACACGCGACAGCGACCGTTCATCTGTGAGACAAATCGAATATAAACGTGCGCCTTCTGTCTCCTGTTTGCGGGCTTTTCCGCTGTTGGGAGTACTGCCCCGTCTATCAGAGTCTCCCGCGCTGTCCGCATTATGACCGGCAGTGGCGTGCCCGCCTGCTCATTCGTCATCGCCTGCTGTGCGCTCATGCACTCTGCTTTCGCACTCTGTGGGTCGGTGAGGTCTCGTGCCTGTTTCTCGTGCACTCGCAGTTGGCTGCTGCGCCGCCGCCGTTTCGCCTCGATGCGCCTGCTGCGGTTGGAGGCGACCCCGTCGCGGTTGGAAGTGTCCCCGTGGCGGTCCCAAGTGTCCCCCCGGCCTGTGGAGCCCAACGTTTGGAGCCTCAGAGGGTTGCGCAGCACGACGAGGGAACAGCACTTCTCCGCCGAGCGCGCTGCGACCAGCAACAGCGCATGGGGCTGCCGACGCTGCTGGTTTCGACTGGCGTGGAAGGCCGTCTAGCTTCGCAAGGTGCGTTTTTCTCATGATAGAAAGCATTCTCTAGTAGTTTGGTTTCTGCATAACAAGAGGTCTTCGCGTGACGGTGCCTAGGGCGAGATCCCGTGGAGGGTGTCTGCCGTGGCCAGGCTTGCCGGGGACCTCCTTATAAATCCGGAGTCGGTAAGGCGAGGGGGATGTTAATGTTATACAGAAGAATCGCTACATGCGGAGAGCGGATTCGTGGCTCCCCTGATAGGTAGCGGCGGCGGGGGCGGTCGCCTCCCTCTATATTCGCGATTTTATTCAAGGTTACGCGACGTGTGTCGGTGTGAGTGCGTGTACCTAACTGCATAATCTCTTCGCCGTGCTTACGTGTGTGGAGCCTCTCTCGTGTGAGTCACTCTGCCTCCTAGATCTGTCTGTCATTCCTTGTGAGTCTACCCTGGAACCCGCGGCAATTCTCAGTCATTGCAAGAAATCGCCGTCCCTCTGCTGTTGTCCCTTCAGTTTGCTCATGTGTTTTCAAATTTTTCTGTTTCTGTGTTCGTGCTCTGTTCTTGTATGGCCGTCTCTCAGGAGCCGTTTGCGATATCGAGCGGCAAATTCAGCAGCGCCTCCTCGACCTGAGGCGGTAGCCAGGTTCTCTGCTCCTTTCCACTGAACCCTGGATTTTTCGCTGCTTCCTTTCCGGTGCTCGTCCCGTGGATATCTCAGCCCGAGGCGTCCCTCTCCCCTACCCCTACCGCGTTTAGCTCTGTCTTTAAAGATTCGCAATCCTCGGGATCGCGGCTCGAACCGCGTCTGGCTCACAGGCGGCATTCCTCAAGGACCGCAACCTCCAGGCACCGTAGCGTATGTAGCTTGGAGCCAAGAAGCCGAAATGGCACAGACACTCGATCTGCAGTTGTACAAAGCTCACAACTGGTTTGACGATGGGCACTTAGAAGTGTATGTCTGTATTTGCAGACAAAATGCTAGTGATCCCATTTTACATATATTTTTTTATGTAAATGGGAACGCTCGCATTTACAGGCTTTTATGGGATGCACTCATCAACTGCAGAGACTCTTCGTGCCCCGTGTTCGGTTCTCGAAGGCTTCCTTTGCAGGCGAACGAGCAGCTTTACCTGTAGGGAGCTGGAAGCACTTGATTAGCGCACCTTGTTTGGTGCAGGCCAGACAGACAAAGTAGTTCTTCTTATGGCGCAGAGCGCTGCAAAGTCGAGTTTCAAAATCAGTGGAGGGCATCTGCCGCCATCCGCACGCGTGCTACGGGCGACTGGGCTTTTCCTAATCACCAGCAGAAGCACCGCGAGTTTTCGCTGCCTTGCTGTCGGGGGTTCGACGCTCTGGCAGGCTGGCACTGAGGATCCTGGCTGGCATGTGCGCATATGATGCTTTACAACTTTTTCACTACCCAGTCTACATAAATATGCACATTCATATGTGTATAGAGGGATATTTGAATGTATAGAAGACTTTTTATGTAGTAGGATGGTGTCCCTGTCTTGTCCAGCCCTACGCCGTGTCCTTTTGAGGCACTTTTATTTGACAAGTCCGTTGCATCTTCGCGCAATAATGCGACAAACACTTCAAATCGTTTGAACGTGGGCAGCAGAGACCGGGTGTCTCACAGTGGAGGTGGAAATGTCTCCACGGGACGCATTTTTGAGCCTCAGCACGTTTTGAGAGAAACTCTTGTTAGATCTGTATACCGCAGGAGATAGAATGGTATCGATACTCGAATACCACTTTCATGTCCGTTTTGTTCTAGGCGTAGGCCCTGTATTCCACGCCTAAGTCATCATAGCAGAGAGAGAACTTCATGAGAGACACATATACATTACGCAGCTGGGTGCGTCTAGCTCAGCATACTTGTGAGGCACAGCGCAGCAGAGGGGCCTCTTCGGGGGAGCAGACTGAGGGAAGGGCATCTGCCAGAACAGAAAAACGATGTCCCAGAGCCCAGTGGGGGCAGACAGCTGCGCAATGAAGAGCACGCAAGGGGGAGATGTGGGCGGCGGGGATGAAAGGAATGCAGCGGATAACGGAGAACGAGGCCGTCCTTCACGTTAGTTTTCAGCCTCGATCTCAAGAAGGGCAGCATCAACCCTGGGGCAAAGACCAGGAGGGAGCTGCTCCTGCCTGGCTGTAGCTTCAGAGCAGCGCCCACCCTGAACCCCTTTCTTCCTAAGGTGCCAAACTGCCGTTTGCGCAGACAGATGTGGGCTGATGGACGAAGCCTTGAGGGCTTTCTGCACTGCCTGCCGCGAGAGAATCGGGAAAATGAAGGTAAAACGGGTGGGCGGTTTGCTTTGGTGTCTCACTCAGGCCCTCAAAAGCTTCAACGTTTGGCTATACTCACTTCAAAGGCAGTGCTAAACCTAAATCCTTCTGCGAGCTTAGGTGGTCCAGAAGTCGTGCGTCTCCGCTTTTAGAGCAGCAACTCCGGATCCCCGATCGATTTCGATCCAGCGGGATCGTTGTCGCTTCGAAAATGTCTTCAGGGTCCGAAGCAAGTGGTGCGTTTGCGCCTGGCGTGGACGAGGACGTGGTAACACACCACAAGAGTCCGGCGCTTCACTGCAAGTTTCAATTGTGCTGGTGGACCTCTCTCTTCCTGCGGTACGAAGAGATATTCTTTCGGGCAACAGCGGGAACAGGAAAGCGTGGTACATCAGGTTTTTTGGCTGTTGCTAACTCACCAATTCAGTGCATCTACCCTCCCTCCTCGCGCGTCCGCGAGCTTGCGCAAAGTCTCCCGTTCGCGCCCCTTTGCATTTTTTCACGTCGACTTGGTGGTTTCGAGGCGGATCTGCCCTTCTATCCTTGTGCGGCTCATCTGCTTTTCAAGTTTCGGTTAAATTCCCTGACTTGTCGTCTCCCATAGCTGCCGTCGCTTTGTCCACCCCTCTCTGGAGTGCCCCCCGCCCCGTTCCGCCTTTAGATCAGGTCACGCTGGGCAAAGCTATGTCACTTTTTTAAGCTTCGATTTCCGGGCGGCCTTCCCTTCCAGCCATGTAGCATGCGTTATAGAAGAGCTCGCCTTCTCACACTTTTTCTACCTTGTCTCCTCTCCCTCCTTGCACTTGTCTCTGCTTCTTCCGCTCGTCTTGTCCCAAAGAAGAGCGTCGCACACGCGGGAGAAGCCGCCGACAAAGGGCGGAGCTTGTCTTCTCGCTTCTTTTTTTCCCTCGTGCTCATTCTTCTGCCTTCTCTCTTCTCTGCAGGCCTCTGCGTCTGCAGCTTTGCATCTTCCCTGCATAGTGCGCCTGCTTTCTCTGTTGACTACCACAGAGCGAGATACGCCTCGAATACAGCGGCGGCCCCAGCACGGAACACGTTTTCTTCCATACGCAGACAAAGAGTCCTTCCACCTTGCGCCTCGTCCAGGTTTCCTCAGCCCTCAACGGTCTGCAGCGGCGCGGAAGCCCGAGGGAGCCCCTCGCTCCTCTCAACGCCCCCGGCCGGGGTCTCGGCGTCGCCGCACTCACTTTTGGTTCGCGGGAGTGTCGTTCGCCGCTGGCGTTCGCCTGTGGCTGGGCCGTGTGGGGCGTTTGTCTCTTCTCAAGTGTGTCCTCGGTCTCTTCCTTTCTGCGCCAGGCTCGTAGCTCGCAGCGGGCCTCGCGCGTCGCCTCTCGCCTCCCGTCAAGAACTGGGCTGCGCCCTCGCTTGCTTCCTTCCTGGCTCACTTGCGTGGCTGTCTATGGAGAGAGAAGGCGCGAGGAAGCGGGGCCGGGGAGGAGAGGAAGGAGGCGGCGCCTCGACCGGGAAAGGCCACTCTCCTCCCACCTGTTACTTCACGCTCAGAGTAGGCCGCGCTGCTCACATCATCACGACGTCGCCCAAGGACGTTGAGTCTCTGTTTTCTCTGTTTCTACGCCAAGCATGTGGCGAAGAGAAGACGCCCGAGACGGAGCTCGCCTTCTCCGGTGCGGTCGCTGGGGAAGGAGGGCCTGCGAAAGTCGTGAAGCCTGGGCTGGACCAGGCTGCCGCAGGCGGGGGCGGAGGAGACCGGCCCCACGTCCTCCTGGAGCCTCAACCCGGCAGGCTGGAGGTCAGGGCAGACGCAGGGCCCAGCACGCAGGAGACCCCAGTCGACAGTGAGAGAATGTCGCCGCGGGCGCCGCCGCCCGCGGCTCCGGAAGGATCTGGACGACACGCAGAGAGAGGCGACGTGGAAGGCCGCAGAACCGCAGTGAAGCGTTCGGACGATCCACTCGCAGACATCTCGCTGCATGTGATGCGGAGAAGCAGCATCGGCGACGTTCTCGCGTGGGTTAGGGCGTCTTTGTTAGAAGACAGCGGGGCGAGGGCCGAGAGCTCGGAAGCAAGCGGGATGGGCGGCGCAGCGCCGCAGCTTTTCGGAGGCAAAACGCAGGGGTCGGAGCGCGCGTGTACTGGTGGTGAAGAGTCCACCACGCCTTCGTGTGCATCGCGTTCTCAGGAGGAGACCCAGCTGAAAGACGTGAAGGGAGAGGGAGAGGAGGCGAAGCACCTCCACTCGCCCCCGAGCGACTCTCCGGCTTGGAAGAAGCCGCGAGTGTCTCCAGGCGTCGACGCGCCGGAGGGGATGGAGGAGGCCGCGCGCCGCGTGAAGGAGGAGCTTGCCTCGTCCCCCCTCTCCTCTTCCTGGTCACAGAGAGAGGAGCGGGTTCTGTATATCTACACAGACGGCGCCTGCCGGTCGAACGGCCGCGGGCGCGAGGCGCGGGGTGGCATCGGCGTGTTCTTCGGCGACGGAGACCCGCGAAACGTGTCGATGCGGCTGCTGGGACAGCCGCAGACGAATCAGCGCGCCGAATTGCAGGCGATCCTCTGCGCCATCCGCCTCCTGAAGGCCTGGGAAGACGGCGGCCGCGGCTACTGGGGCCCAGTCGGCGCAGCGGGCGCCAAGGGCGAGGCTTCGGGCGACGCCGCGAGTGAGGGCGCTCGGTCCGGAGGAGGCCCCCGGCAAGCCAAAGACGCAGGCGGCGGCGTCAGCTCGTGTGGGCTGGTCGCAGCTTCTGATAGAGTGGCTCCACTGTCGCAGAGGGCGGGCTTGGCCCCCTCGGGGCGGGCGGCCTTCGCGACGGTCGCGGGCAACGGCAAGCGGGTGAACGGGGTGGAGCTGCCGCAGGGCGACGGGGGGGGGACTGTCACTCGGCGCGCTAAAGTCGACACGAGTCTCGACCGCGGCGGCGCCCCCTGCGGTGGGCTGCATGCCGATCGAGAGACGTTTTTCGAGATGCATGACCCCGTCAAAGTGCGCATCTGCAGCGACAGCTCGTACGCGATCAACTGCATCACGGAGTGGGTCTACGCGTGGAAGATGAATGGATGGCGAACGCGGGCGCGGAGCGAGGTCTGCAACCGCGACCTCGTGGCGGAGATCGATCAGCTGCTGCAAGGCCGCAGGCGCGGAGACGCGCGGTTTTCGTCGCTTCCCGCGACGACGGGCGCCGACCCCGTTTTTGTCAGTGGCGGGTCTGACGGCTCCGACGGTCACGGCGGGGGCGAGATCGCGCGCTTCTTCGAGAAGCCGAAGGAGGTCGGCGACGGCCGCTCCTCGGCTGCAGCCGAGGGCTGGGGCGGCCGAGGCTCCATCGAGTTCGTCCTCGTCAAGGGCCATAGCGGGAACTACGGAAACGACCGCGCAGACCAACTCGCCTGTCAGGGAGCTGCGCTGCCTTCTGACGACGAGGAGGCGGCGCAGTGACGGCGCGTCTGTCCGCAGGAGGGCGGCGGCGCGGCGGCAGTTGAAGGCGGACACGCCGCGACGGGGGCACGCGGGGCCTCAGGGCGCCTTCTCTAAGCGAGATATGTGGAGAGCAGTCTCGTGAAGACGAGCTGCAAGTCGTCGCGAGTCGAGCTTCGAGATCCGTGCAGAAAATCTGTTTAGCTGTGGCAGAACACTGAAAATGCTTTTTCAAGTCACTCTTGTGGATAGAACGGTCGATCGAGAGCCGCAGCACACGCGGCACTCTGTAGGACGAGGCGAACAGGTAGCAGATGAGTCAGAGCTCGCTCACGGTTAACCGGCTCCGTTTGTGGGTGCGCCACGGGGTCGACCCCCCTCAGAGGCAGACAGAGCTCGCACGAATTGCGCAGGCAAAACGATGCTGAGCGACGTGGCAGGAAGTGCGTCACGTTGCTACCTCCTCACGAAGACACACCCAAACATGCACATGACCTCGCATTTCTTTTCAGCCATCATTCGCCGCGTTTCACTCTCTCGCTTGTCACAGAGGAGTGCCGAAGCGGCGCCGCACAATCGAGGGAACGGCTTTGCACGACCCTGTCGATAGACCCCGTCGCGCCCTATAGCTCGTTCACGGAGACGATTACTGCCTCCGTATGTAGATGAACTACGTGTGCTGAGCGGGACAGGCGCGAGGATGGTGTTTCGGTCTTTCTGCCTCGGGATGAGGCGGGGCAGATTTTCGATGCGAATTGCCTTCTCTCGTGAGAAGCAGAAGCCAGGGCCCCCTCGTAACCATGAAGTTTCGAGTGGGAATCCAGGCTGTTCCTTCCTCTGTCGCGTGCGCCGTGATTTCGACTAATACCCCGAAGCTTTGTTTGGAGTGCTACGCTTTTGTCTGCATATCTGGGTTTCTCCCCTCTACACGGGTTGAAGAGACACAGAAGGGCTCGAGCGGAAAAGGGTCTATCTTCAGCGTTACTGGGGTTCGCTGTAAAGGGACCTGGCAGCGGGTTCGTACGAGTGCCTCCGCAGCCGTCCTCTGAGGCTCTACAGTACAGGCAGGGGTGAGAGTCCGACAGTGCAGAGGCAAGCGACTCTGTTTTCAACTGCGCAGGGGGTGATTCTCAAGGTGTCTCCAACAGTTCTGGTGGCGGAGATTGTCTGTTGGGCGCAGGTGGCGAGCAGGGGACTCTGGGCCCGAGCCTGGTCGGCCTCTGCTTGCTGTCCCTTCCCCTCCCCCCCTCCTCTGTCTCCTCGCGCCCGTAGCTCCATCCGCTCGGAGAAGCGCAACTACTAGCGTCTTCTGTGTTCCTGCTCCCCAGCTCTGCCTCAACTCTGGGGATTTCGTGTTTCGTTTTTTTTCGCCTCCAGCATCAGGGATATGCGTGCGATGAAGCAAGCTTCTGGAGACTGACTCAACAGTAAGTATCTTCCGTCGCGCCTGTCCTCGCGGCTCCGCACACACAGCTGTCCCCCGGACGGAGGCCGTTGCCCGTCTCTGGGGTTTTCCTCGTTGCTCACGTACTTTTTTTCCTTTTCTGCCTTTAGGTGTGAATGCTCGCCTCCAGTGTGGTGGAGGCAAGGGGCGGAAGTTTCGCGTGTCTTCGGATATTCATTTGGGCGGGATTTTCGAGTCTTTGGGAAGTGACTTCGCCTGCATATCGGCGAAGGCATGCACACGTCGACTCTGTTCGTGTCCTGAGATGCGTCCACGGTTGTGCTGCTGTTGCCTTTCGGCAAGTTTTGTTATTGTCGTGCGCATCTCCTGATGTCATGTCCGTCCAGCTTCTGCAGTCGCCCTACCCAGCTGCTTTTCACCGCGAATGGCGTCTGGGCATCCGTGTTGCCGCCCGGTCTGCGTTTTGAATGAAGACACAGCACTTCCGACCCCCCTGCGCAGCTCCTCTCCCTGCATCTAGTGCGCGCCGCACGCTGCACTTCTCTCCCTTGTCTTCTTCCAGCCGCCTCAGCAGGGAATTTCTTTCCTCTCTCGCCATTCTTCCGCCGAGGTCCTAGCGAGCGGCCAAAGTTTTCCAAGGAATCCGCTCCCGAGCCGGCTACTGTCTCTTCTGTCCGCGCACTGGAGCCCCTTGCATAGAAAACAGCGAGAGAAACGGAGGCAAGAGCGAACCTCCCCACCCCCCCTCTTGCCTCCCCCGCCTTTGCCCCTCCTGAGACAGAGAGAGAGAGAGGAAAAAAGATTTTCCCAGGGGTAGCAGGCATTAGAGGCGGACAACCATTACTGCGCATTCCTGAGGCCACCACGGAAGAAGACAGGGAGCAGCGACCAGCTACCCGCTCTGTTCAGACGTCCCTGCGTCCCTTGGGGCCCCGCTTCGTCTCTTCTCGCCACTCCGCCGAGCGCTGCGCTGCAGAAAAAGATGCATCGGGCTCCTGGCAACCCCGGGAAAGTTCCCAGGCTGCATCTCAGCGCGGCTCCGCGTGCTCCGGCGCCGCCCGTGTGTCTTGAAGCCGATCTGTCGGCGGTTGGAGACTTCGTCTGAACCCCGTCGAGGCACGCAAGGCGAAGGCCTCGTCGACCTCTTGCAAGCGACTCTGGAGTCTGAACTCCTCGTTTCGAAGCCCCCCGGGGCGCCTGGAGGACGGAGTAGACTCGTCTTGGGCCTGGGTTTGAGAGGCGGGTTCCCGCCCAGGGTTCTTGCCCTTTAAAGAGAAGGGGCACGGGGACTGGATAGAGAGGCGAGTGAGAAGGAAAGGCAGGCGCCTCGGGTCTCCTTTTTCTGAAGGGCGTCCAGCGACAAGACGACCTGGGGTCAATTTTTTCTCGCGGACGCGTCTGGGTCTCCTTCTCGCTTCGCCTGGTCTCTCACGTGCGCTCTCATACGATCTGAGGGCGGCCGTGGCTGCCTGGAGCATGGATATCTCAGCAGCTTCTGAGTGAGGCGTTTTCTGAAGCGGAGAAGATGGAGGCGTCGCTCGACTCGAAGACAAACGTCTCGGAGGGCCTCGCCATCGCTTCAGCGGCCTCTTCGCTGGAGTTCACGTCGGAGTCTGACGACCTCGCCTCGCCTCTAGAGGTCCCTCTCGCGTGTATCCTCGCCTCTGCGCCGCGCTGTGCGGCAAATGCGTCTCTTTTCGAAAAGAACTCGGTACGCGGCAGGCCCGGGTTCAGCCGAGACGCGCCGGAATCGTCCCTCCAGAGTGCGCGCTGTCCAGACTCTGCAGGCAGCACCGTCCACAGAGACTTGGCATCCGGATGCCGTCTTCGGAGGGGCATGAGCGCATGCGCTACCGACGCCTGCGATGCTGCGTTTTTGTCTAGCAACCTGCCTTGCAAGGAGAGGCCACGCGAAGACTGCGAAATCAATCGCGAGAGACTGCGGGAAACTCTCGGCTGTCAAGCGGGTTTCTTTGGAGCCTGTGGAGACGCCCTGTCTCCGCTTTGCGTGCTCCTACGTGAAGGCCAGGCATGCCGAGGGCGCAGGGAAGGATGCGGCGCAGCGACTTTCTCGTCATGCGGGAGGGACGAGGCGGAAATGCAACGAGCAGGAAAGCTGCTGGACGGTGGCTGTTCAAAATCTGAACCAGAGAATCACACATCGTCTCCAGAAGCAGACGCATGTCAGACCGCGATGCCTCACTTGTCCTTCTCCCTCTGCGGCCCTTCTCTCATCTCGGCGTCGCACGTCGCTTCCTCATTGGGTCCACACAGTTGCAAGGACCCGCAGGAGGCGAGCTGCTTATTCGAAGGCCAGTTCCCGCCGAAGGCGGCGGTCTGTTTCTCTTCAGACAGAACGAGGCCGGAGTTCCTAGCATCTCGCGCTGAAGGAGGCAGCCAGGCGCCGCGTTCCCAGGTAGCCGGTGGCTGCAGCCTCGCATGTCATGTCTGGAGCAATTCAGGCGTGGAAGCGCGTTCCGCTCCTTCTCCGTGCAATCCAGCGCAGACGCTCTTGGCCTCGCAGGCGGCAGCCACCGAAAGCAGTTTGCAGTCAGCGTCCGCGTCGAACGGCCTCGACGGAGAACGAGTTCAGCTCCTCGCGCCTCAGTGCATGGGCGGCAAGGAGGGAACTTTTCCTGAGGTGGTGCGGGGACACGCAACTGAATGCGATTCGCCGACCTCAGGAGTTGCTTCACGCCCTAGGGCCTCGGAGGAGAGCAGCGAGCCAGATGGCACGTGCTTCGGCGTGTGCTGCGAGAGGAAGAAAGGGGCAGAGTGTGAGGTCTCCGCGGACAGGGAGAGGCGTCTCGCCTCCGCCGCAGAGCCTGAGCCAGCGGACTGGGACAGCGAAGAGGAGGAGGAGCTCGAGAGAGAACGCCAGATCGCGGCGAACTACAAGCCGTTGTTTATTCCCGTTGACGAGGAGCTCGGGAAGAAGCTCAACTGCTCCTTCGTGCGCGGCGACCTGCGGATTTACCCCAAGAAAGTCACGCAGTTCGGCGAAGTCCACTACTCGCCGCGGTACGAAGACGAGCGCTACGTCTACCGACACGTCCTCCTCTCTAGCGGTGTGCGAAAAGCCGCCGAAGAAATGACTCGCCTCCACTCCAAAAGTGAGTCATCGCGAGGACCGCGGCTGCATGTGAGAGGGGAGACAACTCCGAAAGAGACCGGGCTCCAGTCGCTTCACTGGCGTCTCGCTGTATCGCGATCCAAGCAACAGCTCTGCACGTTCGTCGATGTGCATGGAAGTAGATGTATATTTCTAGCTAAATGGAGGACCAGAGGCCCAGCGGATTGCGTATGGTGCCGTAAGGGGGGGTTATGCATAGCCAACTGCCCCCCCCCCCCCCCGCAACGACGGAAACTGGGGGCCCAGTGGCAGTGGATGTGTAGTCGTCTTGACAGGTAGATCAGAATCTAGGGGGTAGACGAAACCGAAGGGCGAAGGGTCCGCCTGCAGAGTGATGAAACTGCCACAGTGTTCATGCGCCGTTGTAAAGAGGGATTGGTAGAACCTGCAGATGGGGAGATAGAGACTTTGAGGAGATTGAACACCGCGTAGGCGGTGCGAATCGTGGGCGCGAGACCTCGAATCAGACAGCGGCGCTGCATTTCGCGTTTCTCAATTCATGTGGCCTTCAGCCGGTTTCCTGAGCGAAGAGCAGTTCATTTACCAACTGGGTATAGATCTCTCTCCTGGATGGCAGCACTTCATGCGATTCAAAGGTGAGGACCCGCTTCGAGTGCCTGGCAACCTCGCCCACGAATATGTTTATCTTTCGCGGTGCTAAGACACCGCTGCATAGATGGCTTTCCAAAAGGAGGAGAGCACGGGCCATTCCGTCCTGGGTGGGAGAGCGGCGCAGTGGCCTTATCGTGTCGTGGAGGCGAAGAAAGGACCGGAGTGGAAGTGAAGGGGCTCGCGCTCCGGGCTGTCGTCGCAGCTGTCGTATCCGTGGCGAGGACGGTCTTCCACTCCCGTCTGCGCGGGTGCGAAGGCGAAGCAAGCGAGTTGATGGCGAAAGAGTGGTGAACAAACCTCTTCTGTGGTGACGCAGCACAGATTTGTAGCCACGGCAGAGGGTCTGGAGTGCCGCGGGAATGCCTCGAATGGGGTCATCCCGCGGGGAGTCGGCCTCTTCCTGCGCCACGGCCAGCGCCCAGAGCAGACGAGGGGTGATCCAGAGAGAGTGGCGAGAGACTCCTCTGCCTAAAGGGCTAGATTAGATTCAGACTCGGGTGGAGAGTTAAACGGAGGCTCCGGGTTAGAGCGGCAACGTGCCTCGTCTGTTTCTCGAGACCGCTCGGGGCTCCGGGCGCGAGGTTGAGAGGGAGCACATGTTTGCGTTTGGCGTTTGTTCATCTTCAGGGCGGCTGCGAGAGCTGATTCTTCGCCGGCCTCCGACGACCGAAGACGAGAAGCGGGACGGAGCTCCAGGCCCCGAGGACGAGGTAGGCGAAGGGCGAAATCATCTGCAGGCAGTTCGCATCCCTCAGCTCTGTTCCTGAAGAAACAGCAGAGTTTTGACTCCGGTCGCCGATCTGTCTCAGCTCTCTGGTCGTCTCCAGCTCGGCGCGGTCTACGTAGCGTCAGAGACCGTTCGGGAACTTTTTCTTGTGTTGATTCTCGCAGATCTCGGTGGACTCGGACGACTCAGACTACGAGGAAGCATATGCATGCGCAGAGCCAGAGAGGAGCTCCCCTTCTGAACCCGCGGAGGCCCTTTCAGCGAAGAGAGATCCCGCCGTGTCTTTGGACTCTGATCAAGCCAAAGTGGGGCAAGAGTCCCCAAGCCCCGACCTCACCCAGGCGCCCTCTCGCGCCCGCTGCAATCCCGCCGGAGAGGGGCGAGGGAGAATGGCCTGTGCCGATGGAGAAGGAGAGGAGCGGGAAAGCGAACAGGCGAGGGGCAGCAGCGTGCAGCAGCCGCGAGAGGTGGCGTCTAAGCCCCGAAACCCCCCTGGTCTCCTGCACGACTCCAGTCTTGAGCGCAGTCTGCAGTCGGCGCGCTGTGTTGTATCTCGCGCAAACCGCGCTGAAGCCAGCCACGCTGGTGAAGCCGCTGTCGATTGTCTATTGAACTCTCAAGCTCTCGAAGCCCCTGCGCCAGAGGCTTCGCGGAGTTGTTCGTCGCTGCCGGTAGCCGCAGGCCGACTTGCAGAAGAGGGAGGCGGTCGACGCGCAGGCAAAGAGGAGGAGCGCCCAGCACTTTTTTCTCACAGTTCACAAGTCCGTAGACCCTCCGAGGCTCGCGCAGCTGGTCGCGCTCGCCCCGCGCGGAAAGCGGAGGTCTCTGTACAGCAGCAACGTCTGGGTCCCGCCAGCCACCGCAGAGCGGAGAGCCAGGGCCTGCGAGACGCTCGAGAAAGCCTTGAAGGCTCCACCGCAGAAGACAGCGAAAGCTCGTCCTCTCACCGTTGTAATCGAGTGGCGACGACGCGCACTCGCGCGCTGCGGCCGCGGCATAGCCGGAGTGAAGCTTCCGTGAATCCACAGAGCGCGGCAGGCGCAGAGAAAGGCCTCGCCGCAGCGGGGGGTTCTTCTGCAAGCACGCGAGGGCGCGCGGGATGCGGGAAAAAGCGCGTGGCGGGAGCTCCCGCGGGGTTTGAGGCCCACGCGAAGCGACGCCTACAGAGTGGGGACCGCGTCGCGGGGGGGCTGCCGGCGCTGTGAGGGGATCTCAGCTGCGTTCCCCGGTGCTCGCAGGCGCTCTCGACTTCGAGTGACCGTTTCCGCGGAGAAACCGGTCACGAGAAGCCTTGTAGAAGAAGGAGGCATTCTCATCTTGTCAACGAGACAGCGGCTGGTCGCGCGCGCCCTTCGCGCGTAAGTCCCTGAACGGTTTGATAGCAAGAGGATAGACGGCGCTTGTTCGCCTGGTTCGCGCCCGAACTCGCGGGGCAGGCGCAGGCGTCGCCTGTCCTAACAGGGAGAACGCTCGCGCGAAAAGAAGGGATGAATGCGTTTTTCGAAGCAAGCTTTTCAAGCATGTGGAGTGGGAAGAGATGCTTTTTTTGTTTCTCAACCGATTTTGCCACGAAAACCCTCGTGCCAGACATCTTTCAGTCAGTCGATGCCTTCGCGGTAGAGGCGCAAGGGGAGCCTCCCGGCCGGTGCACCTTCTGACCGTTCTCTTCCTGCAGAGTTGGAACCGAGGGAGAGTTCGACAGTTGTTTTGTCTAGGGTATTCGTGTGATGCGCCTGCGGCAGCGAGGCCCGACGGGTACCTGGGCGATCCGAGATTTCGCGCGAGTCTGCAGTAAAGAAAAGAGCAGCGGTATGGTAGGGTCGCATTGCCTCAGATGGATCCCTGCGGTCCTGTCTGGAGGCGCCGCGTCTTCAGCTGCTTCCCTTTTCTTTCTCAGTCCCGGGGGGCCTAAGTGTTTGAAACAGGGAGAGCAGCTAGATGAATGAGTCTCTTTTCCTAAAATGAAGGAGACAAGGGTGGGTTTGGCAGAGCCCCTGTTCGTCGTTCCGCGCAGCGAGCCCCTCAAAAGCAGCTTACTCCGGCGCCACGTCATTTTTCCGTGGGCCCCGCCATGTCGAGGAGATGCAGATTAGACGGTGAATCCGGGGAACCGGTGTTTCAACGAAGCGGCCTCACGCGTTTCGGGTCTTTGTGCGACGACGACGGGTTGTCTTCCACGAGAGTCTGTTCACACAGCGTCAGACCATGCGTGGCTAGTTGTGCAGAAGTGCGTACCCAAGACGTAATGGGGAAGGAGAGACAATTTATGCGTGGATTCGCTCGCTGAGTTCAAGAGGCGCACACGGGGGCGCGAGGTGTTCATGTTGTCCTCTGAAGAGGGTCTGCGGTCGCCTCACAACGGTGTGCTTTCGCGGCGTTTCCGAGAATCGGTTTCTATACCTGTGTCAATGTGTGGAACGGTTTTAGAAACGCGTTCTTGTAAAGATCTACACTGACTGCGTCACCGCGTTGTGTAGTTCAGACTGTCGCTGTCGAAGGCGTTACCGGCATTGCCCATGTGTGACGACCGCGACGCTCCAGACGTGTGACCGTGGGCGCGGCAGTATTTTTAGCCTCAGGATCTGCCAGGCAGGTCGACGAAGAAAGGAACTTGCACAGCGTACGCAGTTTGCCGAGTGGGAGCGTCTGGAGCTAGGCATGCGGTCCTGCAAGGACTGACCGCTTTGCAAGTTGTGAACTTGCACCTCGCGAATCTGCAACAGAGCAAGCGCCTCTTCGCATGCTGCGAGATATGCTGGATGTCTCGCTACTCGGATTCACCATACACATGTGTCAGCACGCACATATAGCTGTTCTTCCAGCATGTATTTACATGCACTTGTATAAATGTACACATATGTAAATGTGCGTGCGTTTACAGCAGCTGCTGCTCACTCCGGTCCTTCGCTGTTTTTACCGAATTCAGCGCGTGCAGAGGCACCTCTCTCACGCATTTATTTCCGCAGCGCTGCTTGTGTCCCTTCTTCTTTTCTATAACTTGTAGTTGTGACTAAAGCGGTGTGAGTCGTCCCGAAGATACTAGCGTGCCCAGATGTCTGGCTCACAGTCATCAGCGATTGCAACCATCCACTCGGCCGTGTTCTTCCCCAATTTGTCTGCAAACCTCCATTTTAGCCATTTGCCGTCAGTTTTGATTGCCTGCAGAGGCGCGAAAATGAACGTCTCCCGCTGCAGTCGAGGCGGCAGGCGTCCGCAGGTCTCGGCAAGCTTTGCGTGGCCCCGCATGCACACACGAAAAAGCGTTCATTCACCAGCTGGATGGGTATGTAGGTCTGAAACGCGTATTTTCCTCAGGTAATACAAGACCGTTTCGTTTACTTCCGCCGCACACTTTTGTCGCGTTCATCGGTTGCTTCCGGCAACATTTTGTGCGGAGAAAGTACAGCTCTCCTGAAGAAGGCAAGGCGTATGCCAGACACTTGCACTGGTGTGTTGGCGGTGAGATTCGCTGCAGCGTGTTGGCATACAACTGCAAGAACGGTAGATCTACTTTTCGCTCGATTCTACACGAATTTATACGTCGAGGAGACGCCAGACTGGAAAGGGGTCACGGACGCTTCCCCGTGCCCTATGTCGAGGTTTTTGTCGCCGAAACCGCAAACACAGCCTGGTAACTGCTGAGACAAACGCACAGGCCGGTATCGCTGCACGCCTGTTTCGTCCTTGTGAAGTCAGTGACGAAATGTGTGAAATGCGCCTGTGTCTGAGCACCCCGTCGCCCCAGCGAGACTACGCTAGGGCGGCGTGACGTGTGTGCCGACGCAAGGCGGGCGTCATTGAACTTTTTTGGTGTGTAAGAGTCGAGGCGACGGGTGGAGCGAGGAGTGACATTCGCAGTGGAACGGGAAATCGTCGTCGTCCCCTGCCCAGCGTGTTCACGTCTCCCTGAAAAAGTATACATCTATGGAGTGCATTTTCCAGCCTGTCTGCGTGTCTCTTGGTTTTCTCTGGCACAATGGAAATTCCCACTCGCCCGAGTCCTCCGGGGGGGGGGGACGGGCTTCGGACCTCTGTCGCAGAACTCGAGAGACCGCCTCGCTCGACGGCTTCTGCGAAACGGGGTCTCTGCTGCCCTTCACCCGAAGGCGCGGGGGGCTGCCGAGACCCGCCGTGGGGCGCCCCAGGCCCTACGGCTCCCTCGGCTTCCGGCGGCGCGCCTCCTGCTGACGCGTTCGCCGAGTCGCTCGCTTCGGTTCCCTTTCCTCCTCGTGCAGGCCTCTCCCTGTCTTCTGGCTTGCCGAACTGTCTCCCTGCCTCGACACGGCCTTCGCTGTCTTCCTTTCCTGGCGATCCCTCCGCCGATTCAGCTCCGGGCGCCTCCGTCGCTCCTGCGTCGCCTCCTCTTGTCTCCGCTTCGTTTCGTCTGCAGCCTCCGCCTGATTTTTCTTCTTCCTTCCGTGCCTCCTCGTCGTCTGCGCGTCGGCACATCTCGCCGGCTGCTTCCCTCTCCGCGGAGTCGTCGCCCGCGCTCCGGCAGGGTGGGGATGTCGTTCTTGAATCCTCGCGGGCTGCAGCGGACCGGCTCGCCTCCACGCGGCGAGGCGCAGCTCCGGTTTCCTGCGGCCTCTCTCCGCCCCTCCCTGGATTGTTTCTGCGCATGGGCTCCTTCCTCGTCGCCTTTCTGGCGGTCTTCGCTGTCCACTTACACATTGCCTCTCTCTCTCTCCTCGTGCGGCATCCAGTCGCCCCTGAGCCTCCCGAGCCCGTCGAGACGCCGGCGGCCTCCACGGCGGGGATCCTCCAGGAAGCGCGCGGGACGGGACAAGACTTCGCGCTCCAGGACGGCTTGCATGCAGTGCCAAGGGCATACGCGCTCGAGGGCGTCGCGTCCTCTTCGGTGTTCGCGCTCCTCCACGCGCAGGAGAGCGAGGCGGCGCGGAAGGGTCCTCCCCCTCCGGCGGAGGAAAAACCGCCCTTTGCCTTTGCATTTTCAGGGCTTGGAAAGAGCGAGAAGCCACGGAAAACCGGAGCGGAATCGCCGCTGTCGCACACACTGTCGGGGGGAAAGACAGCACCGTCCCTCGATTCTGCGCTGCCGGGATTCCTCTCCTTCTCCTCCAGCTTGTTCCCGCCCTCGCTCTTGACGGCGCCGTCTCCACTGCCCTCGTCATGGCCGTTCGCAGAGGACATCCTCATTGCGTGGCACCTTTTCTGTCAAGCTCTGGGTTGTCTCGTCTACGGCGCCGCGGCGGACTCCAAGGGACGCCAGTGGGCGCTCGCGCGGGCGCTGAAGGTCTTTACGTTCGCGTCTGTCTCCTTCACGGTGTGTGCCCTCGTGACGGCGGGGCTCTTCCGCGGAGACGCTCCGCCGCGTTCCTCCGCGGTTGCTACGCCTGCGCACGAGGCCCTTCCGCTGCTAGCCTCGCAGCTGCTTGCCAGCAGTGCGGTGGAGCCTCATTCGAGCAACGCGCACGAGGAGCCTGCGTCGCAGCTGATTCGGCGCGAGGTCCTGGGGAGTCACCGGAAGATCCGGCGAAGGTTGGGGAGCTCAGATGGCGAAGAGCGAAACGCGCCAAAGCCCCAGGAGGGCGAGGCTGCCGATCGTGCGCCAAAAGGGCGACGAGAGCAATCAAAGTCCCCGGAGCTGCCGAGCCGTATTCAGAACGAGGGAAGCGACCGCAGCGGCGGAGAGGCTGCATATGGCCCTTCTAGGCTTTGGGCTCCACAGCCGAGCTCGGAGTCTGTCGCCGCGTCTGAGATGCCGATGACGGGAGACAGCGGGGGCGACGCTGTATCTCTCGGCGTGCTCACTAGCGGCTCGTCGGGAGCGCCTGTACCCCGCGCAGGCTCTTCTGTGCTGTCGTCTTCCCTCGTCCCTGCGGCAGCTCTGGTGGGTGCTTCCTCGAAGGTCGTGCAAGAGCAGCCTGTGGCAGACGCCTTTTCGTGGGAGACGCCAACTGCATTCTTTCGTTCTGTGTGGCGCGCGGGGGTCCTGTTTTTCGAGCAACTCGGCGACTTTTTCCGAGCCGTGTCCCGATCTTCCTCGCGTGGTGCGGATTCTCTGGCATTGCTTCCCTCCCTCGTCTTTCCCTTCCTCGCACTTCTCTTCTTCTCCATGGCTGCTGCGGCTTGCGGCGGGATCGTCGTGGCTGCGCACTGCATGTGTTTCGAGGCTGCAGCTGCGTATCGCCTTGTCCTCGACTCCGCAGCCCCGCAGGTCGAGGGCCCTTCAGCAGTCTCCTCCGCCTCGGGTTCCGGGTCCCTGCCCGCCTCGGCCCCCTCGCTGGGCAGCGACGACTCGGCCGCGGGCACCCCGTCTGGAGAACTGCAGGCCCTGAGGGCTCCCCTGCTTCCCGATTTGGCTTCCGAGGCCCCTCGCGGCAGGTATGAGCACTTCTCAGTGGCGGCGGCGTGTAGGCTGCTGGGCAGCGAGGTGGCTTCCGTCTGCATCTGCGCATGCCACTGGCTCGCGCAGGGCGCGTCGTCTTGCTTCAGAGGTCTCCGGCCGTGGTTCCCGTCTGCCACGCCCCGCGCGATCAGCCGATTTGCCTTCGCGTCCTCTCCGTATATTCCCATTGCCTACCTCGTGGCTGCAGAGATGGTCGCGCACTTCTTTCTGCCGGCGGTTCTGTCGGCGAGCCTCTCAAAGTCCGCGGCGGGAGGAGGCCCTCGCCTTGCCGCGGCCCCTTTCCCCGTGTTCTGCTTGGCGGCGTCTTTCTCCTTTCCGCTCTGTCTCTTGCTGCTGCTTGTCTCGGAGTGGCTTCTGGTGGAAAACCCGTACTTCCTCGCTCAGCAGCGGTACCTCCAGAGTGCCATGCATGGGTCGCAGTCGCGGCGAAACAAAGAGAGTCCACGGGGCGACTTGAGCAGAGTCCATCCCGCGCCTTCTGATGTAGAAGACGACTCTGCGCCGTCGGCCGCGTCTTCACTCGTCGTCGACCTCCGCCCTACCTCGCCTGCAACGTACGAAAACCTGGCCTCGCCGCCAACCGCGTCCTCTCCCAGCCGCGTGGAGTCGCTTCTCGACTCGTGTTCAGGTGTCGCCCTGTCTGCTTCAGGCTCTCTCCCGGGCGGAGAATCTCATTCGCCCCCTTCTCTGGCTGCTGCGGGGGCCGAGCCAGAAGCCCGGGAGCCTGCCAGCGAGTCGTACGGCCGGGCGGAGGGTGCCGCGGCTGGGCCCTCGGGGAGACGTGGGCTGCGGGCGCCCCCGTCTGATCTCCTGGCTC
The DNA here is from genome assembly GCF_002563875.1 of Besnoitia besnoiti. Classification (NCBI taxonomy): domain Eukaryota; phylum Apicomplexa; class Conoidasida; order Eucoccidiorida; family Sarcocystidae; genus Besnoitia; species Besnoitia besnoiti. The sequence goes on from NC_042358.1 coordinate 3,410,578, forward strand.
CACTGCTGCCCTCGCCCGCGGCTGGAGAGGGCCGCCGACGTGCGTCTGCTCCACCGGCAGACGAGGTGTCTCCGCGGGCGTCGCTACCGCCACGGCCAAACTGGTGCCTTCCCTGCCTCGGCTCGGCCTGCGTGCCCTGTTCCTACCTCTGCTTCAGGCGTGCCAACGCTGAGCGCGGCGGCTGGTGCTCGAGATTGCCAGTTGTAGCGGCAGCGCGAGCTTCGCTGCAGATGTACCGGAGATACCTGGCGGCTCGCCATGGCACAGCGCTGTCGGGCATCACCGCGCCAGCGGCGTGCGTTGGCGCCGCCTTCTATCTCCGCGGATTTTTCCGCTTCCTACTCCTCGACTGCGTCGTTCTCGAGGAAGGGCATCAGGGTGTTTCAGAAGCGGTGAAGGGCTACGACGCTTTCGGCTTCGCGCAAAGGCAGGCTGCGAGTCAGTCCTCCGCTGGCTCGGGGGGTTCCTCGCTTTTCCAGCTGCTCGTGCCTGTCGCGCAGGCGGCCCCGCCCGCGGCCCCTGGTCACCTCCAGGCGGCGCTAGCGCCCGGCCTTCATCTGTTTCGTTTAGAAACTCCGGTGATGCTCGTGCGCGTGCTCACAGCGATTCTACCGGTGTTCCTCCTCTCACTGCTTCCGCCAAAGCCGCTGCAGATGGTGGGGAGCATTGTGTGTGGCTTCATGAGTTTCGGTATCGCCCTGACGCTGACAACCCTCAGTCAGCGTTTCCCTTCGATCCCGCCCATCTCGGCGTCGAGGACAGCCTCGCTGCTCTACGAAGTCGTCTTCTGCTGGTGCAGCTTCGCCCCGGCGTTCACTGTGGCCCTGCTCCCCCTCCAAGGATTCCACACAGGTGTCCGCGGCGGCGCTGCGGCGGCGGCCGCGGCCTGCGTGCGAGCGGGGGCCGGCCTCTCGATTCTCCTTGTTCAGCTCTTGTTCAATCTCCCGGTGTCGCGGAGTTTCGCGGACATGTTTTCGGGTGAGGACTCGCCGGGTCCGCAGCCTTCGAGTTCTGGGGGGGGCCTGGGCGAGACGGCTCCGCCTCCCCCGAGCCTGGCGCGCGGCGACGTTGCTTCCTCCTCCAGCGCGACTGCGTGGCACACAACGAGTGACGACACCTGCTCGGCTGAGGCAATTGCTGCGGCCATGTTCTCCTGCGCATTCTACGTGGTTGCTGCGGCGCTGACCCTCATGGTGACGACCCACGTGCGTCTTCCAAAGTTCTTTGGGGAGCAGCTCATTGAAGAGAGGCAGGACAAGCAAGCCGAGCTGGACGCTCGAGCCGCGCGGCGACTGCAGACCAGACGACAGGCCGAACGGCCCGAGCTCAGGCGTCTCGTCTCCCAAAGGTGGGGCGCACAGTGGGTCGAGGGCGAGGAGGAAGGTGTCGGCGTCCTTCTGGATAGGCTGTATCTTCACCTCATCAATCAGCCTGCGGGCGATGTGGGAGCGGATCTCGAAGAAGAAGACGACGAAGAACTCGCGGACGAAGGGCGGACAAAGCCCACGAATGAAACGTCCAGTCAAAGCAACAACCGCCGCAAGGGGAGGCGCGACGCAGAAAGTGCAACGTCAGGGGCAAGTCAGGTGCTGCGAAGCCGGAGAGCTGGTTGTTCCCCTGGCTGATCAACTTCTGCTCCCGCGTCAGGGTAATCCTACCAACTGATTTGAAGCCGTACGCCAGCACGCAAGGGCCTGTCTGCGCTGTTCCAAACACTCGTGTTGAGGCGAACTTGCACGTGCCTGTGAAATAGCTTGCGGGGCGGTGCATAGGACCGCAAGGTCTACGTGCGAGGCGAACTTGCACGTGCCTGTGAAATAGCTTATGGGGCGGTGCATAGGACCGCCAAGGTCTACGTGCGATTTTCAGTGCGCTTTTACCGCAGTCATATAGACAAGTCTGTCCCGTGGGGTCCAAAGGTACACATACGCGGAAGACCTTACCTCGAGGGGGGTGCTTAGGACCAACTGAACAGCACCTGTACCAGGAAGATGCTACGGTGTTGGGACACCTCACAGTCGCGAATGAAATTGGACTTCACCCATGGGAGCACAAGTAAATGCCACGCAGGTATTCATGCATCATTCGTAATGGTTGCTTGCCGTCGCGTCGCTATTTCAGTCGTCGTTAGGGGAGGGCGGGGGTGTGATACGTCTGTTGACACTCAGTTTAAAAAATGGTATGGTGCGCGTGAGTTCAGTGTGACACACGGAGCGTCGGACGCTCTGAAGTTCCGGCACGAGACACAGGTAGCGCCCTGGTTCTCTGACAGGTGAGGGCGTGTCAACATTTCGAAGTGCATGATGTCGGAGGGGGGTGGGAATGGGGGCAACGGGAGAGATTTTTCCCACGTTTTCGTGGTGCTGAGGAAAGGTTCAACCTGGTGGTAGACCGCTTGCGACTGGTACCCCAGGTAGCGGTTCGAGTTCCCTCCTTGGCATTCCGTATACACTCCATGGAAGTCCACAGAGGACACAGCAGGATCACAATGAAGAGAGCGCCCTGAGTCTGCTAGCACTGCAGACGGACGAACAGAAAAAAACGGACACCCGCCGGGCCTCCAGCTCCCAGACAGTTCTTGGCCGTCGTATCCACAGGACTTCCGAGCCGTCTCTTAGCCACGCAGCTCCGCCCCCACTTTCCCTACAAGCCTACCACACGCGGTATGACCTACGCGGTCTACGTCATGGTGTGCACATCGGCCTCGTCTGCGGGCCTTTTAAGGCTCGTGAACCGCTAGCCCCCCGTCCAGTGATGGCAAATGTCTCGCGATCTTCCGACTCGTCGCTCATCCTGCGCGCCGCTCCGAGACATTCCTTCCGCAGCTCTCACAACTCGCTCGACGCAGCGCGCTACGCGATGTAGGCGCCCATAAGCATATATATATATATATATATATATATATATATATATATATATATATATATATATATATATATATATATATATCGGTTAGAGTGTAGAGCGGTGTTGCACGTTTACCGGAATAATACTGTTCGACCGTTGCCGCTTCGCGAGACTGATGCGGCGCTGGCTCGTGGCTTTCTGTCCGTCTCGAAATAGCGAATAAAGTTACTATCTGTATACTATACCATACGAAGTCTTTTGTAGCACGTCCATCATTCCACTTGACAAGGCTGACGAGTTCCCAGAGCCCACCTCAGTGAGCCACATGCGGGTGGGGTCTTTCGGTCTTACGACATTGGGTTTCGGCTTGTCACCACGTGTGTTTAAACGGCGAAGAAACTGGGAGTCTCCTCAGCGGGACTGTCTTGTGCAGTTCACTTTGGATGCAAAGATCGTATCTTAAATCAAGGACGAGGTGTGTACGTGGCGGCGCTCGACGCGGTCGAGCTCAGGCCGAATTCGGGGCTGCAACCGCCACAGGCCACCGGTATTTAGGCTAGATCGTTCCATTGTCAGTAGCTTTCTCCTGGGTTGGAGTAAGTTCGTTTAATTTCAAAGAGCGTGCGTGAGAAGGCGCCTGCAATCTGGTTGAACAAACGCTGTATGTCATTTCTGCCAGCACCTTACCCAGATGCCAAGTCGAGTCCCTCTTGAAGCGCCTCGTCAGAGTCCCACTGGATTCCTTTTGCCTTTATTCGGTTCCACGTTGCCAAGTTTCCGTTGAGAAGAGGGACACATTTCTGCGTCAAATACAAGCACGCAGGTGTGACAGGGAAAATGGCGTCTTACCTAGCAGCGTGTGCATGCACAAGTGCACCATAGATCGCCTACTAAGACGTGATATCCTAGATTTATTGGCAATCACCCGAACGCCCTGGCTGCGACATTCATTGCTCGCTAATCGCTTCTCTTCTGTCGCAGGTCACGCTCCAGTATAGTAGCAAATGTTATGCGTGGCCTTTCTTAGATCGGGTTTTCCAGTACGAAAAAGAAACTACCCCCTCAACGTTGGCACTGTAGGGGATAAGTCGTCTACTGCGGCTCTATGCAGCTCTGCGGTGTTTTTTGTTCCTCGGAACCGACCTGCATTATGGCGCCACTTGGGTTGATAAGTGAAAGCTCGTCAAAGATAGGGCGACTGATGAATGTTATGAACCCATCCTGGCACTTGGCTACGTCCGTGGCATCTGGGTCGCAACACGGGGAGATTCGTAATCCCATCTCTTTTTCCTTCTTTCCCTGAGCGCGTCACACCATTGAAAGAAAAGATTTTGACACCCGGCAGATTGTACACCCAACTGAAGGCCTGCATTAGAAGTTGTAAACGTCAGTCTATGAAGTGTGTAGTCAATGACGGGTTCCATCTTCCACGTTTTGTGTGTTAGATTAAAGCTGTACTGTCGAAAAGCAAAGGCCATTGATGGTATCGAAGGCATGCAATCGCGTCCCGTCGCTGTCAATTCCTCCCTAATGTTGCGGCAAATCGTTTCCATCTCTCTGAGTTTTTTCCAAGCGCAGTGTGATAGGTAACTGTACTCCACTTTCGCATGAAGGCCCCAGGCTGTATCTTTTCCACATGCGTATGGCTCCATTCCAGCGCACCTGATTAAAGAACTCTGTCTGGACGGCTTTTGAGTACAAGTAGTGCTGGCGCCACTCCACTGCTGCATGTCTGCAAGTTGCCGCACGCGAGTTATGAAAGAACAAAATTAGTGGATCCGATTCACCCAAAAGCACCGCATGATGGCTTTATGCATGAAGGTACAATAATAGAAAAACGCGCATCCGTCTTTGAACCGGTGTGCCAATCTCAGTGCAGAAGTATCTTAGCATTCGGGATATCCCTGAGAGAGCAGGGAAACAGTGGCAATATGTTCATGAAGTGGTTCATTGCTTGACGAAGACACGAGCACCTTGGCCGTAGTAAAATCCATACACATGTTTAGTGAAGAGCTCGCCACTGCCTGTCTTTCTGGCATAATAGTGCACGGCTGCAGCAGAAGCCGTTCCGTATTTAGCGTCAGAACGGCGGTGCTGGAGCATCAGTGCCTATAACGTTGAAGTTCGTCAGTCTTCAGCTACAGATACACACAGCTTATAGAACGCTGAGCACGTGATAAATGCCTCCAACCGAGTAATAAATGTTTGTAACTAGGTATGCTTTTTCCAGGGCAGGAAGAAGATATTCTTGCTGGCATATCCAGAAGCTTTACCGCCAGCACACCGCAGGCTGTATGGCGGATGCCGCGGCAAAGACACGACTAGCGATCACGTACGCGGCCGAGGGCGCGCGAGCACAAGAGCTCGCACAACCGAGCAAAGCAACGTGCAATTTTGTCACCACAGCAAACAGTACTCCCATTGGAGGCGTTCGATATCGAGAAAGCCCGTACTGCAATGGCTTTGCCTGCAAGCAATGCAGCGTTCCTAACGACGAGGTGCGTCGTACTCACCCGACATCGGCGCTTCGCAGGCATGCCTTCGCAAGCAACACAAGGTCCTTAGCATCTTCCTCGGTGTCCTCTTCGGCACCCATGCGCGTTCTGCTTGATACATGTGCGAACTGAACGATGTTTTGGTCTCCATTCGGGAAGCTGGTTTTTTCTCCCAAAGTGCTGTACAAAGAGGACATCTGTCGCCGGAGGCGGAACCGACTCACAAACTCATAGTGGAAGAAGATGTCTGTCTCCAGCACGAGCTCGATAATGTATTTGCGGAACTCCTGAAAAGCCCGTCGAACGACAGGGAAGACCCACAGAAGGGTAATGGTTTGCCTGAGGCGTGTAGTACCGCGCGTGCGTGCAAGTGGCAAGTAGTGCCAGTGTGGAGGAGAGACATGTGTCGGACATGGCCTGACAACACCTGGATCAACAAAGGTTTTCCGCTGATACGGAAGCTAAAACAGTTTCTACCTATCCGTGGAGCAGAGCCTGTGAGAACTAATGTGGGTCAGACCGTGTAGCCGTGTTAGAGCTGCGATCTAATGGCCACGCTCAGGCAGGTCAACAGTAAAAAGTAACGATGGGAAGTTTCGACGCACAGACCCGGACTGCTGTTTGGCCACGTCATTCAGTGTTCCTCAAACTCTATGATCGCTTCCGCAGCACCTGCGTCACGGGCCTGTGACTATGAAAGCCTATCAGCCGAGCCTAACCTTCTTGTCCTCCGGGAGGAACGCCTCAGCAATATTGACTTCGTCATTGCCGCGTGAATTCATTATCCGGAAGGCTAAAGCGGAGTGAAAACTCTCCAATACAGACTGCAGCCAAGCACGACAGCACACTGGACGTCGTCCCAGATCTATACACTTTAAGAGGGGCCCATGGCAATCAGTCGATTTTGATCAAAACCATTGGGATGTTCCGCATCAGCACACGGCGCCCTGGCCCTTCTCCCATGTCTTCCTTAAAGCACACTTTTCCGCGTTATTTAGATGGAGCGACAGCAGGGGCACCTGCTGTGCTGGAAGCCCAGAGCGTGGGTCATGAGACAGACACGAATGAATATTGAGGACGATAATGCCTGGGATTTTCGATGTAATCCGGCAACAGATAGGGTGCCCCGACTCTCTGTTGCCTACCACGAGATGCCACCATGCAGTAGAGGCTCCTGAAAAGCTCTTCAGAGGACCTCACGTTTACTGGTGCGTGATATCGACCGCGCTTCAGGCACTAACCCTGTCATTGTAGGTGATTGCCAGGGGATGGCTGCTGTTCACCACGTAGTTGTTGTTCATGCCAAAGTGACCGACGTCATGCACAAGGGCACCGACTATTATGGCTGCCTGGTGTAAAGGTCTGTACCTGCATGCAAACGAGCAACAACGGGGCTCCGGCCATTAGCTCAACCGGTAGTGGTATACGGTTTCTCGCTCCGAGAGTAGGCCAAGGACGCAACTTGCACATCTGGATGTTAACTTTGCGCTGGGCATCTAACCCTCATTTTATGCGCGTCACCGAGCAGAGGAGCGCCGCCCGAATACACAAGTGCATCCGTGCGAAAACGGGAGGCTGCCACGCTATTCTTCAGGAAGCTGCGTGGCTGATTGAGCAGGGACACCGCGCTGCCTACACTGTCCGCGCCGCTCTGCTTGTGTTAAAGTCAGACAGCTGACGTATCCGACAGGCCTCGATTCCCAGTCTACGCCCCGCACGGCGCTGACGTCACACCTCTGGGCTCATCTGGCCAGGTGTGGCTCACATTTGCCAAGCGTGGCAGGCGCAAAGAAGGAAAACCACCATGTGCGCGACCGCTGCGCCGTGTTGCTCATTGTGGTACGGGTTGTGTCGGTACCTGCGAGAGAGAGGTACTGCACAGTCACCGCCATCTTCCTACCGAGCTATGGGAGACGGGTGCAGCGAGGTGAGTCATATTGGCTCATGAGAGCAGTCGCATGCAGTGTTCTGTGCTGTTTTATCCTTTTTTGGGGGTGTTGAGACCAAAATGTGGGAACAGCGACACACAGCCCGTACCGGTCTGGTTGAAGATCGTGCTGGTGGGAAGGTGCACAAGAACACAAGGTACCCACGGCATCCCCTCCCAAGTAGAAATGTGTATACGCGTGTTGCTCGTGACACCATCAAGCAATTTAACTGCCGCACCTCTGTGAGACTTCTCCGAGGAAGTTGCGCCATGTGACACTGCGTAGATGAAGGGCAGGTTCGTGCTGAGAAAGAAACCGGCTGCAATCGGTCCAGCCACAGCATACTCAAACACACTTTCCAGAGTGAGCGCTCTAGCCGAATGAAAGGCTCATGCTCCACTGATTTCGACATTCAAAGAGTGTGGGAGCGGGCTGGCTGCCGGAACGCCAATCCGCAGCGTAGCGATTGCTGGAACCTATGAGCGGCAGTTGTGGCATCGAGAGAAACACGCATCTTCTACGATAGTAGACTTTGGAGATGACAGCTGAGCGCGGCTGGGTCACTACCATAGTCGAAGTGGTGAAAGCAAACTCGAACACTTCTGTACTTGAATTGTGCTACCCCAACAGTATTTCCCCAAAACAAAAATCACCTTACTGCCGCAGCCAGAAGCCCGCCGCCATCAATGTCATCCGGTTGGTCTTCTTGCATAACTCAAACATATCTAAATCCCAGTCCACTCCAACACCCTCGACCAGGCTGCGGATAGTGTCGTCAATCGATTCCAGGGCAGATACCGAACCAGATCGCTCTGTACGTAGTACATTTGCTGCTGTATCTTCTGCAGTCCGAGTAGAGGCGCTAGACTGTCCGGGTCGCCCCTGCGAGTCGTGGAGGCTCCCCAGAAGCGTACTCTCTTGCCGCGCGGAGGCCGCCAACCCAAATGTGGATGCCAGAGCATTTCCGAATTCTCTGAAACCAGAGACACGCGACCCAGTCCAGACCATGGAATGAAATTTCAGGGAAAGTCGTTCCGTCAACAAGAACTCCGGGCGCATTTTTCGAGGAAGTATTACAATATCTACACTCTTCGCGGGGCTTATCATCAACGGAGCAAGAACATGCCCCCTCTCCGCGTGATGCGACGAATCCCATGTCATGGAACCACGGCACCGCGCTGGCAGTCTCACTGAAATGCCTCTGGCAAGTTCCTGATGGCAACCCGAATGTGAAGCAATCCATGCGACGATGTATAGAGTTTCTCACCGATAAGCTGTTTTTCTGCTTTCCTCGATTGTACGTCGTCCGCCTGAGGGGTACTGCTTCCGGCGGTATGCCTTTACTGGGTTTGAAAGAGCATCTTCTGCTGGCGGCAGTGGCTTCGGCGTCGTCGATTCCGAGGTCCCGCGCTGCGCTTGTTTTTCTTTCTGCCTCCTTGCCCTCCATCCTGTGTCCTCCGCTGCATCACCACTGGTGGTTTCTGAAGCCGGGGCAGGCAAGGCAAAAGGGAATCATTTCTCACTCGACTTCTTGCGCACTTCTGAGCTGGGAGACATGTGCGGTAATACTGGGTTGAGGCAGTCTGCGGTCTCATTCTGAAGAGGAACAAGAACGGTAATATCCTGTGTCATATCCGACAGCTTAGCAAAGAACCTAAAGTGACAAGGACTAGGAACGATCTGTTCCCGCCCTCATCACGGAGGGGGTTCCAGATGTTATTTCTGCCACTCACTTGCACCCTGCTGGATGCTGTTGAGTCGGAAAGTCAGTACCTTTGCGGCTCTTGTCCAGCGCAATCTGCACTGCCGCTGGCGTCTCTTGTGACGCTTTGGATGGTGGGGAGGCCTGTCTATTGTGCGGGACGGTGACTCCTTCCGTGTCGGCAGAGGACGCAGAAGGTCCCTCCTCCAGGTAGAAGAGGAACGGGTCAGTCGCAGCATGCTCATCGAAAAGGGACAACTTGATTTCAGCTCGCGTCAAGTACAAGATGCAGTTGTAGAGAGCTTGCGTTGTTGTGACACCCTTCCCAGGCGAATAGAGCTGCTCCGACAGGAGACGCTGGAAAATAACATGCAAGGAGGGAAGCAGGGCTCGCTGGATGTTGAGAGTGCAGCTTTCATGCAAAACTGTGGTGACTCGTTCAATGACGTGGTGTCGATAGGTGGCAGCACGCCATCGAACTTGATGCAGCCGCCTCTGCTCTCCCATCCGAGTCGAATACGAGCTGGCTGCGTTGGAAGTCACACGGTACAAAGAAGAGAATTCAGCAGTACAGAGGAGGTTCCACAACTCCGCTCATTCGAGTTCTGTATCTTCCACGACATTCCTCAGGACGACGAACCTCGCATTCCTTGACGCAATAGAAGGCGTCCTCCGCCGGTGACGCTTGGATGAAACGTGCGGCTTCATCTTCAAACAGCCTAAGTTGCCCGGCGGCCTGCAGACAGGGTTTGCCAAGCAGCTGCACTTGACTCCTGACCGAGGGTGAGGGAGCGAGCAAAATTCAGGCGAGCGGCGTTCTCTCGGTGCACCTAGCAATATGCGTGAGACACCGTAACGTGTGGCTGCGCGGTACAAATGCGATGCCAGGACCCGAAGAGCATTGCCATATATGATTTATCTTATTTTATGTCGACTCAGCAATTATGAGCGCGTACGCTTGCTCCGAGGTGTGAAGCTCCACCTTACGAGATCCTAGCTCCGCCGACACTTGTTCACCCCCCCGTGCGCTTGTCACCAAAGTGGTTTTCTCTGTTCCAGCTCAACGCTAGAATGGTGTGAAGTACCCAGAACTGACTTGTTCACTACAGGAGACTCCACGTGAGATTTATGAGAGATGACTAGCGGGGTTCACGGCAGATCCTGGGCCGCCTTACAAATCGATATTCAAGGTACCGCAGCCGCCTGTAAATCTCCAGCCTTCGCACTGTGAAATTTGCAATAATCATTGCGACGATGTTGAAGACTTGTAGCGGAATTCTGCTGCCTGTCAGAAAAAGACATTCACACCAACATTTCAACATCCTGTGTGCTGGCACCAATGGGTGAGTGATCGAGTGCTAGTCGGCTTCTGTCGGTAGCATCCTTCCACGCCTCCGCGATCAAAATCTTTCCTAAGAATATGGAATTCATTTTCCCAAGCAGTGAAAAGTGATGTTTGTTAGAATGATGCTGATTATGGACGGTTTATGGGCAGCTGGGAGGTAAGAAGTGGGCACCCTCTATCCAGCTAGAGCCAGTCTCGGGGTCAAGGCGGGTGCGCGTCAAAGGGGATGAACCCCACGCCAGGGATGTGCCTGAAAGTTGTTATTGCCATGCAATTCAAGATGGCGTTGTGTGCAAGGACTGTGAAGAAAGTCAACCAGAAATATGTATTGTGAAGAAAGAGAGCGAGACGGGACTCGAACCCGCAACCTCCGCCTCCGGAGGGCGACGCGCTATCCATTGCGCCACTCACTCTGACTTCAACGCTTTGCAGGCCTGGTGGACGGTGGAGGCTACGGAGTCGTTCTTCCACTGCTACTAGCGCGAAACTATAGTCTCAGCACTTTCATCAGAAGTCATCTAGAGGAATTCGGCTGCTGCATGCCTCACCCCAAATCTCTATATACCAAAGAAGGCTGGAGGAGCGTACCAGCACTGGGGCCACAGCCGGTATGTGGAGAGAATCGTGCTTGGCATTCACTCGTGACGGTGAGATGAAGAACTTACATGGAGGGAGCTTCGTTGGAAGGATAGAGACGGAGACGACAACCGACAACGACTCGACGATGGTGATGAGGGCAAACTTTGGCCACTCTATCCCACCCAGTATAGCAGAGAACAGGAGGAACGGCACAATGGTTGTCCAGCCGATCTCGCCCTCAAAAGTAGGAAGTAACCGGCCGCCTGCTTGGCCAAGCATTCTTGCCACGCGAATAGCTGCATGAACCACATGTTGTAGAGATAATAGAAGCAACAAATGATCCGTGATACACAGGAGAGTGAGAGGCTCTGCAGTGATTCAGACCACACGTAGCAGTTCACTTAATACACTAGGCTGTCTTGTCGCCTCTCTTCCCACACCCTCTCCTCCTGCAACTCGAAATGACTTAGAATGCGTAGCCTATCGCCCCCCACTACTCTCAAGTTCATCTCTGCGTAGAGGAGGCAGTAGCAAATCTGGAACGACAGTCCGCCAATGCATTATGCATGTGTTTCACTTCTCAGATATGCGCATTGTTCGCAGCCATCCCAGTCAACAAGCCCCGGCCATGCCAGTACAGGACTTGAGTGCTCGAACGAGAAACAGCCTCCTAAGCTTACGTTCACTGAACGCGACGGATGCGAACACTGCCCAGCAGCACCACAGTGTGAACACAGCTCGAAACTTCAACCGTAAAGGCGGACAGCAATAGGCAACGACGACGATTATGGTAGTAGGGCAAATTGTGAGCAATGGAAGGGTGTAGGAGTTTGAACAGTCTTTGCACACGAAGTAGCAGTACACAAGAAATACTGATATTTCAAGTCATTTGAATTCATGCACGGAAAACCAACCGATTATTTGTTTAAAGGGCCGTAGGGGTGACGAATCATTTCCTGCCAAGGGAGTCGTGGCCGGACAGTTGGCGCGGCGAAGTCGATTGAAGCGTGTACGCGGTAGCCAAAGTAAAATAGCATTGGGCGATCATCGACAGAAGGTCAAAGTGGAGAGCCGTGGCAGGGATTGCGGACGAGTAGTGGTGAATATGGTATAAACGCAGGACAGGAACACAGATACACATCGCTGAATGCAAAACTATCACTTAACGCTTTCTCAAACGGAAGGGGAGGGGCCTCTAGCCAAGCACGGCAGGGATCCGGGGGTACGCACGCGACAGGAAGGGTTCAAACAACCAGGCCCGAGGCAGCATGGGACGGCAGCACCCCTTTTGCTACATTCCTCCCTTGAAAAAGGTAGAGTATGGTCCAGATGTGGGTCGTTCGGTGTGGGTTGTTTCGCTTTCTACGGAGAAATGGCTTACCTGGCAGTGCGGCTGCCAAGCACAATAGGATCTTCACCACGAGTCCTGCGAAATAGTGCAGATCCTGTTTCGGGGACAAGCAAGCAATTCTGCTAATCTATATAATGCAGAGCAGTTGCTAGCAGCTTCGTGGGCGCGAACACTCTGTTGCGATCCTCATCAAGCGCAGCAGAGTCTTGCCACGGCGCAGAGAGTAGGGAGCTTGTGTGATGCCAGCTCTGCCTGACTACGGCAACGGCAGACGAGTCGGTATAGGAAGCCTCCTGCGCTGCGTATCAGCATTCACTGACTTCACGGACAAATAAAAAGAACCATTACTTTACCGCAGCAGTACCTTCAGCTTCCACTGATGCTCTAGATCCTTGTTCCCGAATGACAGCCAAAATGGGTGAATGAATGTGATGACTTCCTCGTGCTTCCACTTTGTCGCCACAATGTTTTTCAAGGTAAACCTGAGGCGCGACATCATATGTCAGAGTAAAAGAAGTTATGGAGTCGTGCCATGCGTTCTCTCCTTAGTTGCGCAGCTATTTGTAACTACATTCGCGTTACTGCGTGCTAAACACTTACCGTGCCTTTTCGTCGGTCTCCGCCTTGCTCCTGATGTAGTTTGCAGTGGAAACATCAAAGTGCGTAATCTTACCGCTTGACACAGAGTCTGGATGGGAAAAACTGGACTGGACCGACTGTCGACTGTGGAGAGTGAGGTCTTCGGATCGAGAGCTGACCCCGCTTGTGACTCGCCCATGGGGCGTCTGCGATGACGTCAAAGACGACGAACGCCTGCCGTCTGCCCCTGTGCGGCTTCGTTTCTGCGAAAACCTCTGCAGAGTTGACCGCTTCCATAACCCGAATACACCAAGTGGCGGTCCGCCTTCTCCAATAGCATCTTCGGTCGAGTGCCTTGGAACGGGGGAAGCGCCTGGCAAATCCGGCTCTATCAGGTTACGACCAGCCGCCTCAGCGTGATCTACCATCTCCTCTTTGATGACGGGCAAAAACAGATGAGGAGGATATGAAGCCGATGATTTTGCGTCGCCATCGGCGGGTGAGGAAGCTTCCTCATTTGACAAAGGCAGCGGCATTACGTCTACGAAGGAGGTTGCTCACTGTGACTTTGTCTCACACTCAGCGGGCAGAACGTCTACAGACTCAAACGGGATTGATGTGCAGCTGGCGGTACACGCAAGGCAGTATACGCTGTTCCGTCCAACTCGGTATTCTTGAGGCACCGTTGCAGCAAGATCGCCGTTTCCTCGCCCATCAGAGGCAACTCTAGATCATTTACCAGAGGCCACAGTTTTGAGTCATTGATGCTCAGGCGATCACGACAGTGCAGCCAGGCAGGGCGGAGGCACCGGAACGAGCTCTAGTCACGCACAGCCGTAGCGGCCCTCGTGCACGAAGCGCGGGCAGCCTCACGCATGTCTGTTTCTCGGCAGGGCGCCCTCGGGCAGCCCCTGCGGAACGTCCGTACGCTGCCATATTGGTGGTTCTCGGCAGCGCGACATCAGCACTTCTGGGCTAGGACTACACGTTCCCAACAATATATACTCCAGCATCACAGGATTTGAATATTAGGGGCTGATGAGGCTCATCGAAGCAATGGAGTGACGATGAGCTGACCGACACTTCGCTTGCTAGCTCGCCGCGGGCTGTTGTAGCAACTCAACATATCAGAAACTCTAACCTCTACTTCCATATCTCGAGTCACGCGGCCAGATCGCCGTAGTAAAATTTTGATATATCCTAGTGAATGAAGTCAAATGTACTTTGCACGAATGCAACCGCCAAACGGCAAGGTGATCCTCCACATTTCCAGCACGCGCTACTCACGAATGCTGAAGCGAAACAGTGGTTCACTCATGCTCTGACAGAAACGGAGTTCGTGGGCAACGCCCTCAAGTAAGCTTACGTACATTTCTTCGTCAATGTGAACCCAGTTGAACGAGAGATTATCTGCTGACGTGGAACGTATTGAGCACGTGGATCAACATTCCTACGCCCAGGATACGTCGGATGTACACAATGCTAGAGCGGTTTGCTTGTTGCTGGAGTGACTATTCGGAATGCTCCCACAAGAGAGTATAGGGAAGCCTACGGTACCGAAAGGATTTGCTGGCAGGTAGTGGAAAGAGTGCTGAGGGTAAAGCCTACTCATAGCTACAGTCTTTCCACCCCGCTTCGTCACCTCAGTGCGTACACATGTTGCCGCGGCGACTGTCACGGCACCGAACTGTTTCTGCGTTGTCAACGGTCATAGGCTAGGTCCGTTGCTCTGCGTGTGGATGCCCCAAATCCATAGCCCAGGCGGGGTGGTATCCTTGCCCTTGCGAAAGCATAGGAGTGCTGTGTTTTACCCCAAAAGCGAAGAATGAACATGGCCAACGACGAGTATTTCAGAGCTTGAGCCTGGGGGCGCAGGGTAACGCTGGTGTCCTGACCGTAAAAGAAGGGACACTAGGGAGAATAACGCATTCTCGCTCAATCGGGAAGGTGTAGAGGGAGTCTTTGTTATATGGCAGTCTGCGAGTCCCCTGTTCCTGCGACCTACAAATTCGATCCAGAGTACACCGATGCTCGTGGGTGCTCTTGGAAACAAAGGAATACCACAGACTGAGCGCTGCTCATCTGGCTGTGCCACAGGCGGTATGACACCCCTTGGTTTTTCTGTAGTAGAAACTCTCTGCAAGCTTTGGCGTGGAATCATCCTGTGTGGAACCTCCAGTGGCTACGATCCCGCCTGCCCTTGGGAGTGTGAGTATCGCGACTGGTGGGCGAAGGAATGCGGCGAGCGAGAGTCAGAAACCACCATCTCCTTTCCTAGTTGACTGAGCTTCGGAGTAATACCGTCATATAGTCGCACACGAAGTGAGGGTAAACACTACAGAAAAACCTCTGATGGTTCGATAACGTTTGTGAAGTTGATTATATTAGTGATCGGCGACACGTGACTGCGCGGCCTGCACCGAAATTTAGATGCCCCCGCTAGATCTGTGACGTCACGGTCTCAAACTGCAGTGTCTGCAGCAACACAAGCTATCGTCCTCTTGTAGGACTTGCGCCACTCTCTCGCTTGCGAGTAGCG
The DNA here is from genome assembly GCF_002563875.1 of Besnoitia besnoiti. NCBI lineage: Eukaryota > Apicomplexa > Conoidasida > Eucoccidiorida > Sarcocystidae > Besnoitia > Besnoitia besnoiti. The sequence goes on from NC_042358.1 coordinate 3,425,943, forward strand.
GACTTTCCTCTAACTGCCACTGTGACCTATAGGCCATCTTCTCTTCTTCAATGGTGGCAGACTGCCTCCGGGGTAGCGGGCCTCCCTTTGAGCGACGAACGAGCATTTACCACGAAGCATATTTACTGCCCTCCATATTAACGCTGAGAGAACGTTCAAAACCCTTTTCCCGCGACCCGAAACAGCCGCCATGAGGATTCGGGCTGCTAGAGATGATCAACCGCCGAAAGGTGCCCAGCCCGGTGACCGTCACACGCCTTCCGCGTCGCGAGTCGACGCTAAAGGCGGCGGCCCAGGCGCGACAATCGCCCGTTCGTCACGTGGAACTCTGAGCGCTGACTCTAAAAAAGGAAGCCTCAACACACCCTGCGAGCCTTCATCCTGCGTGGGATGCCTAGTCTGAAACTGACTGCTACAGTCTCCCTCAATCGCCCGCTGGCTGTGTACACAACACAGAAAAAGTGGTGCCACCGTCTGCTTCGCAGCCGATCCACCCGCGTTCTTTCGTGCGGCAGGGCATGCAAAAACCGTCGTTTCCACTTGCATCTTATCCCTGATGTGGACCTCCACTGACGTGAGGGCTTAGATGCACTTGGACACTTGCAGCTCCCGCCTGCGCACAGAAACCCGGTCATCCATATGCATAGCAGCTTCTATCCGCAGGAAACGTTCCTGCGAGCGCTGCCGCTCAGGTGAACCCGGAAGCATCTAGCTTGTTCACCGGACCTGCAGAATCTACGCGAGAGCGGGGCTTTGTTCATCACCCCTGCGCCACAAATCGTGAGGCGCACCCGCAGCCGGCTGCTAGCAGCGAGGTGTGGGCGAAACAGCCGGCATGAGCATTTCTCCCGCCAGTCGCAAACTTCAGTCGTCGGCGCTGCGCGGTCGTACCCGACTTCAAGCGCCGTTACTGTCCCGGCGAGGCGGCGGGGGATGTGGTGGGCTGGTGTGCTCCACTCCGTCGGCAACGACGCGTGCTACCGCTCTCTTGCCGACAAGCCAAGGGACACGTTAACGAACGAGTTGCGCGCACAGCCACTCAGGCGTTGGCCTCCGGGGGTGGTGACGGGAACGTTGCGAAGCGTTTTCTCTGGGATGCGCGGCGGGTGGCAGTTGCTCCGGAGCGTCTGGCCTGGATGAACGACCAAGAAGCCGGGCCGCTGCCGCCGCGTGGAGCGAAGCCGTGGAGCGAAACCCGCGCATCACATTATAGGCGCGTTGGGAGATGGTCAGGCAACCCGCAGCGCGGGAGGACGGTATGTGCGCATAAGCAGGCTGTGTAGCGCCGCGGTTTCTACTCTCCTGTTGTTAGCGCTTTCTTCCGCTTCTCTTCGTTTCCTCTCACTTTTTTTCTACTTTTTATTGCAAGTCGACACTACCCTTTCGCGTGCTTTTTTTCAACACTGTAATCAAGATGGCGTCTGGCATGGGTGTGGACGAGAACTGCGTCTCGCGGTTCAACGAATTGAAGATCCGCAAGACGCTGAAATGGATCGTCTACAAGATCGACAGCACCAAGATCGTTGTCGAGAAGGAAGGAAAGGGCGATGCGTCGGAGTTCAAGTCCGCTCTGCCCAAGGATGACTGCCGCTTCGGCGTGTATGACTGCGGTAGGTGCTGTATTTCCACACTATTCTTCCCCTTTCCTTGTGTACGTGCCTGGTTTTTACGTCGCAATGTGTGGCGCGCAAAAAGCTTTCCGCCCGCTGGAGAGCTGGTTGCTTTTGGCATTGTTCACCTGACACCTCAGGCCTCGTGCGCTGGCGAGGAGTTTGCGTGAGCATAGTTCACTGGTATTGCAGGTTCCCGGGCGAAAGCACCGGTCTTATCACTTATCCCACCGAGCTTGCCCTCGGTTGGTGCTTGTGTGCAATATTTTCTGAGAGTGTGATTCCTTCTTCCAGTGTATGGTGGCACATGACTCTTTCGGCACTAGCGCCTTCGCAGTGGCCTAGATAACTGTCCCCCACGAAGGGCAGTCTGCCGAAGGGGGGCTTCCCGCAACATATCAGTTTTTTTTCTGTGATTCTGGTATTATCGGCATCTCCGTCAGAAGCAACAAACCAGGATACAATCTGGGCCCCGTGGGCGGTAAACTCCCATGGTTCAGTGCAGTTATTCATTTTTCCAGTCACGTTTACTGTTGCGATATCTCTTCCTGCTTGTAGCAAGTAGAGCCCTCTTTCGTGTGATGGAGCGAATCAAAGCGGAGCTCAAACTGACAATGCTAATATGGGCGGAGTGGTACCAACGCCGTGGGCATGGATTTACCTGCCTTCCGCGTTGTCCCGCGCGGCGTCTTTTTTTGATGACGGAACTCCGAGCGTCAGGTGGAAAGGATGTGCTTTTCTGACTGTCGACGGTTTCCACAAGTTGATCCGGTTTTAGGTCCGCACAAGGTAGACCGGTGCGGGTAGCGACTGAAGGCTGACAATTCCTCAAAAAAAATGTGACACGTGTATTTGTTGTTTTGAAGTGCTAGAACCCTCCTATCTTGCACGCCTGGTGCCTTTTTTGGTCCTCTTTTCAGGCAACAAGATCCAGTTCGTTCTCTGGTGCCCCGACAACGCTCCCGTCAAGCCGAGAATGACCTACGCCTCTTCCAAGGACGCGCTGCTGAAGAAGTTGGATGGAGCGACTGCTGTCGCGTTGGAAGCCCACGAGCCGAGCGACCTCGACTCCCTTTCGTGAAGGGTGTAACCCTGTACGAAAGAGTTCATTCAGACCGGGCGCGTTTCTTCTTTTCCGCCGGCAGGAGGTCATCGGGAGTTGAATGACACAGGCGGATGCCCGCTACATTCTTCGACGTTGCGCCAGCAGAAGAAGGTGACTTGTTCCGTGTCTTTTTGTATGTAACGTCGTCTAAAGAGAGTCGTGTTTTCGACGAAGATTTTCTTTCGCTCGTTTTGTACTGTTTTGGAGTGGCTGTCGCCACTCCAAGGACTTAAAGTATATATAGCGTAAACGTTTCCCATGTTTCAGTTCCAGGCTGTCTGGCTTACATGGTGGTAAACATATGCAGACTCTTCCGTCGAAGAAGGCCTGGTGGCTGCAGCAAAATACCCGGGCTAACCAACCCGCACTGGATGCTCCAGCGCGGCAGTGGGGCCCGTATGTTGTCGGTTTTTCAATGCGCGTGGGGGACGTGAGCTGGTAGATCCTATCAGCTCGCGATCACCCACCCACCCACATCTTCCGCCCCGCGACACGGCGCTGTGCCACACGATTTTAGTTCTGGTCTCGAGGATTCCGGAAGAGCAGATTCACTGGATAGGTGAAGTATTGTGCGGCAGCTGCAGTTCGCGTTGCCACAGAGCGATATTCATTTTGACTGCGTAGCAGTGCTTTGAAATGTGAGCCAGCCAGTCAGCAAATACTGTCACCCGTATCTATTGGGCTGTCCTGGCGCCTCTGGAGGCTTCCGCAGTCTGTGGTGGTGTCTAGCGAACGGAGTCTGACGCGGTACCATAAGAGATACGCCTAAAAAAGGCTGACGCACAGTTTTGCCCGCTTTTCCTACACGTCTTGTACTTCAGAAAACCACCAACACCTAGAGAATGGTTTTGGCGGTACATCTGCGACGGGATTTATAGATCTGTCCGGCTCCCCGGTGGAAACGAGTGAAAGCGTCTCCACGCCACACGTGTTTCACGTAGTTCACATGTGCTCTGGCCAACTGGCGCTGAGCACCCGGTTGACTCTCCACCAAAGACGAAAAGACGGTCCCCTACACAGTTTGTTTTCCCTGAAGGCGGCTACAATTGTGAGGGGGCTGTCACCGTTCCTCCGAAAGCGGATGAGTAACACGCCTTCGCAATCGGAGTCTGTGACGCGACCCTCAACACCGCCAACGAACTGGAAAAAACAAGCGTGTATGAAGACGTAAGGAGGGGGGGCGAGGCGGACACGGGCGAAAGAATACGCGCCTGTCATCATCCTGTGACTCAAAAACACAATGGCATGAAGCGAGAAAAGGAAACTGAAGAGCTCGACACACAGTGGAAATCAGAGCTCGTCCTCAGGCTGCTCACGGAACACTAGCTAGAGAGGCTGAAAGAAGCCTGCGCCAGGAATCGACGCGTGTATGTTCACCGATTATTCCACCAAGCATCCGGATGTGAAGCGCGCTCGTTAGCCACAGTACCGCGTTCACAGCCTCTAAGGCGCAGTTACGAAGAAGAGTAGCGCGCTTTTTATAGGAAGATTGAAAGACAGGGCACGTCAGTAAAGATCTGGGCGACGGCTGCCTGAGCTAGTCCGTCACACAGGCTTTCCTGGTGTTCCAGGTGCCCTCAAATTCCCACGCCGTGATCAGAAGCCACTGCCAAGCCGGGTAACCACCAATCACCGACAGTTTACCCTTACCTCTGGGGCTCGCATTTCACGTAAGTAAGCAAAAATACTTCAAAAGACGTGACACTACACACACCAGCTTGCCCCGACTTCTCGTTATTTTTGGCCCATCATGTTACACTCAAAAGTAACAGAACCACGGAACCCTTCCAACTGCTTCGCGAGGTCATTCTCTGCAGCACTCATGCCCTTACACAGCCGAAAAAAGTTGCTCCGCGACTGCAGACGATGTCATCCCACCGGGCGCAGACACCGGCGTCGATGACGCAGTCATCTCCGGTCTCTCAGCTCCCCGCCATTGGGCGGGGGCTGTCACAAGATGAGTGCAGCGCGTGCTCCACCGCAGTTTTCACTACATAGAGAGGTCAGCTCAGTCTCGATCACCCGGCAGGTCGCTTGCTGAACCCATGTACGGCGCATGCGCCCTACCAACCGGCACACCTCAGAATCGTGCAGTTCGAACTTGGCAGATCTTTGCCGAGCGGCTCCACCTATGCACATGATACCCTGTACACAACTGCGGAAGCCACACCCACACTTGCATACCCCCGGGCGTCCTTCGCCCTACAGTCGCACCAATTCACACACGCCTGGAGCACCGCTGGCCGTGAAAGCGTGCCCCCTTCCACGCGAATCACGAAGCGTCATCAGAGCATCTTAGCTGAACGTCTCTCTCTCTGCTGGCGTGCACGATGGCAGCCACATACCGCTTCAGCACTGCCGTCGGGCATCGGGGTCTCTCCTCACCGCGTCTCCCCCACCAGCCAAAACACGGTCTGAGTCATATTTCCCAGACTGCACCGCGCCTCTGCTCCCCCAGGCCCCCCGCACCTCCGTCGACACGAGCTTCCTTGTCTTCGCATATCAAAGCCGTGCCCTTCCTCGTAGGGACTACTTTGTGCCTCGGCCTCGACTGCGTTGCTGGAGGGCTGTGCGCGCCCGAACGCCAGATTCCCTTGCCAGCCCCGCAGAAACTGGGCGCTCGCTTACACCCTGCGTGGCCTGCACAGATATTTCACCACTAGTTGCACTACGGACATTCTCGTGAGGAGAAGCTCGCGGGCGTGCGCGTGTTGCCCTCCAACACCTCCAGTTGTCTGTTGCCTTTCAGGAGCCGCTCAGCGCTCGCTTCGGCTGGGCGTGCCTGCTTCTCTCCCCCTCGTAGGCTTCCGGGTTCAGGTGCTTCCCGATCCCTGGTCGTCGAGCTTGCTTTCTGCCTTGGAGGAGACTTTGCCGGTCACGACTTGCCCAGGCGACGCGCCGGCAGCAGCGCGAATGTAGTCGTCCTCCGCTGCGTGGTCGCCAGCCACTCGCAGCGTCCGTGCCCCCCCGTCCGCGGGGTAGCCTGTCGTCACGACGTACGCCCCGTCCGCCGCGGCGGCGCCGTGGTGGGGGCCCACGGAGCCCCAGGGGACTGGGCGCAGCGAGGGCGGCGCCTCAGAGGACGTGCAACACAGCGTCGGCGTCAACCCGCCCGCCTGCTCCTGGAAGGTCTCGTGGCGGAAGATCAACTTGGAAAAGTGCCTCGCTGTCGGCGTCGTCACGGCCATCACCACCATCCACGCCAGCGACACACCACACCAAACCACGTTCTCCTTGTAGCTGTCGTTGGTGCAGAGACGACACTGCATCCAAAGAGAGACCGCGGGGGACCGCAGACACACACACGCCATCACATTCAGACACAGCAGGAGCGCAGTCAACATCTGACAGCCCAGACAGCGCCGGAGGCTCCTCGCTCTTTTGGGCTTTTGCGCCCCGCGACACGGGCGAGGCAGACGCAGGCGTACGTGCGCCGAAACGTCCGACGGCACAAGACCCCCATGCCCCGCCCCCTCCCCTCCCCCGCACACGATCACTGAAGCGGCACCGACACGGGGGTCTGCGCACCGCAGGCAGGCACCACAGCCAGACGCGGCACGAGTGCGGCTTTGCTCACCTGCGCAAGTTGGATCGCGCTCGCGACAGCGAGAGTGATGAACGTGAAGACGCCGATAACTGAAATCAGCCGCACGACTTGCGTAAGTTCAGCCAGAGCCACCCGCGAGAGCCCAGACTGGACGACGGCGTCCCTGTGGAAGACGAAAGTATTGAGTGCGGTCTGCGAAAAACAAAAAGAATCCACACACACACGCGTCGTAACTCGGTCCCCGCCACACCGGGTGCGTGGCGTACACCGCATACAACCCCCGGTCTTTCACAACAAGTCGTGCCTCCTCCTCCACACGTTTTCGTGGTCACCAGAACTGAACAGAGGATCCACACACAGTTGAAAACAAGCACAGCTTCCCGCTCTACCGGATTCTGACTAGTATCGCGGCGCATACGCAACTCACCATAAAGGCCGGGAAAGCGGAGATCAAGCTCCAGTACATGGGAATGGTCTTCGGGAAGCTGCACAGAAAGCGGATCAAAGAAGACGAAAAACTGCCCAGCAACGCTGCCACGATGCAACACACACGGACAAAAACTGCGAATTTCCGCGGAGCTGACGAGACATGAATCCCTTGACTCCACACAACAGAGGCCGACAGGAGCGCCACAAGCACCTGGCGGCGAAGCAGCATGAAAGACATCCGAAACCTTAAACAGCCTCGTACTCAGCGCTGGCGCCATGCAAAACACGATTGGCTAGCTACCTCGCTCAACTCTACGAAGCAGATCTAATCTCCAACACAGGCTAGACACGTCAATGGTAGTGATTGCGGTGGGACACGGTCCGCTTCATCGGTCGACGACAGCGGCCGAGTGCACCCGCAAACGTGTTTCCCGTCTTCTGTGGATGAGCCCGCGCTTCAGAAAGCCCTTGCTACCTAACGCTCAACCCGCCATCCGCGGAGAAGATGCCTGGAAGACGATGGGTGTCACGCTCGTGCAAGAGCCTCACCGGCTGTTGGCGATGGGTTCGATGCAATAGTACGCGAAAATGCAGCAGGCGGCGACCGTCCATCCGAAGGGCACGAGTAGCTTGAGGCAGTCGCGGTACGTTAAATCGAGGCCTCGGGGGCCTTCGCCGTACAGGCGCGTTCCCAAGCAGTTTCGCATCTTGGAGACGTCGCGCGGCGCAGAAGAAGCGAACTGGAGTTCCCTCGAGAGAGGTCCACAGGAGGCGAGTCACACACGCAGAGTGTCTAGCGGCTCAGGCACACAGCGCCTCTTCACTCGCAAACAGAGTTATTCTACACATGCGCGTAGAGCGACCAGACTGCCGAGCTGCGGCGGCGGGGCGTGAACAGGCTCGGCACACAACCCTTGCGCAGCGAGCACGACTGACGGTCTACAGGGTGTCTATGCACTTCCACGAAGAGGTGCCGAAGCCGAAAAAGAAGAGACTAGGGCCGCGCTCGGTCGCTCGAAGAAAGGAAGGCACTCAGAGAGGCAGACGACTGTGACGCTTGGAGAGACGCGTCGCGGCCGCGAGTCTGGGAAGGGCGGAGAGCGACCCCCCCGCGCAGCACGTTCAGGCTCTCCGCAGGGGCCCGTCCACCTGGGAGAAACGGATCGAAAGTAGAAGGGCTGGGTCACCCCCAACGCTAAACAGCGAGAGAGCTTGTAGAAAAAAACGGAAAGCGACGTTCGTTCCTTCAACGGCGGCGCCCGAAAAACTCACCGGCAACCCTCCCTCGCAAGCAGTTCAGTCACTGAGTGGGCGGGAACGCCGCTGCACTCTCGGGAGCACGAGACTGGAGAAGACTCGAGGATAACGTTCGGCGGCGTCTGAAAAAACGCAGACACAGAATCTGTTTGGAGGTCAGGGCCGCCGCAGCCCGAGCTCGATGAAACCACACCAAAAAGAGCGTTTGCAAGGCCGCGAAAGTGAGAAAAGACAAACCACCCACGACGCTAGAGAGTGGAAGGACGCCGAAGATGGGTCTGTGCAATTGCTGTACAGGGAGACCGTTTTGGAGCCTCGTCCTCGGGAATCGAGAGCGCAGAGGAAAGAAACGGTTGTTTTCTGCCTCGACAGACTGTTGCGAACTCAGTGTGTGCAGAGACCGGCGGTCAGGCAGACAGAGCCGCCGCTTAGGCGTCCACCGCATTCGAAAAAGACTTCTCCGTTGGATCCGAAGCCCGTTTCTCAGCACCGCACTCCCGTGGCCTTGCGGAGAAAACACTTGCATTCGGTGGACAAGTGGCGTCGAACGGCACACAAGCACTCGGTTCGCCACCAACCGGCGCCGGCGGCGTGCGTAAACGGGACGGGCTCTCTTTTCCTGCTGCTCTCCGCGTGAATCTCGCAGACTTTCGTCGCGGCGCACATGCGCGTGCGAGCGCGCCGATGCGTACCGCCTCAATATGGACGCGGCTGCGCTTGGAAGGAGACGGGCGACAGAGAACGCCGCAGCAACTCTACGAAAAGCTACGGTCCGTTCTGTGGACGCGCCTCTCGTTCTTCAGCCTCTCCAATCTCTCTGAACCGCTGATTTTCCGGTTAGTGCCTCCCTACCCTGCGCTTTTTCCCCGGGTCCCCCCTCGCCACCCCCAGGCGCGACTAGCCAGCCACAAACTCGACGCTCCGATGTCGCTCCTCATGAACATGGAGAGGGACGGAACCCGAACATGTTTCAGTTTCCCTTGTGGTCGCCTGGAAGTGATGTTTGTTTCTTGTTTCCCGCCTGACCGATCCACTTTGCCGTCGTCCTCTTCCACTCTACGTTTGAGTGTCTCTCGCCACCCAACCCTCGCGTCTCCGCCTCGGGGTACGGAGGCCACTTCGGTTGTACGCCAAGCGAGAGTGAGGAGGCCTATAAGAAGTTTTAAGCTTTGGAGGGACAACCGCCGCTAATCTTTCGTGCAATCAGTTCGCACGTATTTCTACCCTGCTAGAGAGTTCCCATTTTCAGGACTCGTGCATTTCGTGGGCAAGCGCTTGGCGCTGGCTCACCCATCTCCAGAAAGCGTCGCAGTATTGCGTCTCAGCGGCATTCGCGGGGGTACGGAGGGGCGGCTGGTTTGCGTCGGTAAGTCTCCCCTTTCTTTCCCTTTGTCGCGTACAACGGTAGCTGTTTGCACCGACCGTGTGACGCAGCGCCTGCCTTTTATTTCCGGCTCTCTCCGCTGAACCACACCACGCGGAACGGCCAGCTCCCCGTTTCTTCGACGCGGGGCTTCCCTTCGAAAGTTCGGTTGTTGAGCCCATTTGAAGTACACGCTCCTGTGACATATGAAGCAGGGCGACGCTCCAGAGCTTCGGCCTTCCGCTGGCTCGACTTTTTTTTCCGCATGTTGGGCTCTGCGTGGAGGTCACCTGCTGCTTGTCGATGCTTTGTAGACTCAGAAACGGCCGTGCCACCGCACGCGAACCCCATCGGCGGTGTTGTGCAAAAGAGGTGGATGTTCACAGGTGCACGCAAGGGTTAGGGGCCCTTTTCTGTGAGTCTGAGCGAGCCGTGGAAGGTGCGCGGCTTTCAGCCGCGGTAGAAGCGTGGACGGAGCGTCGTGCCTGATGCGCGAGATCTTTGTTGTTCTGTTGCTTCGCCTCATTTCGTCATTTCCCGGCGTCCTTCCTCTACTCTTTCTCTCGCGGCGTACGTCTGGGTTGGCGCTGGATTCATTGTCGCGTCACTCGCGCACGTGGGAGGGGACGTCGACAGAATCCATGCGACTCGGCGGGGGTCCCTCAGTTCGAGCGGGTTTCTCGTCGCCGACTTTCACGTGGATCGCCAACGTCTCTAGGCCCAGGCGTCCGTGGTCCTTCTGTCAACAGTCGAAATCGGTGGCGGGCTCCACTGCAGGGAGGGAGCCGCGCCCCGCTTTCGAGCGGGTCGTTTCGCTCGACGCCTCCAGAGGACGCCGGGAAGGCGTCTCCGGTCGCCCCTGGCAGCACCATGAACAGAGAAGACTGTGGTTTCTCGCGGGCCTGCGCGGCGCCCCCGGGAGCGGAAGCAGCGGGGGTCGCCTCTGTGCACTGTGCTCCTCAGCCACGCACGCAGCAGATTTCTGAAGGCTGCGCTGCGACCGATGCCGGAAGCCCCGACGCAGACATGTTTCCCAGCAAACCCGGCACCGCATGTCATCTCCGCCGGACAGACTCCACAGGCAGCCTGGCGACGGAGGTAGGCGAATGCGACCTGCCTTTTTCGCCGCAAGCTTCCGCCTGTTCGAACACGCAGAGCTACGCCTCGACTTTCTGTCTGTCGCCAAGCCACGACTCGCTGCCCCCGACATCCCCTAGTGCTGCGTCTGCATGTCTCAACGCGTCGGGCCTCCGCAGGCTGTCGCCCCTGCAGCCTCCGCCGCGTTCAGCGGGCGCGGCCGGCGAGAGGCGCCCCCAACAGCTTCAGGCTGCTTCATCGTCTCTCGGAGACCCCGGAGGCCTTGACGCTCAGCGCAGCCCTGAGATGGCGGAAGCTCTGCTCTCGGTTGACGCTGCACATACGACAGCCGTCGCTCGCCCTCAGCACCCGGACTCTGGCGCTTTTTTGCCGGCGGTGTCTCTGGGCGCGCCGGAACCGAGGAACGCTGACCACGCTCAGACACAGCTGCATGCCTACAGGGCTTGCTCGCCGCCTGACCTCTTCACCCACTCTACTAACGTCCAGGCCGCAGCAGCCGCCGCGGCGGCTGCAGCAGCTGCGGCGAGTGCGGCGGCCGCTGTGGCGTCCGTCGCTGCAGGATGGACTGCTGTGTTTGAGCGAGACGGCTCCTTCCCGGGGTGTGGTTCGGTTGCCGTCCATCCGGCCCGTTCGCGCGCCTGCTCGCCCTCAGACTGCGTCGACCCTGAGCGGCTACCAGAAAAGGGCAGTGAAGACAGACCCAGCGACGAGCGCAGGGACGCGGGCGTTCAAGCGACGCCGAGGGGGCGGCTCGCCGGGGGAAGCGGGGCGCCGCACGCGACCGCGCCAGAGGACGAGGCGCAAACGGAACCGCTCGGTAGAGATGGGGACGCGACGAGCGGCGTGTGGGAAGACGGAGGAAGCGCGAGGAGAGAAGGAGGCAGCAGCCACAGACGCGAGAGGGTTCAGTCACGTGGAAGCCGCGCGTGCTGCGAAGAGTTCGAAATCGACCTGGAGGCGCAGGACGACATCGAGGATCCGTCCTCGGCGCAGTGTGGACCTCGAGAAGGCTCCGGTTCGGCGACCGGGCCTCTCACGCAGAGCTTGTGGGCGGATCGCCGTGGTGGGGCCTGGCGAGAGATTCCGCAGCCGGCTCTGCCTGCCTCGAGTCTCGCGACAGGCCGCCCGCTGCCGCTGCTTGCCTCCGACGATTCTTCGCAGCCCAGACTGCACATGCAGCAACAGCGGGGTGTTTGCGTACCTAACGGAAGTGCGCCGTACGGCCCCCCCGAGGGCGCTGGGGTGGCGTCTCTCCGTGTCCGGGACGCACGCCGGGCTCCACTTGTGTTTCTGTTGGATACGCCGGCAGAGACGCCGCGCGCAGGGTCGCCGCAGCCGCGTGCTGCATGCAAGACCCGAAACAAGGCGCAGGACTACCTTCCACGCGCTCCAGATTGGTACTTCGACGAGGGCTGTGGGCTGCCGCAGGGAGTTGGAGTCCACGCGTCTGTCGCGAACGCAGTCGGTCCAGAGCACATATTTTCCAAGGGATCCGTCAGCCTTCTTGACGCGGAAGGATGCAGCATGCGGTTGGACGGGCGCGGTGCCGCGATGACGGCAGATCCGCAGCCTCACCACAAAGAACAGGACGACCGCAGACACACTTCCTCGAGCGGGACCGACGACACAACGCACTGCTTTTCGCCTCCGCTCGCCGCCCAACCGCAGCACAGGTCGGCGTTCGGGGGTACGCCTTCCAGCGAGAGAGAGGCGCATGCGTTCGCGCTTGGCGCGTGGGTCGCGGGAGTCGCTTCTCTCCACGACTTTCCGGGCAGACACCCCGCGCGAAACTCGCCGTCTGGGCGGTCCGAGCCGACGGATTCTCTCCTTTCCGACGCGGACGACACGCGGGGGGTATCCTCAGCGTGTGCTGACGGGGGGGCTTCTCTAAACCTTTTTTCAGAGGGAGGGAAAAGACGAGCCGCCGATCCGGCGCGCTGGCGCCGAGGGACGGTTGCGCGAGGCACGTCGGAGGACGCACAGCAGATTGGCGCTGACGCCACGGGATGCACAGGGCACGGAAGTTTGCAAGAACTGCGGGCGCTTTGCGTGGACGAAAGCAGCGGAGATGAATCTGACGTGGAAGGCCGTCGGGCGGCAGAAACCGGCGAATTCGCGGTAGACGTGTGCGGACGGGCTGCGAGAGAGCAACGAAGGCACGCTTGGAAGTGGAGAGTGCAAGCGCGCCGGCACCGAAGAATGGACGGAGTGAGGGAGCGGAATACGAGTTGCAGGAACGATAGCCTGGCGCACTTTTCTGGCGAACCAACTTTCCAGGGAGCCTCCGCGAGTCAAGAATACAGATCAGAAGTGGACCCAGCGTATCGGGAGCTGCAGGCGTGGTGCCGCAAGAGTTCGTTTCAACTCAAGGACAGAAGCGGCTTGTACGCGTCGTCCAGCGGACTGGAGAGACGAAAGAACGACAGGAGCAGTGCGGGGAAGCTAAGACCTGGCAGCCGCAGGCGGGAGTTAGAGAGTGGTGTACCGGAGGGCGCGCTCGACTATCAGCGAACCTTTTTGGATGCGACCAAGGCGAGACACGAGCTGGCTGTGAAGACAGCTGCGACGAGACGCCTGCTGCAACAGTACACTCTGCTTTTGAGACAGGCGGAGACACACAAAGAAACCGCACGGAAGTACAGAGACGAAAGTGAACCCCTACGGCGCACAATCATCAACCTGGTTGCCGTCGGTTCGAAGCTCAGGGCCTTGCAAAGAACAGAGTAAGCGTAACACTTACATGAGTGTAGGCATATTCAAGCTTAAGGCTTGCCGTTGTGAGGCATGAGTTTTGCATCCTTTTGGACGGGGTGCAAGCGCGTTGAGGCAAAGATGCTGTGTCAGAAGCGTACAGAGGGAGGATTTGTGTGTATTTTGGTAGGACTAGGGGCGCTGCGCAGGACTAAGAGGATACTGGGTTGCAGTGGCTGGTGTGTGACGGCAGATCTCAGTAGCTTTCAGTTGAAGGCATTCTGGCGGTCGTGCATTTTTGGTGATGCGCAAGCGGAACACACCGCGGCATGCCTTCAGGAATACTGTGAATCTAGCCAGGCTGAGTCAGTTGGTTTTTTGCCTGTGTGCACTTTTTACAGGAGTTGGAAGAAACATATTGGAGGCGCCATCCATGATCCCGACGCGGATCTCGTTTCCTTCATGGCAAATTTCGACTCGGATATGAACGATCTTACAGCTTTCGACTTCTCAGAGGAGGCTTTAGCGGCGACATCTCGCTTCGTGGCTGGGGCGAGTGCATCTGACTTCGATTATGAGAAGGAGCGCTCTTTTGTTTCACGGATGATTCTCCGTTTTTTTCGTTATATCTGCTGCCGTCCAGATGGCGACGGCAGGCGGTCCAAAGCCATTCTTCGTTCACTCGTCTTCTACTTTTTACTTTGCGCGTGTGCCATCCTCTGGCTCAGGCAAGTGGTACACGATTAGGCACGACGGCACAGCTTTGTCTGCAGTCGCGGGATATGTGCATGTTAATTGCCCGTAAATGAATCGAGGAACCCTCGCGTGAAGGATGCCATTTTTCGGTGTGTCAGGATCAGTGTTGTTCCTGGTTTGCACTGTCTGGTGTTCCTGATTTTATCTTCATAGCATGCACCCGTTTGCACACGAGCTGGACGAAGGCACAGCAGCCGTTGTCTCTGGCGCCGTCGGCATTATTTGTCATATCCGAGAGCTGCGTATGGCCTGCGTACATTTACGCAGTTGTGGCTTGGATAGCACAATACCAAACAATGCAGTTGAATGATAGCCGCGAGCATTTGGACCAAAGTGTTGCATGCTGGCGGGGTGCGCAGGCCTGTTCAGCAACAGTTTGGCCGCTCCCGATTCTGCACTCAATTAAAGACTTTGGATCAAGTAACATATTCCCAAGCTGTTCGAATGGAAGCTGAGTACCACCCCCCGCCCTCCCCCTTCTCCCCCAAAAATCTACACCGTGTCTTTCATTCTGCCACCGCTTCAACGTCCCCAACTTCCGCTAGTCTGAACGGCCTGTGGCAGACAGGGCGTAGCCATTGATTCTGCCAGGATTCGAAAAACACTTCCTGTCGGAAGTCCGTTGTGGAGAGTTCCCAACAGGGGAGCCGTGGGAAGCTTCGAGCAAGTTCCCAGAGGCATTTAGTTAAGTCCTTTCAGCGGCAAATTTCCTTGGGGTTGACGCGAGTGCGATGCACCCTCAGCGTTCGCTTTCTGCCCATTCTTAAAGAAGCATGTCATGCTGTAGCAACAGTACAGTGAACGTGAAGCTGCTAGCGAAGTGTCAAACCAGTGTAGTGCGCACCCACGAGATGAGAACTGTAGCGTTCCAGGGTATCGATATTTTTGACGGCCGCCGCGTGAAGCATACTCGTTTTTGCTGCAGACGCCAGGGGGCCTCAGAATGGAAACTAAGATTGTGGCTGGGAATTGTGAGATGGAACGCGAGATGGGAGTGTCGCACACCGCTTCGTTGCATCCGTCGTGTGCGGCACAAGCGGAGACATTCTCTATAGAGGACGACGAGATGCGCGCTACACAACGTCGACAGAGCGGCGTCCTTCTTGCGCGCAGCGTGGGAAGGCATGGTTTAAGTGCCTCCTCCCCTCAGCCAGATGTGAGTGTGCAGTTCTTTCTGTGCGCCGCCGACGGAGAGATACAACAGGGTCGCGAAGCCCTTCGTACCGAACGCGTAAAGCTGAGCAACGAAGTTTCGCATCACTACATGTCTGCTCCACCCAAGGAGACAGATCGACTGGAAAAGCTGACTGTACTCACCAGTCACTCTCGGCGCACTTGAGGGTTGCCTATGTACTTCAGGCAGGACTTGATTTCGCTCCACGTTGAGTTGACTAATATCGTCACGAAGCAGGCCCGCAACACAACGTCGGCTCACACTAGCCAACTTCGCGCGATTCATACAAAAAGCACCGAGGCACAACGAAAACAGCAGAATAGTGCGCCGCGCGTGGCATCAACGGGAAGCCTACGCGGCGGTGGAGGACCCTGATGGCGCCAGGGCAGTCTCACGAATCTTGAGACGCT
Source organism: Besnoitia besnoiti (assembly GCF_002563875.1). Taxonomy (NCBI): domain Eukaryota; phylum Apicomplexa; class Conoidasida; order Eucoccidiorida; family Sarcocystidae; genus Besnoitia; species Besnoitia besnoiti. Next base: position 3,441,383 of record NC_042358.1, read on the forward strand.
CATCACATGCGCAGTTCCTCGTAGAAATCCTTCCCACATAACGCTTCATTTTCGAGTTCCTCACCTAGACGCAGGTTGTTAAGATCCAGTTAGACGCGCAAGATGGCAGGACGGCTGTGCCCAGGGAGAAAAAAACCATGAGCCGACAAACGGCTCGATGAGACGACACGCGAAGGCCGTGGCTCCGCGAAAAGGCAAAGAACGCACATGCCCACGGTGAAGACAGCCAATCGTTGGAATGTGCGCTTGTCTTTGTCCGAGCTGTCGCTTTTTCCGACATTGGTTTCAAGACGTCGGCTGGAATAGCAGGCGTGCTCGAGGTGTCTCCGTCTCCGCTCTTTAGGTCATTTCTCATGTCCCCTAGCTGTCTCTGCCTCGCCCGAGGCGACGGCAGAAACTTGGCATGCTAACCTCTGCGACACTTGTTGGCGTCCGTCTAGATAGCATAGTGTGTCTGTATTTGACTTTGATGACTTCAGAACAAATCTCCAGGGGTAGTTTTTTCCTCGTTTCTGCGGCCGCGCGGCAGCACGCTGTGCGCGGCCTGGGTCGCCTTCGCGGGTTCGTGCTCCAACGAGTCCTGCGCGAAGAACTTCACGCTCCATTGCGTCCTCGTTGCCGTCGCCCTAGCTTTCCAAGGAGCTGTTGCTTCCTAATTCTCTTCTTCGGCACCGGTATTCTTCCTTCTTCCGCGTCAGTCGCGGAGGCTATTCGTGTCGCCCTGAGGCATCACCGCGCCGCCCTCGTCTGTCGTCGCCGCCCTGAGGTTCGTGTCGTCGTCCTTTGCTGTCCCTCCCGCGTCTCTCTCGCTCTCCCTTTTCCTCGAATTCCTCCCACGAATCCTCCGCGTATCGAGCCCTTTTTCACACATTACCTGAGAGCGGTGCCAGACTCCGTGTGTGTCATTTCTGACTTTCTGTCTACGTCCGGATTCTACACACTCGACTTCAACGTCTGCGCTTGGAGGGCGGCCGTAAACGAGGCGCAGCAGGCCCTCTTCCCGAGCCCGCGTCTCAATTTTCCCTTCCATGAAGAAGGGAAGGCTAGGGTAGATGACTCGAGCTTCTTCCTTCCTTCCGTCTCCTTGTCTGCCCTCTTCTGCTTGTGCTTCGCGGCCTTTCCCCTTTCGTTCCGCTTCAGTGCTGCCCCCGACATGTCGAGTTCGCGCTTCTGTGCTCTGGATTTCCACCCCTGCGTTCCTTCGCTTCTCCTTGACTTCCAGCTCGTCTGCGGCGCGCCATGACGGTGGACGAAGGCGTCGCAGAGGTGGCGGGGGGGTATAGTTGGGTCACGCGGCATGTGATGCTCTCGCCTCCTCTGCTGCCTCTCTACAATCGATCTCTGGAAGCGCGCGTGGGTAAGCAACACGGTCTTTATGAACCGTCCCGCGGATCGATAAAATCACTTTTTTGTGTCGATTCCTGTCTCTCTGCGTAGGATTTCGGCGGTCTCACACCACGCACACGTAAATTGGAGGCTAGCGTGTCCCTGAATGGCTGCCTGATGTCATGCCTTTGTTTCCTGCGGATCCCGCTTCGCCTCACCGTATTTTATCGCAGTTTTCCTCTCTTCTGCATCATCCGGATCCCATGCGCCTCTCGCCGGCTTCCTGTCGTGTTCGCTCAGCCGCAGGGGGGCTGTATCCTGTCGTCCTCGACGGAGTGCAGACGCTCCTGAATCTGCGCAGCGCACCTTCACTTCTCTACGCACGCGTTCCTGCGGGGAGCGAAGCGGCGTCTGGGCGCTTTTCTCCGCTGCTGTGGCGGTGCTCCTTTCGACTCTTTGCCCTCCTCGGACTCGGCGCTCTCGAGTTCGCCTTCTTCCTCGCAGACTGCGCGTCTCCGCAGAGCCCCTGCAGGTCGGCGCTCTTCCCGGGGTCTTCGCCTCCGCAGAGAAACGAAGCAGAAAGCACTCACGGGCCGCTTGGGCTAGACGCGAGGCGAGCACGAGATGAGGATACCCCCAGCGCCTCGCAAGCGCCACAGCAGGCGCCAGACTCCCGCGCGTTTGGCCTCAAGTGTGAAGAGCTGTGGGCGACAGCGCTCGTGTTTGCGTGCGTCTTCGGCTTCGCGGAAGTTCCACTCAGTAGCGGAGAGGGCGGCGGAGACTGCGTGGGAGGCGATGCCTGCGAGTTGCCGTCGCCTGCCTCAACGCAGCAGAACGAGCAGCGAGCCGCCAAGGAAGGAGTCCAGGTGTGGCACGCGAGCGCAGCGGCAACCCGCTCGGGAAGCCGCTGCGCGAGCGACAGCCATGCAGCGAGTGGAAACCTGTTTGGGGAGCCGCAGGCAACTGCTGTAGAGGACCTTCTCGACAGGTTGCGACGGCAGCCTCTGCCGCCAGAGCGGGTAAGTGAGCCAGTTGAGAAGGAGAAATCCCTCGAGCGCCCCGAGAAACCAGGCCGAGGAGAAATGTCTGAGACCGCATGCAGGCCACACAAGGAAGCGCCAGTGGCGTCATGTGACTCGCCGCGTCTTTCCGTCCCTCGTCGACGCGGATCTCGGTTTTCCTTCTCTGCGCAGACGAAACGCTTCGCGTCACCTTTAGTGCCAAGACTCGTCTTCGGTTGCCGTGCTTCATCTGCTTCCTCGATGTGTCCTGTGCGCCTCTTTCCGCCTCCCTGTGCTGCACGTCTGGTTCTGCTGCTGCCGGTTTTTTTCGCCGATTTCTCCGCAGGCCTGCCTCCGCCGAGTGGATCTGCTGCTGGCCTTGAAAAAGAGCGCTGCGGCCCTCGAGGCGGTGCACGGCATCTCGTTTCCTTCCTTTCTTCTCTGCGTTCGCCTCATCTCCGCTCGCTTCGCTCAACCTCGTCTTCAGTGCGCGCAGGCTCACACCCAGAGTGAGTGCCAACAACTGCCCCGGTGCATGTATGATGTATGAATGTGTGTGTGTTTGACTGGCTACATAAGTGCGTTTATTTACGTGTGCAACCGCATACCTGGGACACTACGCTTATAAGGCATGCATTCCTTTTTTTTTGGGGGGGGGGGCGCATTGACGAACTGAACTGTGGGGTTCTTTCGTGTGTCGAGGACCGCCTGTGTGTGAGCGGCTTTCGCTGTGTTGCCTTTCTGTCCGCAGCTGCTGCGCTCGAGCCTCTCCTTCGCGCCTTCAACCACTTCATCCAGAATCCGGGCGAGCGGCGGGACGGGCGCGTCCCTGAGTCCGCTGCGGCCTCTGCGCCTGCTTCACTCTCCGCTCCGTCTGAGCCGCCGCCGTCAGCCGCCTCATCCTCCCCCCTGCCGAGCTCGCAGCCCACACCCTCGCTGCGGCGTCCGCTCAGAGTGTTTGCCTTGCGGCCGACGCTGATGGCGGTCTGCGTGGCTCCTTTTGTGGAGGAGCTGAGTGCGTCTCGCCTGTGGCACAGTGAACCCAAGAAGCTTCTTATCGTCCGGACGGCGCGAAATGAGTGAGACGTTCGAGCAACCTGCCCGCACGCTGAGCGCCGCACTCCACTGCGGGGGGTTTCGCTGGACACGCTAGCGAGGGAGGCACGCTGGAGGAAGCGCCGAAGCTCTTTTCTGCTCTGACCCGTCGCGAGGGAGACGGGGACGATCCTGGCGTAGCCGTTTGAAGGCCTCCGTGAAGCTTCTTGTCATCTTCCTCGACGCACTTGTGAAAAAATGCGCCCAGTCCCACTTGACGTCTTTGCCTTTTCTCAGGATGTTTCTCCACCTCTCCGAGTCTGCGCGTTCGCCGTCGCTTCCTCCGCTCTGCAATCCGCCCATTCTGTACGAACACCTCGTATGCGACGGTGAGGAAGAGGATAAAAACGACCCATTTTAAACGGAAACAGTCGCGCGCCAGGAGGGAGAATTCGCGCACCCGCTGGGTGTCACAGCGTGCATTTTCGGTGGTTTGTCTCGCCTTGACGTTGAACCAAGACCGACGCCGAGTCGGGTTCGAGCGCATGCAGCGCCTCTGCGTCTCGCAGCCCATGCGCACAGACACTCGTCACTGCATGTTTGGAAGACTGCATCGTTTGCCTGGGTCTGTCAAAAATATGTAAATGCGCATGACGCCCATCCACGCAGTATATAGATGGCCACGCGCATACACGTGTATATATATATTTACATATGTACGCGTGCATCGCGTGCATGAACACGGAAATCTGGAAAATCGGAAACTGCACCTGCATGGGCGTATTGCCTTTTCCACGAGGCAGTAGTGACAAGGCCGGTGCCTGCGGTGCGTGGGACTTCCAACCCGCGATGTTTCGTATGCCTGTCGGTGTGCTCTCGCTCCCTTGCCGCTCGTCCGCAGCGCGATTTCCATTTTATTCAGTTCGGCTCCTCGTCAGACTCTCCCTTTCTGCGCGCGCGGAAGTCTTCTCCGTCACCGACCTCGACGCCTTCCTCCCCGATCGGGCCTGCGAGTCGCCGGGGTCGCTCACGAGCTGCGATCGGAGCCCTGGCGAGAGCGCAGATCACGTTTGTGCGAGCGAACCGCACGTTCAGGACGCGCACGCCAAAAGGGAGGAAGGAGTGAGACTCCAAGAAGAGGGGACACACACGGAGGACTGCGCCGGTCGAGAGACGGCCGCAGAGGCGAATGCGCGCGGCGGACCGCAAGACAGCGACAGAATAAGAAGACCGAGAGGAGACGGCGGGGGCCGCGACGCCGAGGCTCGACAGCTTGAGGCAAAATGCGAACGTAGAGAGGAAGGGGGCTTTCTAGCAGACGACGAAACCGGTGAACAGTGCGAAAGAGAGGTTGTATCGCGACTTATCAAGGCGCTCACGCAACAATGGGACGCCGACTTCGTTCGAGCCCTCAAAGCCACTCACGAGGCGGGGAAAAAAGACAACACCGTCACCTTCATGTGTGCGTGCTGCATGCGCCATCGCTCCTCTTCTTCCTCCGGAAGTTCCTCTACAGGCTCTCGCTCCAGCTGCTGTGCGTCGGCTCCTTCTCACGCAGAGTGCGGCGCCGCGCAGACCGACGCGCGTCCCGCCCTTGAGAGGACAGTCGCGAGGCGAGAAGCAATCGCACCGCAAGGCGAAACGGCGCCCACGAGGCCTCTGGTCAGGCCGCTGCAGTCCGCTGGGAAGGGCAAGGAAACTCCTACAGAATGCAGATGTTGCCGGCGAAGATATGAAGTGTATCCAAGCGACGGCGGCGACTTGCTCCGGACTTCTTCTGCGTCTTCTCTCGCTTCTTCTTCCGCTTGCAGTGGCCTCGCTTCGCAGCGTGTGTCGCCTGCCGGCCGGCTGTTTGCCTGCTGTTGCTGCTGCGGGTCGTGGCCCCCCCCCTCGAGAGCTTATGCTGCATGTGATTTTTCGAATTCCGAAGGGCAGCCTCACGAGCCGCCCGATCCTCCGTGCCGCCCCGCCGCGGCGCATCCTTCTTCTTTGACAGAGCTCGACGAAGAGCAGAGGCGAGGCAGGGCTGGCGCGCATGCAGAGGGCCGCCTGGCGCCTCGACAGCGCATGCCGTGGCTGACGGGAGGGATGAAAGTCGAACTCAAAACAGCCTTTCTGCCTGGTCGCCAGGGGGCCTCGCCCCAGGCGGCAGGCATCTCGTTTGTTCGTCTGGCGCGCGAAAACGCGCCTCGCCTCCGTGGAGTCCTGCTCCGCGCGGCTGTTCAGTGTTTCCTCGGCGGCACGGAGCTTCTGAAACTCGCCCGAAAGAGAGACGTTGCTCTCGAGGTTCGCCTCGGGCAGCCCAGGGGCGCCTCGGCGGAGCGACTGCCGGAGACTACACGAGCAGGCGAGGAAGGAGACGGCGAGGCGAGACACGACAGCAGACAGCGCCAGCACACAGGAAGACGTGCGCAGGCAGATGCCGGCAGGCGAGACGACAGACGTCGACGAGCGGGACGAGAAAGAGGCGCACAGGGCCCGAATCCAAGAGATGAACGCGAGGAGAAAGGCAGCAAGGTCAAGGTGCCCATCGTCGACGCATCCCCGTGGACGGCCGCGAGGCCGCAGCTGGCAGACCTCGTCGGCACCCAGTAGGCCTTCTACAACCACAGACAGCCTCCCTGGACTCACCGATGGGGCGTCGCGGGACTGGGTATTTCTGACACTTTTTTCTGATTTTGTTGTGGTTCGAAGCTCAACTTGGGTCCGACAGCGCCGCTGACTTGCAGCTTCTGCGTTTTCTGTTGTCTCGTTTTCGCGCCGTAGCCTCCTCTCTGCTCGCCGTAGCGTTGCGACCTTCAGGAAGTGTGGACGGCTGTCAGTCCTCTACTTGAATTCGAAATGAAATCGCTGCTTTTTTTTCCGCTACCTTCTGAATGTTTTCACGCAGCTTCAAATTTCGCGTGTGCCGCTTTCCCAACGCTCTCCTCCTGCAGCTTCACTCGAAGGAACTTGCGCGACATTCTGTCTGCGTTCATTGCGTTCCTCGACCACCGCGTCCCGCCCTCCGGCGAACTTTACTCACTAGTCTTCTCGCCCGAGGGGCACGTTAGCGACTTCAAGGTGAGAGACGCGTAAATACCATGAAACGCTAAATGCGTCAGCCCGGACTCAGCCCGTTCCTCCAGCGGACTCTAGCACACGGGAGTGTTTTCTGCCCTCGCAAGGTGCCGGTGTATAGCTCATGTGGGGGGTGCACGATTTTTATGATAGGCTTCCGCTGTACTCCACAACTCGTGTTGACTCTGCTGGCGCCGCCGTTTGGCTCTAATAGACGAAAGCGACTGCCAAAAGGGGGTTCCACGAGTGACACGATTCGCGTCTTTCTTTGTGTTTCTTTCATTCGATTTGCAGAAAGAGATGGACCCAACTCTAGCCTCCTTTCTACCTTCCTGGGCGACACCTAGCTGAGAGATCTCAAGACGCTTGCGGCACTGCGGGAGATAACATCAAGGCTGTCGAAAGCAAGCAGGCGTATCTTCCTCAGTCAGGCTCTAACTTCTCGCAAAGACAGTTTTTGCTCTCGGGCTGTCGCATAGTTCCAGAAAATAGAGGCGCAAAACGAGCGGCGCACGCACCACTCACTTGAATACCTGCGAATACTTGAGAATCATGTGAGCTTGCCTCGATACCATCAAATGTATATATATATATATATATATATATATATATATATATATATATATATATATATGTGCATGCTGATGCATGTAGAACCCTAGCAGGTTTTCCTAATGTATGCGGCAAGCGGGGTAGCCCCAGAGCCGTGCGTATAGACGTACAGGTGAATCAGGCCTACTGGTGTGTCGGTGAGACCCTTCACATTCTGAGGCCTTTCTGTCCAAGAATTGCTCGAAAGGCGCACGCCTGTTTTTTGTTGCGTGGGGAAGACAAAGAAGTGGCGCGTTCGGCGCGCGCGCATTTGAGATGCGCGCGGCGCGTTTTTGCCATCAGCCATGAATATGAGAAGGGTCAGGATGCCAGCGGTCTCACCACGACAATCGAGATTTCCCTTTTGAGACGCAGCGTCTCTCCCTCTTGAAAGCAAACAAGCGTTACGACGAAAAAAACCTCATATAGCAAGGTAGCACACAACGCGACAGCGGAGACCGCAGCAAAGCTCAGGCGTCCGCACAGCATGGGCATCGAGGCTTCGACCCACGCACTGAACAGCCAAGCGGAACGCGATTAAATTACCGCTTCTCTGCAAGGGGAAATCCTCAACACATCTGCACCATTCCAAGCGTGTCGTGCTGACGGATTAACTCTCCACACCAGCCGACGATGAGAAAGCGTACAGACGGCTTTCCCTTCGCGGAGAGTGCAGCCCCAGTACACACAATGGAGGTCAAAGCAACATACGTACGAATTTTAGCCGGATAAATTTTCGTTTGGGAGCCGCCCTGCTTTCTCCGAACATCACTTCACATACGGATACGCCGTTACGTCCCTACCAAATACACAGTTTTAGAGCGTCTCGCTGGCAATACACTTTACCTCAACTCGTATGCCGACACGCCAATGGAACGTAAACACGCGTGCGCATGCACGAAGCTTGAGGACAACGATGACGCAGAAGCACCTGATTGGTAAAGAGATGAGCCGTCTTCCGGGGTTCTACTTTTGTTGGAGATCGCCCCGCGGCACAGCTCGTCCTACTCCGAACCTGCTCGCTTTCCGCTGAAGACTGGAACACTCAACCGACGGCTGCTAGGTGGTGAACCGCCTGCATCGCTTCGCTTTCCGGCGATGCACTGAGCTTGCCGGGCTCTTTTTTCTTTCCGTGGAGCTTCGCGTCTTTGCCTTTCAGCGCAAGGTAGCTGTGATGACTCTGCGCGAGCTCTGCCGCCTGCCGCTTGACCGTCGACATGAGCGTCGCCAGGTCGGCCTGCGTCGCCGCGACGCCGAGCTTCAAGCGAAGTAGCAGCGTTTCAGCCTTGGCTTTCCGCATTCTCTGCAGCTCCGTGAGGCCGTCACGCACATCGTAGTCCTCATCTGTTTCAAGTCGTCTGTCTCGCTCCCCCGCTCTCACCATAGCCTCATTGCGACCGGCAGGTTCGCTCTCCGGCGCAGGCCTCGTGAGCAGGGTGCGCGACGAAGGCAGCGCGGCCTTCCCGAAGGCCCTCTGAATGATTTCTTCCCTCGTCAACTCGCGCGTTTCTCCAAGTCCTCCGGTTTTCCGCTTCTCGTCCGCCTCTTTCCCTCCGTGCTCCTGCGCGTCCTTTGTGCTTCGTCTCTCCTCGCCGAAGAGCGTCGCGGGCACGGAGCGGACGCGGTCGTCCTCAATCGCAGTCTTCTCGGCGGCGCGCGGCGAGAGCAGCAGACGCCGGCGCATCGTCCACTCTTCGCCCTTCCTCTCCTTGGCTTCGGCGCGGCTCTCTGCGCCACACACAGAGTCGAGCGTGTTGACCCGAAGGCGAGTCTCCCCGAGGATCTCCGTCGGTAGGTCGGGGACCAGGCGCGGCAGGCGTTCCTTGGCGTCCTTGTAGGAGCTCAAGTAGGCGGAAGAAATGAATCTGCCGCCCTCGTTCATCGCCTTGTCGTCCGGTCCAACGAGCCATTCGGTCTTCACTTTCACCCGCTCGGCCTCTGCGTGAAACAGCGGTGACCGCAGCCGCGGCCGGGAGAGGCGCGGGTCGACATTGGAGAGACTGACGCTCCGATCGAGGACAGGGTCGTGGAACAGGTCTTCGAGATCTTGAGACTGCCGCTCAATCCGATCCAACAAGTTCCGCCTCAGGCGCCGTCGCAGAACTTCAGACGGCGTCTCTTCTTCCTGCTCCTGCTCTCTCTGCGGCCCCCGCCGCGCGAGCAGCCTCCTGTGCCCGCCCGGCGCGTCTTTCTTACTGGTATCCACCTCGCTCCTAGCTTTGGATTTCTTCTTTCCGCCGCCCTCAACTCCGACAACAGCGGACTGCGTCTCGTGTGCGTCCTCTCCGCGGCTGCTGACGACTGACGCAGTCTCTCTCCGCGCCTCCACGGAGGGGACCGTTAGCGCCAGCGTGCGCCGGCCGCCGACGACCGACCCCGACGGCTGCCGTTCGTCTTTCCGCCTCACCGGAGGGACTGTGGCGCCCAGGTTCTTGGGCGAGAGCTGCCACGACGGCGGCTGACCACTCGCCGTGGAGAGCGCTGCTGCAGCCGCGGAGGGAGAAGGGGCTAGCGCTGAAGGCGTCCTGCGAGCTTCGCAGGGCTTCTTCGCCTTAGCTGTTGCAGCCTGCGCCTCAACCAGCTCCCTCTGCAGCGTCGTCAGTCTCTCCAGCTGGCCCTGCGCCTCCTCCGCCAACGACGCGATACACGCCTCTTGTTCCAGCACTCTCTCTCGTTCTTGCTTCAGCTTAGCTTCGTTAGTCTGCAAGTGCAGCTGCAAATCCTTCTTCTCTGCCTGGAAGGCACGCTTCACCTCGCTCTCCTCTGCCTGCTGTGCGTTGAGCGCGGCCTCCAGGCGCTCAATGCGCTGCTCACGCTCGGGAAGAATCGTCTGAAAACAAGCACGGGACGTTTCAGGCAAACAAGAGGGGAACGTCGACCACATAGAAGGCATTAGCCAGCCCGCAAATTCACTCCATCAACCTTTCCATTATAAGAAGAATCCCAGGAACCAACAGGAACGTGGTGCGGCCCCCGGCATGCAAGCACTCCACCCAATGCTACGGCGCGCAAGCACTCCACCCAATGCTACGGCGCGCCTAGCCAAGACAAGAACGCCTTTCGAATTGGTGGAAAAAAAAGCAGAGGTGGGACGCTAACTGATTGCTACGAGATGCGTGAGCCACGGAGTGAAAAAGAGTGTCAAAAACGTGAAGTCCCTGTACACTCAAACCACCGCCACATGAGTTAGACAAGCGAGATGGAACAAACTTATCGGGACCCGCCACTGCGACGCGAGGTCTGAAGGATGAGCAAGCTAAATGACGAGTCCATGAGGGACGTCGCCAGCACAGACACTCTCTATTACCGGGGCTGCGGGAGGCATCTCGCAGTTAATCGTACCTGTAGAGTCACAAGTTCTTGCCTCATTTTCGCCAGAGTAGCGGCAAGCTCCGCCGCCTGTCCAACAGCCGCCAACACACACAATATGTCATTTGGTTTGTGGCCTGCGGCATTCCTGCTCAGATAGATTCTACGAATGCGTTCGGTAAACACAAGAGGAATACGTATGCATGCGAACGGAGTTCAAGTTCACCCAGGCCCTTTTGCGAGTATCCGAATGTGTGTGGGACGCAAGCGGAGCGGCGCGGGGGGACACTACGCGCGTCAGCGAGGTCGCGATCACACCCGCGCTACTCTCCCGCACGCAGAATGTTGGTGTCTGACAAGAGAAGAAATCTCGCTAGCCAAATTCGCTTTCAGACGCGCACTGAGGCTGCAGCAGCAAACGTCCACTCAGTCTCACCTCAGACGCTTTGTTCTGCAGTTCCTGGTCTTTCACGGCGAGCTGAGCCCTTGTCTGCACACGACGTCCCACACCCGCAGGAACACACACCGCACTATAAGGCTCCCCAGAAACTCCCGCGTGCCGCAGCTGTACCCAGCAAAGGCCGCTCACGCGCGCCCTCCCCCCTCCCCATCCGTCCCCTTCACTCCGTAAGGTTGGCGTCCGGTTCTTCTGAAGAATCGAAGCTCGACCTTCAGACACACTCAGTGGGGTCTGTTTGGAGCCAGCCTGAGTGAGCTGAGCCGAAGCGTCTCAGGCCTCGACGTGTGACAAGAGGCTCATCACAGCAGGCGTGGTCTACACATCAGCGGAGAGGTGACTGAACGGCGTGGAAGAGCGTGCCGATACAAAGGGTCGCAGACATGGCGCCGTTCCCGCTTCTTCCAGGCGGTCGGCGACCATGAAGCAACAGACAGGAGTCAGCGGAGAGCTGCCGCGCAGACGGCCGACGAGCCCTGACTGCGCTCGAGGTGCCTACGCGAGGCCTGCGTGCCCCCGCACCCGTGAGTGCGCGCGCTCTGTAGTCTCTGCAAACTGGCGCGAATCGATGACAACGTAGCCACTTCACCGCAGCCACGCCACCGGAGAGGATCTGCGATTCCAGGTGGCTGTCTGACCTGCGCTTCGAGTGAATCCCGAATCTGCGACAGCACCCCAATCTGCTCCCGCTGCGCCGCCACTTGTTCTCTCAACTCGGCTAGGATGGGGACAATCAGCTCCATCTGGAAAGATCGCAGGCCGAGCCGCACCAGCATGAAGGACAGGCAACAAAGCCGCTGACACACGGTGTCCCTCCCTCTGAATCTGAACCAGACGCCCGCGCGCCAGGCGCCTAAAAAGCGACTCCCTAGAGAGCTGCAGCGCGGCTCTGTTCCTCTGGAGCTGCGCGCCGCTGCCTTACTGTACGTTCTATGCTCCCCGGTCGCTTCACGAGCTCACTGCACTGCTTGCCGTCGCGCTGACCTCGCGATACCCGACTTTCCGCCCCCGAATTCTTTACCTGGCGGCACAGATCTCTTCGCTGCGTGTAAAGCTTCAGCAGCTCGCCCTCGGTCACATGGACCGGGTCTCCAAAGACCCTCGAGCCTTCGTCGCACACGGTTTGAAGCAAGACACCGCCGCAGAGCCCGGGCGACGTTTGCGATGAATTGCGCCGGCTGCGCTGAGCTGAAGCGGCTGATTGCATGTCGCCTTCCGTCTCCCGCAGCACAACGAGCGCCTCCTGAGTGCGCCTGCTGGCCTCTTCGTCTGTGCGCCCCTCGCCCGCCGCGAACGAGGCTCTCCTGCTCCTGCTCGACACCTCCGCCACGCAGGGCGACGCGACGCAGCACCCGCGCGAAGAAGGCTCCAGTCTGCGTCCAGACTGGCGGGAGCAGAAATAAGAGGGAGACGGACGCGACGCAGTGCGCGCCGAGAGGCACGCGAGGGCCTCTCTCTCTCTTCTCGCCGAACAACACTCCTGCTCGTTGAGGCTCCTGCGCTGTTCCCCGACAGAGGAGACGACCGTGTCGGGGCTGGGGCTGGCGCCTGGACTTCCAGGCGTCACGCCATCCGCCTGCTCGACCCCTTCAACCCCACTGCCCTCGTCGCGCGCCCTCGAACCCGTCCAGCTGTGCCGCGAGCGCGGCTTCTGCTCCATCCCGGGCGCGATCGCCTGCGCCCAACGAGGCTGAGTGTCTTCTGCAGCCTTCCTGCCCTGCGCAAAGACGTGCGAGACGAAGTGCGCCCGGCGCCGGCTGCTCGCCGAGAGAGTGAAGTCTTCGAGAGGCCGCGGAAAGAACGCCGACAGAAGGTAGTACCTTTCTTTGTCGTCCTCCAGCCCTTCGCGCCTGCCAGCAGCCGGACCAATCCACCGGGAAAGCGCCGCAGCGAGCTGTCGGTCTCGCGCCCTGCGCTGTTCTTCAGCCATCCTAACGTGAGAAGGCGACAGTACAGACACGCGGCCTCTTCCCAACGAGCGACCGCGGCGCGTCTTCAGTTTCCTTTCTCTCGCGAGAGCTGTGCGTGCATTGCTGTCCGCTGCGCACTGGTCAGGCTGGAACAGCGAGGCCGACGACAACTGCGGTAGCGCGTAAAACCAATCCGAGGCCGACTGACGAGACGCCGGCGGTGCCGATTCGCCGCGGGCTCGCGTGAAGGCTGGAAAGAGCTGTTCTCTTGCCGACAACGTGCTCGGCAAAGCTCGGGGCGAGAAGCGCACTAGCGGGTTGGAGGCGTTGGATTCGCCTGCGACGCCGGAGACGCCGCCGGCGAGCTTCTGCGAGCGCGCCGTCTTCAGAATCCCTCTTCCTCTCTCTGCGCGCGTTTGCCGTTCTTCGCTCTGCTCTCCCGTGCTCCCCGCCGCCGACCTTGACCCCTGGGAACTCGAGAGGGGAGCGTGTCGGAGTCCCAGAACGGCGTACGCCGCTGCTGCATCTCTGCATGAGTCTCTGCGCGCTCCCGGCCGCGCCCAGATGCTGCGCGTCTCTCTGGCAACAGAACACGATCTTTGGAGCGGACGAAGCGCCCCGAGCTGCACACAGTGCGAAGAAGTGAGGTAGGACTGCGCGGGCACCGACCGCCGATGCGCCAGAGGAAGAAACCGATACGGCGACACCATCTCGAGTTTGCTGTCTGAGGAGATATCCCGGAACCGAGCCGACGACAAGCTGTCATCGCAGATGTAAATTTGTCTTCTCGAGGATGGCGGCACTGCTGCACAGATGGATGCATTCGCCAGAGGCCGCCGCAAAGGCCTCCATTCCTCTTGCTCATCCTCTACACGTTCAAGGGAGGAAAGACGGAGACTCGTTGCGTCCGCAGCATGACTCTGCCTCCGAGCTTCCGGACGCTGAGACTCTGCAGCTCGGTCCGCCCTTCTTCTCTCTGCAGCGCGCTCCTTTCTGCTCCGCTTTCCTGCCCTCCGTCCATCTCCTTTCTCGCCGCCCGTTGTGTCCGCGACTTGCGCTTCCTCCCTCAGTTTGCACGCCTCTATGGTGTCGCTGGTTTGCTTTTCAGCAGACACCGCGGGGTCACCTTCGGGGCATGCAGCAGCTTCACCTTCTCCCTGTTTGTCTTCCGCATCCTGCATCAGCGCCACCACGCCGCCCTTCTGTGCCCAGGAGTGCCTGAGTTTGAAAAGCGGCAGGCTAGGAATAAACGCGCCACTGCACACTACCCCGTTCCTTGACGCTGCCGCGGGTTGCGCGGCTGCATCCATGTTGCCCAGAGACGAGAAACCACCCTCTCAGAACAACCTCCTCGGCGCCGCCTCCTCTGCCTCTGGGGCTGAACAAACCGCAGTGGGCCTCGAACAGCTCCGGGCCTGTCCCCCCTTAAGAGCTCTGCGGAGACGCTCCCGCGGCGGAGGCGAAGACCGCCGAAAAGGACGATGTGAGACGCAGAAGGACCGAATTTTCGTTCGCCGTTTTGATGCCCTTCCCTGTCTTCTTCTTCCCCTTTTCCGCGTGCAGCTGCCGCTGCCTCACCCTGAATTTGCGGTGTTTCCTAATCTCTGTTCCTTCCTTTCGACTCGCCTAGGCTTAGAGAGCGACCCGCCCCGCGCAAGGCTCCGCAGGAGGACTCCTGAGGAAGGATAGGAGAAGGCCAGCGAGCCACAGAATGTTCACAGGGCGCTGAGTCGCCTGCTGGCTGAGGAGGCGCAGTCAGAAACAGTGCGATCGCCCGACAGATGGAAACGCCCTTCCCGGGATAAGTTGCATAACGAAATGAAGTAGAGCTCGCTGTTACCTAGAGCCACGCGAAACAGCTGAGAGGCGCTGGAAGATATGCAGTCACTCGATGTGCACCAACTACAGAGAGACAAACAGTGGCGCGCAAATAGAAACGGATGCAGTTATATATCAGAAAGGACTGACACGATACGACAAAAGGTTTGCAGAACGCCACCGGGCACCGTTCCACCTGAGAAGAAGACACACTGGACGAAAACAGCCCTTCCGGTAATCAACTGAGTATACAAGAGCCTGCGGGAGTGTACACACTTGAGTCAATCCTTCGATCGACGCGCAATCTCGCAGGTTGCTGCCACCTCTCTCCGCGGAAGAGAACCTGAGGGAGCTGAGCAACAGCCGCGGGCGCGGGTCCTCTGCTTCACTTCTCAGATTCGACGGATACAATAAAACGCCGTCGTCTCTACCAGTATTCATCCGTCTTCTCAGCAGGAGCAGTATCGAGGCGAAAACTCTCCAAATTTTCTTGTCTAGCGATTCCAGCTGGGTGAGACATGCGAGGTCACTCAGTTGTCTCTGCGCGCGTACGCGGCACGCACGAAAAAAGCCCGCAATTGCACATCAAAACAACAGATAGCAGACAGAGGAAATGGCGACTGACTCAAAGAGGATCGCAGAAGAAAACGCGCGGGCCTATCTCTCTCATGTGCGGGCAGCCGCGGCGCCTCTCGATTCTCAAGAGATTCTTCCCAGCTGAAGGGAACAAACGAAAGACATCTGGGCGCTGTCTGCCCCAACAACTGACGAAACAGTTAAAAAACAGACATTTCTGACAACGGCGTTCCCTTATGGTGATCTGCATTGAGCAAATGCAAGTGAATTTGACGCTTTGCCACTAAGCGGTGCGTCGAGCCTGGTGCCGCAGGGCCTCACGAAAAGGCTCGATGCTGCTGCCTTCCGCGCCAGCTGCGCGCAATCGAAATCCCTTCGGCGGAAACCCCTAGAAAGCGAGGGTGAGGAATTTCTCGTCTCCGAACGGAAAAGGCTTCTGAGTAGAAAAACATTCAACGGAAGATATCACTCCAGCACAGAGCAGCGGCGAGCGACGAGTTGACATGCCGGTTGGCTGGTCGGTAGGCACGCCAACAGGTAGTAATCATACGCCACGAGGCAGGCAAGAATGGCAGGACATACAATTCCTCGGCGTGCGAGGGAAACTGTTTCGAGCCGCGGCGAGGATAGACAGAGATTCACTGCATTTCCAGGGACGAGATCGACAAAGTGGTCTTCAAGTCGAAGACTGTGTGCAGTCTTTCCTACACGCTCGTCTCAACATGACAATCGACGCCTACGGGGCAGAGGGACTCGACTGCAAACTCTGCCACGGGCTTGCCGGGAGTTCGAGCATCTGATTTGCAGCAAGAAGCCCCCGCAATCGCAGTTTCATGCCTTTCCGCGCAGTGTCTTTGAAAAGTGAGCAAAGCCGCCGCGGCACTGTGAACAGCTCTGGCGACGTCGCCGCACCTTGAGGAGTTTTGAGGCTGTTGTCTGTCATGTGGAGAGGAGGAGCTAAACGGCGGTAGAAGGCACCTCAGAAGCAGCAGCTGCGTAACGTTGTTTCGCAGTCCCGAACCTCAGAAAGTAGAGTAGCCTTACCAGACAGTGCCTCTCTGATCTATACAGTGGTGTGTCGGTATGCACTGGCATACATCGAAAGTGTCTCAGCTAAGTTGTGTTCGACACGAGCCGGGCTCTGTGGCGCGATGAGCGGCGCACTGTCGCAGTTGAGCAAATGCACTGCGTCGTTATGTCCTCCTTTCCCGAGAGTGAGGCACAAACCGCGAAAAAGTTTGTTTTAGCCTGCAGCTCCCGCCTTCGGTGCGCAGTCTGCGCAGTGCGCGTCTCGCCTCGGATGGCGAGCGGCAGTTCAGTGCCAACCGGACTCGATACGTTTCAGAGATCGTTACCTCGTGGCTCCCCTGACTTCACGAAGCCTCAGTAGCCGTTGCAGCTCGTGCCCCCGGAGGCACGCTGCATGGCGCGACGCTGTCTCACGATGACTGCTTGCGTCTAGCGACGGTACGCCCGTCTGGAGTTCACCACGGAGCTAGTGGATACCCGACACTGTGTCGCGCCTTTGTTCCTTTCAGTCTTCGCGGAAAATCCTCATGCGACGTGACATACAGCGGCTCAACCGCCGGGCGCGAAGGCGCCGGTCAACACCTCATATCCCAGAGAGCTGTGGTGCGCCGCTGTCCCTGTTAAACACGCGTTGCTGGAATAGAATAAAACCTTCGCGCGTGACGGAGAGTTTCACGTTGTCACAGACGTGCCCACGAAACTATCTGAAACTATCTGCAGCTTCTCTCTGTTTCCCCTTCCTAAACGAACCGCGTCCCTCGCGACGTAAGCTCGATATCGCCAGGAACGGGAGGGCAGCGAGACAGGCCGCGCGGCTCTCTAGTCATCAAGCACCTGCCTTGGGCGCTCCAAGATTTCTGAAACGGGAAAACATGTTCGCACGAGCGCGATCCGACAAAACATCCGGCAGAAAGTCTTCATTTCCTGCTGTGCCCCTCCGTGTCCGACAGCTGCCCGTTCGTCGCGCAAACGCCTGTCCTCCACCCTCCGAAGCCCTGCCGAGAAGCAGTCGATTCCGGCGTTCCCGCCCTCCTTCTCCGTTTGTTTCCCGGTTCCTTCCAGATTCCGCTCAAAAATAATTCATGAAATAGTCCAAGAGAGCCCGCGACGCGACAGCGTCGCCGGCGTATCCTCCCTGCGCCACGTGACCGTCGGGTCTGATCAGCGTGAACGCGCCGCTGCGAGCGGCGGCGTGGGCGGTGCCTGGCGGCGCGAGTCTGAGGCCGAACTTGGTGATGACCTCGTCTACAAAGTCGACTAGCAGGAGCGAAGGATGCGGCAGCGCCGGCCCCTGCAGCTGCGACAGCAGGCCGCTCGGAAGCAACTCGAGTAAGTGCCGCCGCAGCAGAATGGTTGAAGGCTCGTTTCCGCCGTCGTCGTCGTCGCTTCCTCCGCCGGTCGACTGGTGCGCGTAGAACCGCGAATTGTTCCACGACGAATAGGAGCCGTTCGCCCCGTCTGCGTGAGGGCTGCCTTCTGCGACTCGCGTTCCGTAAATCCAGCTCGAGAGCGACCCCAGAGAGCCTCCCGCCGCTTTCCGGCTCTCCCCCAAGTTCCCGGGCCCGCGGCCGTCCCTGGTCTCCGCCGGGCCTCCCGGCCCCCGGGGGGCGGCGCCCCCTTCACCCGAAGCCGCAGAGCCGTCCGAGGGCTGGCGCTCGGCGTCCGCAGCCTCGAGGCCCCGCGCCCCTCCGCCCTTGAGTAGCGATGGAAAGAAAAGGTCGACTTTTGTCGAAGACAAAATCGACGTCAGAGGCCCCTCGAGCCCGCTCCCCCGCCCCTCGACGTCTGCAGGCGCGTCGCCCGCGGCGCCCCGCGGCTCAGTTCCGAAGACGTTCGCAGAACTCAAGCCGCGGAGAAACGAAAACGTGCGACTGGGGACTGCAGCCCACGGGACGCCGACTGTGCTTCCGCTTCGGCCGGGGGGATGAAGAAGCAGCGCGTGGCTGCGAGGCATCGCCGTTGTGATGGACGTCGGAGTCGCGACCGTGTGCGGCGCGGCCAGCGAGCCGTGAATGCACCAGACGATGCGCAAGCCGCCCCACGTCTTCCTGCCGCGCCTCGCCCGCGAAGGCCCCTGCCGCGAAGACGCGGTCGCGGTCTGGAGCCAGTCGGTCTCCGGCAGCGCGCGCTCCACCTCGCCTCCCCCCCCCGCCCTCGACGCTCGGAGCTCGCCAGTGCCGCCAGCCGCGCCAGGCGCGCGAGCGCACTGAAGCAGGAGCTGTTGTACCGCGCTGCAGAAACCGAAAGCCGAGGCACAGACGCAGAGGACACGAATTCACCGGGATACGAAGATACGCGGACAAGCATACCACCAAGGCGACCGCACAGCACGAGGAACGCAGCCACTCAAGCAGACAGCCAGGCAGAAACAGCAGAGTATCAGTTACCAAGGAGATACACACGGAGGGCTGAAAGCAGCAGGTAGCCAAACAGAAGAAAGTGGCAAACATGGGATGCTGAGTGAAGAAGGGAGACTAGAAAAAGCGGCGGGGCCATTCACCACGTAGAAGACAGAAAGATCTGTAAATCTCAAAAAGCGAGAGCGCACACCGATTCCCCGCCACGAGAGCCTCTCCTGTCGGCCTCACGAGAACGAACTGTTTCGATGCGACGTTCAGAAAACAGAACGACACACGGGAACGAACGCATGCGCCGCCTCGCTAAAGAGGATTTACGCCGCCGCAACAGCCTCGTTGGCATTGCTCCTCACAGAGGGAGCAGATGAACAGAAGACGACTCACCGGCGAGGGGCCCGCCTGGCATCTCACAGCCAAAAACGTTCCGGACGCGAGAGCCGGCAGGAAGCAGGAGCAGATGAAGAAGCAGAACGTGCTGACTCTTCCCTAGAAGCTCGTACAGATACGTGGGCGGAGCCGGCGGAGGCAGCGGCGTCCTCGCTCGATAGATCTGACACACGAGATGCAGACAAAACATGACGAATCCGCCGGAAGCGAAGCACTCGAAAAAAGGGGCTGCCTCGCAAACCGAAACGACGCGCACTTCTCTCTCCTCTCTATTCACATGGACACCCCTACATCGCTGGCACCCTTGGCAACAGCACGCCTCTACTGCAGGCGACTGCTTTTTCTCGGAGCGTCCCTCCGTCTCAGTTTTTCTTACTCCCGCATGCGTAACCGAGCCGCAACTCCAGCACAGACATCTATCCGTGGAACGGCCCTCCCACGCTCGCGCGGCCTCTACGGGTCTTCGCCGCCCGAAGCCGTACAACTACAAAACTTTGAGCTACACAGTCTATTACCGCCACATCTACCTATCCTCTAGAAACACAGACGTATGTACATATATAAATATACAAGTTGTACATATGCCTCTATGAGGAGACGAGATCGCCCTCTCCACCGACAGGCAGCACAACGGCAAAGATTCTCTTTACTATAAGCGATCTGACATACCTCGGTTACTTTCACGAGGCAGTCGGGGACTTCCATGCCAGGAGTGAGAGACGCGTACGACGCCGCTCCCTCCACTCCGAGGACGTCGCTGCAAAGCACCGAGACCCACAACACAGAAGTCACAATCGAAATTCTGCGCGAAAAAGACGCTTCGTTGGGAAAGATATCTCTGCGCTCTCTCACACACGTCCGCTCACGCAGCCTGCCCAGCCTGTCTCTGCGGCTCTCGCTGCCGACTAGGGGGACGCTCGAGGGCGAGGCTTCCTCACTCTGTCACGCATGCAGCCGCATCCTAGGGTTTAGGGTCTCCGCGTGTCTGTCCTGCCGCTGGTGCTCGATTGCGCTCGTCTCCGCTTCCTTCGCAGACATACCTCGGGGCTCGGTAAGTCACGTCTACGACCGACAGACTCCTCGCGACGGCCTCAGAAAGAACTGGCAACCGGGAGAGAAGAGGCCCAACGACCTGCAAGACGCACCGCGACAGAAACGCTGCGCAACGCAGCACAAAGCGCAACAACACAACACACATCAAGCTGCGAAAACGCAGGCGCAGTCGAAGAACTCGCGCGCCGTCCACAACACGAAAAATAGAGCGATAGATTTGTATACATTATTTGTATTCTGAGGTGGAGTATCACATGCCCACACAGCAGCCGCTTCACTAGGGCGGAGGGACACCGCGATGCAGAGCGCACGCACAGCTGTGCCTGTACTCCAGCGAAAACGAGAGGACCCGCCGCACTGATATGCATGCGCCTAGTACCCACACACCCCAGAGGCCGTTAGTAGGCAATGCTTCGCGGCAGGGCTGGGAAATGGGAAAACGACCAGACGAACAGAGACTGAATGCTCGCTGGCCTCTCAGCAGCGCACCATGAACCAGCAGCAAAGGGTCTTTTCGCATGCACAGCAAATCTGATGTTTCTTACAAGGCTTGCCGCCAGTGCCGAGAAGGAACCCGAGCGTCCGGCTTGCGCGCTGCATGACTTCCTTCGCGACTTCGTGCCTCTCTTGGTGGTACGATTCGAGAAGCCGTGTGCTCGCGCCTCCCTTCAACACGCTGGCAAGTTTCCATCCCAAGTTAAAGGCGTCCTGAGGAAGCAGCAGAAACACGGGACACACGCGCATCATGAACACTACGCAGCAGGATGGGAAGCTGCACCGTGACGCATGACCGGAGATGCAGGCGAGACCGTCGCACACGGGCGAGCAAGGAGCCGCGCCGGCGCAGCAGCCCCCTCCGAACAACAGAGACGGGGTGACGCAATGCGTTGCATGTTTGTCGACACGCCTTACATGCTAATATGCGAACACATGGATGTGCGCGATCGCTTGAGATGTGTAGACGCGTTGTTCAAGCTCCAGGTTGTAAGTCAAGGGGCTGCGTTAGGCCCTGTCACTGCCTTCCACTGCTTTCATGGCCTCTGTATGCATGCCATCTCTGTGGCGCGCCTTGAGAAACAGGGGTGAAGACGGCGCAACACGGTCATGGTGCTGCATGCCAAATTCCCTCGCTCACCTGAACGCCGAGGTTGAGGCCCTCTGAGAAGAACGGAGGATGGACATGCGCAGCGTCTCCCGCGAGGAAGCACCGGCATTCCTTGAAGCGACTCGCGACCCGACTGCTGGCCGCATACGCGCTGCTCCAGTGGACTCTCCGCACAATCGTCCCCGGCAGCATCTGCAGCAACACGCCGCGACCGAGGAGCACTGTCGTGCGAAGACTCCCACAGCCTCGCGCACGCGGGGAGGTGTGCGTCCTCGTGTGTACAGCCAAAAGAGCAAGTGCCTGGCCTACACCGCGCGGCCTACTCTAGCAAGCAGCGAGTTTCTTGGCAAGCCAGCTGTTGAAGCAGCGTTTGCACTTACGGCCCCTTGTCAAGCCTCGAAGAACAACGTAGTGCTGCGTGTGGCAGCTCTTTCCGGAAAGACAGTTCATATCCCTTACGCCGCTTCCCTCCCAGGTCGTCTCCGCGCTCACCTTCTCAATCAGGCGAATCAACTCGTCCTCTGAAACGAAGGAAGTCGAGCCCTTTCCCCTGTCTGAAGCAGCAGCTCCGGTGCCGTTTTCGCGGGCGCTCGCTCCGCCGTCTGCTTCGCCCTCTCGGTCACTTCGATTCGCAGGCGCGGCGGAGTCTCCGCGGCCTCTCGGCGAAGAGGGGCCGCGCGCAGTCGGGACGTCCCTGACAGCCATGATTCTCCATCGGAGATTTCCCGAGGCCTCGGTGTGTGCCAGCAGCGCGCTCGCGCGCCCCAAGCCTCCTTCTCTCTGCCCCCCGTCTCTCGCGCTCGTCCGGCCTTCGGCGTCCCGGTCCGCCTCGCGCTCCAGGCTGTCTCTTCGGCCCCTGGAGCCCCTGGCTTCGGCCGGGGCGAAGCCGCGACCGCGGTCAGAGCCCGCGTCGTCGCCGTCGACGGAGGCCGCGCGCGCCAGGGGCGACGAGTGCGCTGAGGTCGCGAAATCGTCCGCCGCTGAACAGGAGGTGCATGGAAGCACGCGGTCGTACGGAGGAAGGAGGGGGATGAGGAACAGCGAGCCTGCCTCAGAGAGAAAGAGATTGAGCCGATCCAGCGGCGAGTTGTCGAGAATTCGATGCAGCGTCGCAACGATTTCGGCTTTCTCAGCTGAGGAGCCGTCAGGCACCACCAGGGCAGGATCGGACAGCGAAGAGACCTCCTGATGTCCCACGCCGCTGCTTCCGGTCATATTGCACCAGTCCAGCGAGACGTCCGCCAGCACAAACTCCGTCGTCCGCGAAGTCCCTGAACATCCAAAAGGACGCGGAAGGCCCAATATCGATGCACAGGAAAAGGATCCGTGGAGAACCGAGAAAACAAAGTGCACCACACTAGACGATGCACGAAGAATGAATGCGCCCTCGATGCTCGCACGCGAAGAAAAGCAAGTTTCCGCAGTCTCTCAGGACACACGGGCTACGAAGACAGCCGCCCTGCGCAGTGACTGGGGACGAAAAAAAAAGGCTTCATCGCACGGCCGCGCAAGTGCTGACCGCGCAAGAAGAGAGACGCAAAAACTCGTCAGAAGTCAAAGCGCGCATGGGGAGAGCGTATGGTGAATGCTGACTTACCGTCAAAGGTGACGCTGGACGCCTTGCGAATCATCGACTTCGCCCCATCGCATCCAACGACGTACCTACATCGAGCGTACGCAGAAAAAAAAGTTCGCCTCCATGCTCCGATCAAAACACTCTGCTTTCCTCTCCACTCAGATCCTCCTTTCATATACAAGCATGACGCACGCCTCCTCAGTCGCCAAACCTCAGCCTTCTACGCGAGGCGCGACCTTCACGAAACGTATGCATATACGTATCCACATCTGAAGACACGTCTAGGTTCATTTCTGCCGATAAGCAGCGGATCGAGAACGCTTCTCCCTCCGCGCCTCCTTTTCTCGCCAGGCGTGTGCGCTTGCTCACAGAACGGCCCCTGTGGGTCGTGTCTCAATTTCATCCTGCTGTCTCTCGCGCTGCCTGTGCCGCCGCACAAGAGCATGCGGGCCTACCGGCACTTCACGGAGATGAACGCAGGGTCGTTGATCCCGAATGAGTCCGACAGCTTCGCCATGTGGATGGTGACTGGGTACCCGTCGACATCCTCGTCCTCCTCCGAGTCGCGTTCTTCGTGAAGGAAGAAGCCGGGCGCAATAGATGAGGCGTCGTCGTCGCCTCCGCGGCCGGTGTCTCGCTTTGGGTTCCCAACTGTAGTGAAGCAGCGATGCGACAAGCGCTCTTGAGGCAGCTTTGAAGGAGCGGCTGCGCTTCCTTGGCGACTCCATCCTGCACGCGCTATCGCCTCCTCTGGAACGCGTTGGTCTTTCCCGGGAGAACGCGCCTCTTCTCCGACTCCATTCATCACCTTCTCGCCGTTTTTCTCCGCGCCATCGCCCTCGCGTTCGCCGCCCGCTATTTCAGCTCCACTCTTCCTCGCGCCCGCTCGGCGACCCTCGTCGTCCTCTGCGTCCTCTTGCGCTCGCCCAGCCGCCGGCGCCTTTCCTTCCTTGTCACCGGAGCCCATGCTGGGAACCTCCCTCTTCTCTCTCTCGTCCTCCAAGCCGTCTTCCGCGGAGAAAACCGGTGACGCTGCCTCGCTCGCTGTGTGATTTGGACTCGCTTTCTCGCGGACAGAGGAGGCGTCCTCTCCCGAGCGGTAGGACATCTCGCTGCTGCGGCCTTCTCTCTGGCGCGAGGAGCCCGACGAGGCGCCCCGCCGAGCTGGAGACCGCTGTCTCCTGTGTCTCCGCCGACGGGGCGGCACTGCAAAACAAGCTGGCTCCGCCACGTCTTGGTGCTCCATGCGCCACACCGCAACGGGGCGATGAACCTGCAGACACCAGAGCAAAGAAATGAAAACACAATCGTTAAGAGAACATGACTCACCACGTCGGCAGCAACGCTAAACCCAGACGCAGTCCAGTCGTGCCCTCCGGCGGCATTCTTCATGCCCAACTTCTTTCTGCAGTTGTTGCGTCTCCCTCTCCAATCTACAAGTAGGCAGTACCCCCCGGACGGCTTTCTGGGTTTTTTCTCATTTTCTGCCTCACAAATCCTCCAAGCTGCCGCAGACGCTCGTGGAGCACCGCCTCGGTTGCACTCTGGTCGAGAACGACAGCGTAGGGGAAGGGCGTGGCGCTGCTGCTGCTGGAGGCCGGCGGGGCTGCAGCGGCGCTCGCGCAGAGAAACGCCGAGGAAAGCGAAGAGAGCGGCAGGCCGCCAGGCTGCGGATGGGGGGGGACGACGAGAGGACCCAACGGCGTCTCTGAAACCAACGCCCCGTTCACAAACATGCGCAGACCGCGGAGGCGAATGCCGCGAAGAATCAACGCGTCCGCCACGCCGAGATCCTGAACACCGAGACGCAAAGTCCACAACGAAACAGATGGGACCTCGAAAGCAAGACGGACCAAGAACAAAATGGCCGTAAGACCTTCAATCCAAAAGATCGAGGGCCACTCGCGTAAAACATATACATTTGAACATTCGTATATGTATACATATATTTATATTCAGACATATGTAAACGAGTGAACGTCCAACCACGCTGCATAGCGTTCTCCTTCGTCGCGAAGGTAAACAGGCGCACCTGTTCGCATATCCATTATGTCAAAATACGGATATATATATAATATATATATATATATATATATGTATATGCTAGTGCTAGTACTGAGTTCTCTGCCTGCGATATGAACACAAGTTTGCCCGTTGACGTCATTGGATTCCTGGTGCGAGTCGCCTTTTTCTCGTCCTTCAGGCGCGATTCCATGTGCCAAATGCAGCTTCTCCCTCCATCGCTTGCTTTCTCGAATCTCTCTCTCACCTGCATGATTTCTAGCGTTCTGGGGTGGAGAAGGACAGCTCGACTGTCGCTCGCCATTTCCTGCCGAACGTCTACGCAGATGTACGAGAGTCCCTTCCGCTGGCAGTCGATGGCGAGAGCGAGGCCAGTCGGGCCTGCGCCGACAATGACAACGTCGACGCGCGCGGGGATCTCCTGCCACGGCGCGTCCCCCGCCGCGTTGGGCTCGTCTGCCTCTGGCCTGTAGAACGCGCGCTCGCCCAGGCGCCCTCCGTAGCTCCGCGAGCTGGAGCGGCTGGTGCAGCTGCTCGACTCCAGGGAGGCGTCAGAGGAGTACTGATCGTCGTGGTAGTTGTACGACGAGGTCGGCGAGGAGTAGTGCGACAGCGCGTGGCCTTCGCTGTCGTAGTAGGAGCCGCTTGTCAGCGAGGACGACCGGCTGCTGGACGGGCTCGAAAAACGACGCCCCCCCTCGCTGCCTTCTGCAAGGCCGTTCCCCCTGTGTCGCTCCTCCCCTGCAAGCTCCGAGCGCTCGCCCGCCAGCTGACGCGCCGCCGCCTCCTTCGCCAGCGCAATCGCCGTCCGCAGCCCCCTGTCCACCGCGGGGCCCTCCGCGGCAGACCCTGCAGGCAGCCGCATGCCGGCGAGGACGAGGGCGTACAGGTGGGGTTAGGACAAGTCGCGAGCGACTCCAGCGCGCAATCGACGAAACACACGGCTCCGGCCGCCCTCCGCAAGCTCCTCACGAACTGGTGGGCGTTCGAAGTCTTCAAAGCGCTAGCAACAGGGGCACGACGAAGAGAGAGAGGAGCGACGCGAGCGAATGCCTCAGCGACCGCCAGGAAGTCGAGCCTCGAGGGCGAAGGCGCGCGCGGGAACCCAGCGAACAGGCCGCGCAGCTCAAAGCACCACGTTCGCACCCAACGAAAGGCGCATGTGCTCAAAGAGGTGTGGCACGCAGCGCTGAGGCACAGAGGAGAAGTGGCACGCGGAGGAAACTAAAAGGTCCTTCATCAGCTGGAAAAAAAGGCGAAAAAAACACTTCACGCAACGCATAGAGACGCACATGCAGCGCTGCAGCAGCTCCTCAGACGGCTGCAAAGAGAAAAAGCGCTAACGACGCCCTCTGCCTCACCGAATTCTGTCCACTAACAAACGGAAACTAAAAAAACCGTACGCACACGCGGAATGGGTCGCCGCGGTATTTGTTTGACAAGACGGATACGGGGACCGGCTCTAGCGAGGCGCTGTTTTTCTCGCTCCAAGAAGACAGAGCCGCTAACGCAAATTCAGACCTCCACCACACGGAACGCCAGTTGCTGTCTCACTTTGACAAGTCAGACAGCCCTAGAAGAAGCATCAATTTCTTATTCGCGAGGACGCCAACGTGGCTCGTCAATCTGCGTCATTCACACACGCGAATAGCTCGCTCACTGGGTCGAGCTTTTGCGGAATGGGAGCTGCGCCCATTTGGGAGTGCTGTCGACTGGAGCGGCGGAAAATCTAGCGGAACAGAGAAATGGAAACAGGATGGCAGATCCTGACCAAAATGCCTGCCTGGAAAATACAAGCCACGAAGCCCTTCTCACCTGAGAGAAGAGTCATTTGAACGGGGCGCCATGCACGCGGAACGAACGCATCGCGCGATCGGAGATTGAGAAGCCCTTCCACGACGAGGCACGAATTTTTATCTTTGGCAGAATAGCGACTCTGGCGCGTATATGTACGTTCTCATCGAGTCACGAATGACGAGAAAACACACAGCTGTGCTAGCTAGCAAACACGCCGAGCAGGAGCGTCTACGCATCCAATCGAGCGCAGTGTCGTCAGCCTTTGCCGGCTCAACCGTCGCCGCCTTATGGGGAGAGCCCGTCTGGCGCGGGAAGAACGCCCTTATCCGCGACTCGTTTGACACCATCTGTAAGCCTACGCGTCAGGTCCCGATACAAATTAAACGGCAAGACGGTTTCACTGCGTTGTTCACGCCCAGAGGACGATGAAGCGAAAATCGGCTACGCTGCTTACGAACTTGTCGCACTGGACACAGCCACGTGAAGGCTGATGAAACCACAGCCAGGGTCTCCTGGCTGTGGTTTCATCAGCCTTCACGAAAAGGAGGCACCACTGCGCAAACAAAACCGGACATCACGCGCGGTCTTCTGCCAAAGACAAGGCAAGGACGCTGTTTCCGCGGTTTCCATCGCGTGTCTGCCTTCTCTGCGTGTAGCCGTCAACCTGATGTCCTGGCGCAGGTCATGATGATCAGACAGGAATACGCGCGATTGCGTGAGGCCACCATATCACCAGACAGACAAATGTCGTGTCTTTTCATCGTTGATATACACACATAGGCCACGCGAGTCGATTAGAAAGGCACGGCCCGCGGCGATCCAACTGCCTACAGCATTCCTTCGGGGCTGGGTGTAAACGTTCCACGGGGAAAGTAGCCCCGAAGCAAGGGAACAAATGCGAATGCTGCTTGAGAAGGGGAGTCGCCACGGGATGTCGTAGGCCTTATTTCGGCAGAGATGCGACAACGCAGCAGGAGCAGGAACTAACGATGGTCCTGACCTGCGACGCACAGTCGCTCGAATACCGCCACGCGGCCGCCGCACGAAGGAGGGCAGGGCTGTGCTCATTCGTACTCCGCCCTGATCTGCGTGAACGAACTACAAGCGACAGACTCCTCTGTTGACTTACGTCGGGCATCGAGTATATCCCCCTGGGGTCAGCTACCCTGTGTCTGGCGTTTCTTGGTTCGGTTTAAACTCCGCGCCCTGTCGGTACATTGATGAACTCAGCGCGAGATAGGGTGCGACCCCGTAGACCACGTGTCGCCTGGATATGTAGTGGTTCGCGGTCTGTGTTCATCAAGGCGACACGCATGAGTTCGATCTTTGTCACTGATCGCGTGAAGGAGCGCAGGACAGCTTCATGCACGCAAGCGCGCAGCGGAGCCGGCGCTGAAGTTTTGCGCATGAACGCTGAGCTGCCGGTCGTTTTCTTATTGTTTGCTAACAACTTAAGCAGAAGTATATTTGCCACCCAGCTGCACCCGGTTGCTGTAACGGTCGCGGCTCCAGGACTCGTGTTCGAATGAGAGACGGCCTTTTTGCATTTCTGTAGTCCGCACACGGGTAGATAACGCCTAGAGACCGCTAAGTCAGGGACTAATTGGCGGGCAGTTCTGGGGGAAGGGGGTTCACAAGTTTTGTTCTCTGTTGGCTCTGCAACGCTACCACAACTGGATTCCACAAACGCTAATGAGAGGTCATAGAAGACTAAATGACAGATAAAAAGAGAAGAACTCTTCTCTGGCAGATCCTCAAAACACGCTCTTCCGGAGAGGCATGTGAACGACATCTCGGATCAGTGGTGAGTCAGTTAGCAGCATGACCAAACGATCGAGGCCTATTCCCAATCCAGCGGTAGGTGGCAGACCGAGCATCAGGGCCGCAATGAATTCCTGAACGCAAATCACCCGCAGGCGCGCAAATCCCAAACCCTAAACCCCAGAAAAGTCCTAACAACCCCCCCTAAACCACGTGCGGAAAGGGTCACAAGCTGGTCGTACGCACAAACGCACACAGACTAAACAGTCGTATAGGCATTTATCTGTATGCGTGCGTGCACACACGTAGATTAACAGCCACTCTCAAGGCACTCGTCGTCTCCGGAATCATGCGTTGGGTGTGTATCATGTAGAGCCCATGAACTTCTACATGCCGACGGCAGAAATGAGAACCCCCTCAGCGCACATGCATTGCCACAAGAAGTGGTTCGTTACCTGATTGGGAATGAGTCGGTTGGCTTTTTCGCTCTCGTTCTCTTCCGGCGCCTCGAGATGCCGCTGCGCCTTGCCCTCCCCCCTGTTGCGTAGAGTTTGGGCTTGAACGCTGAATCGCTGCAGCTGCTCAAGCGGATCTGTCAGCTCCGAGTAACCGTCAGCTATCTCCATGCCTCCAATGTATGCCTCGAATCTCTCAGCGACTGGGATCTTCGGGCGCGCTCGCGCCTCCGGATCGGTGCGTTTCTCGGCCGCCAGAGGAGAGAGCGCGAGCGGCGTGTGAAGAATGTGCGTGGGCTGAACAAGTCGCTTCTCCACCCATTCCTTGAAAGCAAAATCCATGAGTTCCTCCACAGAGGCGTAGCATTCAGGTCGCAGAGTTTTCGGGCCTGAATTCTTGCTGTCTGACGCTTCGCTGAAGTCGCCTCTCTCCTGGGACCCGTCAGACGCCAGAGACGCGAAAGAAGGCGAGGAACTGCGGCCGTTCATTTCGCCGTCCTTTTGCTTCCTTTCGAGCCGCCACTCAACTTCTCTGACGGCCTGCGGGGAAACGCAGTATCGACGAAAGCGAGACCCTCGTGAGAAGAAAGAATGCAGCGAGGACACCCCAGTTCAAAAACACACCAAGAGACCAGACACACACTCGGGAGTGCGGAACAGCTAGCCGCGACTCAGTAACGATCCTCAGGCTCAGCCCTGTCTCTACGCAAAAACAGCTCTCGAAGTCTCAGGTTCTCCGCTCCCGGAACCGACGCCGCAGCCGGACCGGAGCTGACAGCGCGCTCAAAACGAGGAGGACGCTCCCGTCGACCTGCGGCGAAGCGTACTTTGGGCGCTCACGCAACGCCGGCGCCAGTGCGGAGAGCGCACGAACCGAAGTCGAGAAGGGCCGGCGCTCTAGACGCGTCCCTGCCCGTACATGTGTAGCCACGATGAGAAAGACATGAAGGGCTCGTCTCGGCGAAGGACGCCTCCAACGGCTTGCGGGACTAACCTCTGCGTGCGACAGGCGCTCGAAGTCGATCCCGGCGTATTCGCGGAGAGCCTCAACCATAGTCAGCCGCCTCCACGGCGCAGAGAGATCGATTTCTTGGCCTTGCCAGGAAATGCGGACGCCGGGGCTGGGCGAGTCCCACTCGCCTGCCGCGCTCGCGTTGCTCGTGCCGCGCGTGTCTCTGCCGGTCACGCGGCTGGCGCATCTCTGCGGCTTCCGCCGGCTCCACGGAAC
The DNA here is from genome assembly GCF_002563875.1 of Besnoitia besnoiti. Lineage (NCBI taxonomy): Eukaryota > Apicomplexa > Conoidasida > Eucoccidiorida > Sarcocystidae > Besnoitia > Besnoitia besnoiti. The sequence goes on from NC_042358.1 coordinate 3,471,236, forward strand.
AAACGAGAGAAGCGAGGAGAGGAGCGAATTTTGGCGAGCAGCGGAGGGGGCGGGCGGCTCCGCATCACGGTAGGGGCTACTCGCCTTGAGCGACACAACCTGAGCCGCGCAAAGCCGGACGACCTCTTCTGTTAGCGCGATCATGTCTTCGTAAGTCCAAAACGTGGCGTACGCCTCCATGGAGAGAAACTCAGGCTGGTGTCTCCACGAAATGCCCTCGTTGCGGAAACAGCGCCCGATCTCGAAGATCTGCGACCCCACGCAGGCGAGCCAAACCGGAAGGCACACCACACAAACGACCGGATACAACTCTGAGTCACACACTGCTGACAGTGATCATGGAGACTGGGCGTTTTGTGGCCTAGAGGCAGGCGTCGTCGCGCCACAACTGTGCAACAAAAGAGCCCAGGCGCTCGCTGTCGTCGTGGGCATTGTGGTCGCTCCACGCTGCGGCTTTCGAGAGTGTGACGGTGTATGCAAAGCGTCCGCCGCCCGAAGGTAACACTGAAACGAATCCAGTGCATAGCTCAGGGCCGCATGCAACGCAGAAGCCGACAATGTCTCTTTTTCCAGAAGTACAGTTCTGGGCCCAAAGAAGCAGCCTGTGGGGAGCGAGAGCACCTGGGTACGCGGTGTGGACCCCCAGGCTACGGCTCACACCCAGACCGAAGCAGACTCCTGCAGTCTTCCGCTCAGCTCTCGACACTCAAGCCGCAGCCCGCGTGGGTTTCCTCACTTTGTCTGATATCCCGCTGACGACCAGGCGCTTCAGCGCGAGCTCGGGAGCCACTCTGAGCTGCACAGGCATGTCAAGCTGCATGGTGAGAAGACAAACCACGAGGGCAGCGGATATAGGAAGAAGCGGCAAAGCAGACCCAACAGAAAAGGCATCGATGCAGACTCCGGAGGAGCCAAAATTAACGCAGTAGTAGCGTTTGCGCGAAAACTCGCAAAGACACAAAGCAGCCGCCACACAGGAGTGGCCCGCCTCCACTCGGGCGGGACCTCCTAAACTTTCCTGTTGTGCGCTCGTCGCTTTCCGGCGTCCCCCTTACCCACCCCCCGCGCACCGCTCCGCTCTCACCGCGTGGAGGTAGGAGTCGAAGAGCCTGGCTGTCGGCGCGGCCTTCTCCCCCGTCGGGGATCCTTCGCTCCCCCTGTGTGCGTCGCTCTCTGCGCCGCTCTCTGGGCGTCCTTCGCCTCGCACTTCTGCCGCGTCGGCGAAGTCCGCTGCGTCGTTCGGCGTCTCCTCTGTGCGCGGCGGTTCGCGCGCGCCCGCACCCCGGAGACCTGTGTGCGACTTCTCTCTCGGCGAGCTGGCTGCGGCGGCAGGTTGGAGCACGGCTGTGTCAACTTCGAGGAAATCCTCGGCGATCAGTTTCTGCCGCACAGTGTGGACGATGAGCGACCGCAGGCGGAGAGTCTCGCGCAGCCGACTCGTGTGCAGGAGCTGCGCGTCGCGCTGCGGCGACGGCAGAGAGGAAAACGCGCCGCACACCGCACTGGCTGGGTGCGCAACGGTCCACGGAGAGAGAGACGCAGCGCCGGGTGTCCCCTCGGAGGCGCGCGCGAGGCCCGCAGGGCGGCGCGACGGCCCAGCAGAAGAGGGCGGAGACGCGCGAGCGCCTCGCAGCGCTTCGAGCACCGCCGGCGCCGAGACAGTCGACGACGACTGGTCGCCTCGGCGTTTGGGGTTTCGCGGTCGCTGTGGGGCGGCGTGTTGAGCCGCCGCGGTTGGCGAGGAGGCGGAGGAGGCGGCCGGGAGGGTCGACGAGAGAGAGAGCGAGAGGTCGAGAGGAAGGAGACGCTTCGCGACGAGATGCAGGCCGCCGCAGCGCTCGACGTGCAGCGTCAGCTCCCCCTTGGAGGTCCTGCGCAGCGTCCCTCTCGCCAGAAGGAAGTCGCCAAGATCTAGGAACGGAAGGAGGTCGACGGAGGGGACTTCGCCCCGCGGCGATCCGGCTGAGGGGCGATTCTGAGGCGAAGCAGAAGAAGGAGAGTTTAGGGAGACAAAGAGCTGGAGTTTGGCCTCGTCCGCGGGATTCCAAAGGTCGATGAACATGCCGCCGTTACGGATGCTCTGAACGCGCCCGGCGACAGAAAACACTTCCTGTGGAGAGGCTGCAGAGCCCGGAGGGAGACTTCGAAAGCGCCTGTGCAGCGAAGACGGAGAGGACAAGGCGGACGGAATCAGAGACAGGAGAGATGATGTTGGCGGGAACGGAGTCAGCGCGAGCTGCCGAAGCAGCGAGGACGCCTTCGCCAGCCGAACAGAATACTCTGAACTGAGAGGACATCGCGAAGAGGATGCAGGAGCAGACGTATGACGAGAGGACGGAGAAGAGGGAGGGGAAGAAGGCGAACAAAGAGGGGAGGAGGGAGAAGGAGACGCCGAAGCCGAGTCAGAGGGAGACGCGTGGCAAGCAGACGAAAAGGCAGCAGCAGGAGAAAGAGAAGACTGCAGGGGATGATGGGCGGCCGAAAACGAGCGACGCCCCCAGGCGGCAGAGGAAGTCGCACTCGATTCCTGACGGGAATGCGGGCGCGATGTGAGGGAGCCGTGAGAAGACGCACGAGAAGGAGAGCGAGACTGAGGAGACGGAGAAGGCTCCGCTTCAAAATGTGCGTCGGGCGCCAGAAACGAGCCGCGGGCAGCGGGTATGGGAGTCGGCAGACTGGGGCTCAGTGCCGCGTGGCTGGCAGGAGAGAGAAAGGCGAAGACATTCGAAGCATCGCCACGAGGGAAAAAAACGCTGGATTCTCTGCGGGCCGTTGAGCGCCTCGTCTGGCTGAAGGAAGGCGAGTGACCTGTTAGGGGCGCCAGCCCCGGCGGTGCCGAAGGAGAGAGGGCGACAATTGCCGCCGGGGCGGCGATCAGGAGCCACAGGAAGCGGGAAAGAAGAAGAAACTCCATCTGCGCCGCTTCTGTGCTAGTGGGCAAAGGAGCCCTCTCTTCTTGAATTCATTTCTAGGCGAGACGAGCCTTTTCCGCTCAAGCGGAATCGCGTCGCAGCGGTTTCACACGCGTGGAAGACACACACACCTGGGGATCCCTCATTCTCTCCTTCCCGTCCTCCTCGCGGTTGTGTCGTTTCTTGGAGAGGAAACGGAGAAAAAGGGACGAAAATGCTTCTTCTTTGCGTGCCCATTCTCTCGCGTCCTCGTTGCCTCAAAGAAAAAGATGGACGAAGGCACTCAAGCCAAGACATGCAGTTTCTCTGGTGTCTCCTGTCTCCGCCGCCTCAGCAAGACAGCAGGGAGGCCACGGAGACGCGTAGACAGCCAGCTGGCTTCTATTGTGCGCCTTCCCCTCCCTTCGCCGCCTGAGAGTCTTTCTCACAGAAAATAAAAAGGGTGAGTTGCTGAAAAAAAAACCAATCCCCTCAGGGCGCCACACCGCGGGTCACACGCCGTGAAGGTTTACGCGAGTCTCCTCGAGAGGTCCGCCAGTCTCCTTAGGAGACGCAAGTCAACACGGCTCTCCAACGAGACCAAACTCTGATCAGCATTAGTTGCTTCCCGGTTTCGCAAATACTCTCCTCTGTATCTATTCTAAGGCCTCCGGGGAGTCGAGACCGGCTGATGGATTGATTCGGCATTGACTCCCTCTAGCCATTGTCAGCGCGGGGGCGGGGCAACCTCGAGCACTGAAACACGCTTTAGCCACACTGGGGGGGTGGAATTGGAGAGACTTGCTTGCGATGCATGTTTCTGCTCACAATGTCAAATCCCGCGGAGTGCACACGGGACTCTTATATGTATCGCATGTGCCTAGTTCCCACTCCAGCGCGACTGATCGCAATTCCGTCAGGCAGAGGAGGAACGAACTACCTGACTAGCTAACTAACTAAAGAACTACCTAACTGACAAAAACAGTGCGCTCTCTTGGGGCAGCCTCTCAATCTAGTCGCTTTCTTGCTTTATGCCTGCATATGCCGCTCGGCGGGGATAGAGGGCTTGGCGGTCGCCAGTGCTCGCTACGGTTCAGGTAATGTCCGCGCGAGGCCCTCCGTCGTAGAGACTGAGGGAGGCGACTCCGCCGCCTCTGCTGTGATTCTTCGATATGCTCTCTTTTTTCTTTCTTGAAAAGTTCACTCTTTCACTCGACACAAAGGCGCCGCCGCTCGGGGGCCTGGCAGGTTCCTTTATCTCGCACGTCCTAAACACACGGCATGGAGGCGGCGCGGCGGATAGGTAGAAAAGAATTTAGGAGGCTTGAGGCTGAGGCAAAGAACTCCTCACCTGGTGAAGACACTAGGCAGTGGATGGGGCTTAGAATTCAAGCAGCCTTGCGCAGAGAACAATCAGATAAGGCCGGTGTCTGTCGACAAACTGCGAAAGTGCTGCGTTCGGCTTGGCTAGTCAAAACATCTGATTTCTGGAGTAAAACGAGCTGGCGTCTTCCTCATCTTCCTCTTCTACGACCTCGCAACTCCACCCAAGTCTCAAAGGACTCTGGACGATTCTCACGCTTTCATCCTCAGGCCAGATCTCCTCGGTCTCTCTCTCCTCGTCCATCCGCTCGAATGGCGGGGTCTCTTCTCCGTCGCCTTCCGCTTCTCTGCAGCTGCGCTCTTGGGCGGATTCAGACGCGACGCGGAGACCGCACGCCAACTCTGAAGTTGTCAAGTTGCATCCTTGCTCCCCCTCCCCGCAACTGCTCCCATGTCTCTCTGCCTCCGGGGCTTCTTCCGTCGCCATTCTCGTGGGGTAAGCCGGCGGGGCGCCTTGACCCGCTGAGTCCGTGAAGTTGCCTGCGTCATGCTCATCTTGAGCTGAGAGCTCCGGCGCGCCCGTGAACCGGCGTGCTCCAGTCTCTGTTTCGACTTGAAGCAGACACGCACTTCTGCTGTGCGCCTGTGCGCTCGCCCCCGCACTTTCTCCGGGTCTCTCCTCCTCGCTGCCATCGCCGCCGAGGCTCTGGGGGCTGCAGGGACTCGCCTCAGGCCCGCCGTCGCCCCTGTCTCCAAAGGGTTGGTCTGGCTGCTTGCGTCTCGGGTTCCTCGACTCGGTGTCTGCGCGGGGGGCGTTGCGTCCTTCGCAGGCGCAGTCTTCCGACAGCCAGGGAAAGTCTCCAGGGCTCTCCTTCTTGCAGGCGGCTGTCTCGGCAGCCGGGGCTGGTGCTCGCCATCTGACCCCGTCCTCTTCGTTCTCTTCTGCCTGCTGGAGTACTCCCGGCTGAAGAAGACGCGGGTAGGCATCTTCTTCAGCTGCCTCCGTCCAGAGTTCGGTCTCTGCATCTTCCTCTCCCTTCACACTCGCAGAGGGAAGCGAGCGTCTCCGCAGGCCTCTGAGTGCTGCGCCCGACTCTGGCCCCCCTCCGCCGAACCCGAGGCGTCTGCGTTGTCCTTTTGTAGGCAAAGGTGCACGCTGTAGGTCGCCTAAATCGCGAGCGCCTTTGCGTGGGCGCCTGCAGTTTCCTTCAGAAGCTCCGCGCGTTTCTGTCTGTTCATGCCTTCGCTCATAAGCGGCCGAAGCAAGGAAGAGGTGCACATCGGCTGGCGGTTCAGGCTGCGAAATCCAGGACTTCAGCCTTCGCGTGTTTGCTTCACAGCAGCCGATTGGGGGCTCGGGTCCCCGTGAGACCTGGGCGTCCCGTGAGGCGGCCGGCAAAGCTTCTCTCTCGCCAGCCTCCGCTGCGAAATGTCGGCCTGGCCGCGCCCGCGCAGATGCGCCGTCTGGGCTCCGAAGACCACCCTCGTCCTTGAGGCAAGCCAGCGGGCTCTGCCTCTCGCCCTCAAGCAGGCAAGAGGAAGGTGAGGCGGAGCAGTCAACGCCGGCGGTCGTAAGGGCGGAAGCCAAGCTCCGGTGTCTGAAGCTGCCATTCCACGACTCTCCTTCGTCTCTGGAATTCTCTGAAGCTCGCTCGCCGCCCCTCGCTCCCTTGGCCTCCGTGTCGTTCGCACCCAGCGCCAGGGGCCCGCGCCCGCCTCCAGCGGAAGGCGCCTCCTCGTGCCCAACCGCGGCGTCGAGTTCCGCCATTTTCTGCTCGGGCAGGTCAGGCAGGTGGTCATAGGTGTGTGACAGCCTGTGCGCGCAAACAGTGCTCCCCGCGTGCCTCGCTTCCGCCTCCACGACGGCCAAGTCTCGCTCGTCCACGGCGAACGTCGTCCGCGGCGCGTGGGCGGGAAGACTAACGGCGAAGCCCTGATGCACCCCGGGGGGCGGGTGGCTGAGCGTCCGGCTGACGAGGGTGTCTCTGCTGGATCCCCGTGTCGTCGCCTCGGGAATCTCTTCAAAGCCGAACGCAGGCACCGGCAGCTGCGCTCCGAGCGCGACGGCCAGCGCAGCCGCGGGGCATCGATGAAACGGCGACGTGGGACTAGACGCCAACAGGAAGCGCGCAGCCACAGCGGCGCGACCCGTGGCGCTGCGAGGGTAGCGCCCCGAAACTGCGATGGACGCCGCCACCGACGCCAGCGGAGACGCGTAGGGCGGCAGGGGCGCAGGCCCGCGGAGCGACGCGGCGCCGTGGTGGCTGCTGGGTCCGGCGGCGAGTGCGAAGGAGGCGCCGCGCGACGAAGGCGAAAAGAGGTTGGCGTGTGCGAACGGGTCTCCCCCCCCAAACTGGCTCTCAGACCTGGCGCTAGAGTGGGCCTGCGGCGACGCGACCGACCCCGAGTGCGCACTAGAGGCGTTCCGCGGCGACAGAAGGAAGTGGGCGCACGCCGGCAAAGACTCTCGGACGGTCCCTGCTGAGACGCCCTCGCCTGATGAGGACAGCGTTTGACTCAGGGAAGTCAGGCAGCGACTAAGCGGCGGTAGGTAGACCTCGGGAGAAGAAATGCCGGCGACGGGCGAGCTGGTAGGGGCCGGTGGGCAAACCAGCTCGGGCTGTGAGGTCCGGCCGTCGTCGAGCTCCTCGCGCAGAGGCAGGAACCTGTGTTCGACCTCTCGAGGCTTCGCTTCGCCTGCCAGGCCGGTCGGGCAGAAGTCGCTGGGAAGCCGCAGCTCCGATGCCGAGGCTGACGAAAGGAGGGGGATCCTCCGGCGATCGGATGATCCAGACAGCGCCTTCAAGGTCGGAACCACGACGTCGCTGTCGCTGCGGGATCTGACGCTGAACTTGTGTCTGCTTCTCTCGTCGTCTTTCCTTCGACTTCTCTCTTGAGAGTCTCTCGCGTCGTGCGTGTCGGCTCGGGCGTCACTCCCAGTCTCCATGCTGCCGAAGAGGCCGCGGAACAACCCGGAGGGCGCAGAAGCCGTGGCTCTCCGAATCCAAGGGAGGAGCGTAGTCGCGCTCGCCGGGCTGCGATCGTCGGGCGCGACTTGCGCTTCAAACGCCACCGTCGCTTGGCTGTGCGTGCGGAGACACGACGAGGACAAGAGGCGATCCAGCTCGCTGCGCCCATCCAGCGAAAGCAGGTGGTGGAACTCGCTGTCGGCCTTGAGGCACTGTTCATGGAGAATGGAGCAGGCGCGGTCAAGGGACCGGTGAGGCAGAAGCGCGATCTCCCTCGCATCTTGCAGGACGTCCACAGCCAGAAGAACCTCGAGCAACCTGAAGAGAAAGGAAATTAAGACGAACGGACACGAGTAGTCCGCGCGGCGATGCAGGCGCTCCGGGAGGCCACAACCCCAGAGGTGAAGAAAAGCGCTGCGTTTTCGCTGCTGCCGAGGAGCTCCTGGAGCGTGAATTCTGAGGATCGTACGTGTACACGGACGGCGGCACCGCTGCCAGGATACTCCAGTCCCCCGTCGGGGAACAGACAGCCCTGGCTTGACACCCGCCAGCGGGCGCTTTGCGCGGTTCGCTGCTTTCGCTTCTGCTTGCGGTCTGCGCCGCCCACGCGGCGGCCGTGGAAACCTACCCCTGGCAGAACGAGGCGCTGGGCGGTTCCACGAAGCAAGCGCCACGCGCGCCTCCGACGACTTCGGGGAGGTGGTCACTGACGGGGAAGCAAAGCACGTGACTAATCGAGATGAATACCATCCACACGCTCATCAAGATGTTGTGATAGAGATCCTGAGAAGAGCAAACCCGGCAACAAAGCCACGCAGCGACATGCCCGCGACGAAGCGGCACTCGTACTCTCCCCCCGCAGCCGACACCCGCGGCAATGGAGACCAGCTTCCGCCGCAGGTAGCCATTTACCGCGGCGCGAGAGGCAGCATATAGTTTCACTTGCGCCAAGGCAGGGCAGCCTTCCGCGGGCGCCCAAAGCAGCCCCGACTGGGCGGAGTAGGCATCAGTGGGTTCTACAGGAACAGCTCAAGCAAAGGGGACAACGCCTGAAAGGCAATGACTCGAGAGCGGCAAGCTTTTCGCGACGGGCTATTCTTCGAGGGTATTTCCCTGGAAAATTTTTTCCACAGGAAAACTGGACACGTTTTACTGGATCTCTTGTGCGACGAGCCTACCGCCATTTGCTCGGCCTCGAAAACGGTGTTCCCCTGAATGACGCCGACGCCGAGGAGCGTCCGAATGGCCAGGCGCTGCCACACTTGAAAAAAGACGAGGACTTTGATGGAAAGGAACTTTTGAAGCGGTTTGTAGGGCCGAATCAGCGACTCGGTGCAGAGGTAGAACTGAAGGAGCGAGAGCATGCAGATGAATACTGACCCCAGCAGCACCAGAGAGGTCGCTGCCGCCATGCCGCGGAACAGAAACCAATCTGAAGCTCGGTACATCAGCACGGTCGGCAGGGAGAGGAAGACAGGAAAGAACGACAGGAGAGCGCCGATGTCGCGCGAATCAATTCTCAGAGCTGGGAAATCAGCCGATGGCGAGGCCTGAGGAGAGACGTTCACAGAGGGCGGAGAATGATCGCCTACGTCGTCCGAAAACGTCTTATCGCCCGGCGTGGTGCCTCCTGAATCCATCAGGCTTGAAGCAACAAGGGGTGCCTCTTGAAGAGCAGAAGTTGAATGCGCGAGGAGAGGCATCGAGTCGCTGTCGTAGATTGCTTGCAGGAGAGAGATGACGCCGACGAGGGGCACGACGAGCACGAACTGCATCACGCCTACTTTGAGGTAGCGGAGGATGTGCGGCTTCGGATGGAAAGAAGGAATGAAGAAATTCAGGGGTGGGACGGCATTCACCAACTTTGGGTTGCAGGCTAGCGTCATTGAGATACATCGGTCATTTCCTGAAGCAAGCGCATCGGGGAAGGGGGGGGGCAGGATTTATGAATGACTCAAACACGCGCTTCCTACAACTCGAATAGCGGAACACGAGGGAACTACTGGGAATGGCCACCAGCTGAGTTGCGGGGTACCCCAAAGGGAGCCCGAGACCCGCAGGGAAATTGAGAAGGCAGTATCTGAGAGACGCTGCAGTCCCTTGTAGCGCGCCACGTTTATCATCCATTAGAAGAAGCAGCCCGCACCCCTGGAAGAATCCCAATATCAATCACGCGCGAGGTCGCCTCCAAAAAGGAAACGGTGTCTCCCATTGGGGTCTCTTGTTTCGGGTGCAGTGAAAGCGTGGTGCCTCGGACTCACCGCAGCAATTGATCATGAGGACGAGAAAGCTGTAAAGGGCTCCAGCTTGGCCAAGGTCTCGAAGGAAGTCAATAAAGATCTCCTCAACGCGGGCCTCGGACGCTGCCGTGGTAGCGAACAGGCCGGCGTCTGGAACTCTGGCAGAGTCACCGAGCGAACTTGAGTCGTCCAAATACTCCTCGAGGCCCTGAGATGATGCCTCGCTTTGGGGCGCAAGGCGCGACGCAGGCGTCACAGACGTCGCGACGGCGGCTGGTGAGGCAGAGGCGCCGACAGTGTAGGATGAAAGAGAGGAGCGAGAGTCCGAGGGGGGCGCAGCACTGGAAAGCGTGTGAGCAAAGTAGATCAGAGAAGCGATTGCGAAGGTGGGGCTGACCAGGCATATGCGACAGACGTAACGCTGCAAACTAGGCTCGTAGTAGTTCATGAGGTGTTTGCAGACAAGCGTGAAAGATATGGCTATGCAGAGAAGGCAGCAGCACACAGAGACAAGGAGGAGGAATAGGAAGACGGCGGGAAGCGAGGAGAGCACAGGAAATGCCGAGCGAAGAAGTGCCGATGAATGAACAATCAATGACAGAAGCGTCGGCTGCCATTCAGCCGGGACGGTAGAACTAAGCGACGCTGAATTCGAACTGAAGATAGTCTCCACAAAATGAAGTATTTTTGCTAACCAGGGGCCTTCTCCGCCGTCAAGGCCTGTTGGAGCATCGGAAGAATCGCCCCTGCGTTTTGTACTGCACTCGGGTAGAGGCAAAAGACTGGTAGGAGTCTCCTCCGTCAAGCCTGCGGGCACAGTCCCCAGGCTTCTCTTGCTGCCGGTAGCTTTTATGTGATCTGCCATGAGCATGTTTCCCAACTGACTTGCCCTGGACATCGGCAGCAGCACTCCAAAAAACAGAAACACGCAAAAGAGGAAGGCAAGCAACGATAAGAACGCCGCTCGGCGCCTTCGGCGCCGTGACTCAGGAGGTTGGATCAGAGACGGGAGAGTGAAGAAGCCTGTGGAGGTGCGGGAGGACGCGAATAGACGGACATCCGAGCAGGGAGAGAAAGGCACTCTCGCGGAGGAGAAACCGGATCGGGGGACACACGTGTGTTCCCCGCCGTCGGCACTGCAGAGCTGTGCTTCTGAAGCTTCTCCGTTGTAGCGGCATCCGGAAGAGCAGCGCGCACAGGAAGCTGCCGACGAGCAGGGAACTTCATCTTGAGAAGAGACAGAGGAGGGACCGCACATGCAGCCTGCTTCTTGGGACTGTCCAGAACTCCAGAACGGGAGCGTCGAATTCGCCAGACGCGGAGGGCGTGACCGTGTGGCGAGGCGTTCGCGACCCCGCTGGGCCGACACCACTCCTGGCTCAGTCTTCACACGGTATGATGGCGGATCGCCGCTCTCAAAAAGACACGACGACCGCAATGATTGAAAAAAGGACTCCTCATCTGTATTGCCACACGCGACGGACTGGCAAGGGGACGATGCAAAGGAAGGCGAGCGCGACAATTCAGACTGCGGCGACCTCGTTGGCGACTGTGACTTTCCAGTGGAGGCTGCGTTGGCGCAGCACAACGGAGAAGGAGAACGTGAAGCGGAGGGAAAGGCGAAAGGTTCAGCATGTGAGTAAGTAAACGTCAAAGGAGACCCCGAGGCGTCGCCTGAATCCAGAACGACGGTAACGTCGTCCGGGGGTGAAGACGACAACGTGGAGTCGCGAGGCGAGCTGTCGTCACTGCGGGGTGTTTGAACAGCTTGAGTGAGTGCGCACGCAGAGAAAAGGAGCTGTCTCTGCCTTCTCTCAGCTTTCTCTTCGGAGTTGCCATAGCCGGAGAGGAGAGGAGCCTGCGAGGCGATGCAGTAAGTAGAGTACGAATGGAAAAGAGGAGGCGCCCTCATCTTATTCTTAGAACTGAACACATTCCAAAAAGCACGTCGTCTCTCTGGATTGGTCCCCAATGAGGGCAACCGCCGAACTAAAGCCAAGTGGGAGCTTACAGACGATCTGGTAGCCAGCAGTGAGAAGCCTAGGTATCAGCGGCGCGGATGGAGCAGCAGTGGATGTGTCGTGCATCGCAGTTTTGCTGCCTTCGCTGTCCGCACGAGACTCGGTCTAACTGGAGCAAAACACATCAAACAGTTTTCCAGGCGACAACAGCTGAAACGTGGCTCAGCTTGTGTGCGTCTCAGGGTGCATCGCAGGGCGGACACAAACGGGAAACAACCTTTCGACGCACAAGCTCCCGAGGTGGGCAGTATGCCACAAAGGCGGTTAGAGGACCACGCAGCCGATAGTATAAGGCGAGAAACGGCAGGCAGCTTTAAGGAGGCAGGCTCGAAAGCTGGAGGACGTGTTGAGAGAGAGATGGTAGTAAGCAGAGAAACTGGGCTTCGTTGAGACCCGGATACGGTACAAAAAAGAACGAATTAACGTAAGGCGGAGGTCCTGTCGACGTTTAACAATAAGCGGGCCAAAAGCCGGTCGTGTTCGGTCTTTCTGAAGCGAAGCGGAGATCGGCTGATTCTTATCTGAGGCATCCCCGTTTGCTGTGTGCCTCAGCTCGCAAATGACAGCCGAGTTCGTGCCTACAAGGTCCGAGGGCGTCGTTTTGCGAAGATAACGATGTCATGTTAATCCGCAGGGTGCACACGGGTCGCCAGCTCTGGAGGTCAGATTTTCGCGAAACACATTTTCTCACACGGAAAACATGCAGTCTGGATGCCTGTGTTTGGGCATCTACTGTTGCATTCATAGAGCCTTGCTTCACTAGATTACACACGAGCCTGCAATGGCAAACGCGCATCCCCCTGTTTTCGACTTCAAAAGCCCTTCAGATTGAGGAACCGGGCGCGCGAATGCTCGTGGGCGGCCGTCGGGCCACGTGCAGTCAGCTCTCGTTGCCAGAGTCAGTCCACGACCACAACGGATGCGCCTGAAACCAGCGGAGGCAGTGCTTGAGTTGCACTTTCCTTTGTGCAGATGGCAACCGTTTACATGCCGAAAAACGAAAGGAACCCAGAGTCTCCCCCACGCCCGACCGCGTCTCGCCCCGAGGTCTGTCTCCCTGCCGCGGGAAGGAGACAGTTTAGCGTTGTGCACAAGTGCACTGAAGCAGCGCCTGACGCGATTGCCAAAAATCGCGGTCCGCCAATGGCAGCCTTTGCGGTGCGACCCTTCAGGCGCACCAAGGCAGCAAGCGAGACTCAGCATGCGTGTTTCACGGCATACTAGAGCGAGCAGTTTTCGGTAGCTGTTTCAGAGGCCACGAGCGTACGCAGAAGAGATGATGCAGCAGCGAGCGAACGCCGCTGCCAGCGCTGCGACGGGGCGGCGGCCCTAGTGGCGGTCAAAGACGTCCCGCTTCTAGCACCGCTTCCTGAACTTGAGTGTCATTCTTTTGTCTCGCAAGCACCGCGACAAATTGCTCCAGAGGCGCCAAGTGCATGGTGGATGTGCGGCGTAACGAATCACACACAGGATTCCCCCCTTAAAGAGTACGGCTAACTCGACACTGCCTTTTTGCCTGCACAGCCGCTGGGAAATTCAAAAACTCGCGCTAAGGTCCCCTGCGCGTCCACATCTGCGACCCGCCACAGCCTGCATGATACCACCTTCGTGAGTTCTGAGAAGAATCAGTGAACTCCGATTTTCTGAATCGTGGTCATTCGTCCCCTAGCGACACGCAGCCTTTTTCAGGCATCCGGCCGGCCGAGCGGGGAAGCTGCTAACCACTGTATCGCTTCACGGGAGGAACACCCGTCCCACAACTACAGAATAGTTCACACAATCGGCTCTCGACGGCCGCGGAGAGCCTAGGGAGCGGTGGCAAGCGACAGGCTTCTTCAATTCGCTTCCGGTAGCGCTGGCTCGTGGAACACTTCTCCTTGCTACCGCACGCTGCCGCCGCAAACTCACGCAACGACGACGCTTGGTTGAATGCTAAAGCGAAGATTCCAAACGGCGTCACCCCAAGGTACAATTCCAGCTGCAAGCAGTGGTCACTGGGGGAGTTTGCGTCGAAGCGAGACGCCACAGCATAAGAGGCATCGCGCACTGCCTGCGGAGCTCTACGCCCATGTGGAGGAGTTCCTTCCGAGTATCCCTAGCCTCATCGATGCGACTCATGAACGGGTCTGCGTCGTCTGTCTGCGCCCGCCTGTGTGTGCCGCCGAGACACTGGAGGACGCAGAACTCTGTGAAGAAGCCTCAACGCGCCGATAGCCGTACACTATTGTCGAGGCGTGTTTCAGACTGCCTTAACAGACTGTGGATCTTCATGCTGAGGTGGAAAAACCCTGTGTGGCAACGGCAGGCAGTGCAGCGCAGCAAGTCAGCAACACGGGTGCAGTAAATGAAAAGCCCACAGAGCGCGTGCGGCGACTTGAGGCCAACGCGCAGGCAACCGGTAGTTGCCGCAGTGCTCTCGTGGAACCGCGGAGACGTAACTGCTGCTAGTGAGTCGTCTCGATTTTACGCGGAGACAAAGACCCTTGCCTGTTCAGGCAGACACATTTTCGAGTTTTGGGTTGTGTCGAAGATGTGCGGTCGTGGCGCATACAAAGGAGTCCCCTGTTTCAGAGTAGTTCCCCAGGAGTAGCCGTTCTGGGCGGCGCGGCATGCGCCGAAGCCACGATTTTGAAGGCAACCCAGCCGACACCGGCGTCCTCCTCGCTGTCTTGATTTCCTCCATGCTCTTTCGACTAAATCCTCTCAACGATCCGTGCTTAGCACACGGAGGCAACTCGAGCTTGACATCCCTCTCCAGGGCTCATCCACTTTCGGAGACCCGCCCCGACGCGCCGTCTTGTGCGGGCAAGAGATGAGACAGCCCCTCGCGGAGCCTCATGACTTCTTTCGGCCCTTTCGCATCACCCCTTGTATGTCTATTCGCGCCCACCTGGACTTGAAAAAAGGGAAAACGCAAGAGTTCGCTCAGCGCCGGGCTCCCTCCCCTTGTCTCGCCGCGGGCGACGGCATCCGCCAACACCGCCGGGCTTGCACATCGGCGCGAGAAGCCGAAACAGAAAAGCCGGCCTGGAGTGCCCTTCGCCGAAAAGTGGAGAGTGTAGCCTACAGGTTTCTTTTGCTTGTCTCTTTCCGCCGCCTTACTCATGAGAAGTCCATTCTTACGCCCCTGACACGATCTCGGGGGATCTCTCGATTTCGCGCCCCCGCTCCAGCACACGGTGCCCGCATCGCGGCCTCTACACTGACGCAGTTGTGACAGGCCCCTCGATTTCTTCACAGACCTGTTTTCGCTGTGCTCTACCTGTGAAGGAGGTTCACTCCGAGTTGCTGCAGAGACGCGGGCGTGGCGTCTCGCGAGCGCCAGGGGGTCACCTCGCCCGCTGGGCGGTCTTCCTGTCTCCCCTACGGGAGCAGGCGCACGCGGCGGCCAGCTGCCGACCCTGGCTCCCCATCTCCGGTTTTCTCTCTTTCACGAAGAGCTGCAAGGCGCTATGGACTTTCTCTGTGCGAGGACGCGCTGAGTCCGCCGACAATCCGCTGAGGATGTGGGCTGCCGGCCTTCTTCTCTTCATCGGGGTGGCGTGTCGCCTCACGCTCGGTGCGCAGGTCCCGAGCGAGGAGGCCGACCCGCTGCTTGCGGACGGCCCCCGCGATACTCCCGCCGAGGGTCTCGATGGGTGGCGAGCTGCGTCGCCCCTGCGCGAGCTGGAGCTCGACGGCGCAGACCCCCTAACCGCCCAGGCGCTGCCGGTTGCGGCGTACAGTTCGTTCGGCGCGGGGGAGCAGCAGCGCGTCTCTGGAGAAGAGACGGAGGCCGAAGCCACGCGGCGGAGCGGGCCCTGGTCGTCGCGCACATGGAGGGGGATGTCCCGGAGACGGCGGCGGCGAGCCGAGGCCGGAGGCGCAGGCGAGACGGGGAGTGCGACAGAAGCCGAGAGAGACAGCGGGGCGTGGACGAATGCGTTGTCTGCCGGCGGCGCGGAGAGCCAGGCGGAGCGTGTGTTCACCAGTGACCGCGAATCTGAGGCGAGACCCCCGCTCTTCACCGAAGTGATTCCGCAGCCGTTGCGGCATCTGCCGTCCTCCCCCAGCCCCTGGCAGAGGACGCCCTCAGCTGGCGCGGACGCGGCGGAGCGAGCGCCGGCGGAGCCGGCCGTTGGAGGCAAGCCGGACTCGGAGTCGTGGCGGAAGAATAAGGCGTCGATGGGGCGCTGGCGCAAAAGTCTGACGCGCGCGCGCTCGTTGGTGTTACTGGCGCAGATGTGCGCGCATCTGGCACTGGCATTCGCGAGTGTGTCTCTGGTTGTCTTCAGCATCTCTCGAGCCGTCGCAGTGAACTCGGAGCTGGCCGAGCTGGAGACCAACTACCTGGGCGACATATTGCTGTCCATGCCTGGTCAGGACAACGCGTCGCGTCTGCTGTTTTGGCTGTCGTATCTGCAGAACTCGCCGGGGAGCGGCATCATCAAAATCGAGCGGGCGACTAGCACCCTCCTTACTTTTCTGCAGTCCTACATGCTGCCTCTGCTGAGCGCGCAGCACTACCGGCTGCAGCGAAAAGTGTGTGTGATTGTCGCGTCCTGTTCGGCCTTCATGTTTGCGACCTCCGCCATCCTCATTCGCCCGCTCGTCCCCAAGAAGCTGCAGCACAGGTACAAGCACATCTGCATGTCCCTGGGCCTTCTCTGGAGTCTCCTGCCGCTCCTCCTCGTCGCCGCTGACCACGCCCGCGGCCACTTCCGTCACAAAAACGCCGCGCAGCTGAAGCGGCTAGCCAAACTCGCCGAAAAGCACATAATGATGCGAGGCATCACTCTCCTTGGCTCGCTCAGAGAACGCACAAACTTCAAACACATCGTCGGCTTCGTCGTCGCCGACGCTTCCCTCACGGTCTCCTTCCTCTCCGCCGTCAGCCGCATCGCGTACTCGCGCGACAACGCCGACGGCGGAGGGGAGGTGGGCGGCCACGAGAAAAGCGCGGAGAAAACCGCCTAAGGTGGGGGGGGGGCCTTCGCCGGCTGACGAGGCTCCCCCTGACCGTATCGCATCCTTCACTCGGTTGTGCCGCAGGTCTGTAGAACCTTCCGCCGCTCGAGGTTGGCGTGGCAGGGCCAAAATCGGTCTGCACGTGCCCGTTTTGTAAAGTGTTTCCCTACGGACAGGAGGTGCAGGTGTGCGGCTGGGTCGGTACAGACAGGCGTGCCCGGACTCAGAGTATGTCGCCTCTCCACGCTGGTGGAAGGCCGGCGGAAAGAGAGTTGAAGCAGCGACTTCGTCACGCGGAGAGGCCGCGCAGCCGCGAAGAGGAAACTGAACGAGACAGCGCGTCCCTCTGCCTTCAGGCGGGAGGTGGGATGACCTTGCGGCGTCTGTACCCTTCACCCGAACCAGTTTTGGAAGTTGCGGAGCTTCCTTGTCACGTGTGACACGCGGGGCCCTATGTGACGTCGTGGGGGACAGCGCCGTGGGTGACGGGCCCGCTCGGGCCTCAGAGCTGCCGGCGGTGAGTGCACACGCGAACGCTGATATGCTAGGCGACGGCGGTGGCGCAGGAAGAACCGTGACGCAGGCACTTTGATTTTTATGTGTATCATTTGAGAATTTTGGGATGGAAAGGAGGGGGGGGGGGTGCGCCTGTTGACGAGGGGCGGCTGCGCAGAAATAGAAAGTGCCCGCCTGTCTGAATATGAAGACTCCGTGGCGGCACCGGGCGTGTACCACACCATAAGCTGCAACCTGATGGCTGCACGATTTCTTATGTGACTTAATTCGAAAGACTCGCAGTGTGCCCGTGCTTCTGCCGGTTTCTGATTCAGTCTAAACCCTAAAGAGAGCTCCTGTCCGGCTCGTGGTGCCCACGGACAGATGTGCTGCGGAGGATGTTTCCTCTCAGCTCTTACTCGCTCTGCTTGGTAGCCTGCACTGTTTGGTGGTTTTTTGAGAGACAGTCAGCGCAGGTTGAGGAGGACACGCCACGCACAGTCGCAAAGCGATGCAGTGTTTCACAAAAGGATTGCGTAGCGAAAGCTCCGCGCGTTTGCCGCAGCAGTGCCCGTGCAGAAAAGCAAATCATTGTGCGAGGCGGCGGTAGACAGCAAGAAATCGCAGCAGACGAGGCTCGTGAGGAGCTTCCACCCATGCACACAACACGACGCGTCCGCGGCCGTGCGTTATGCTCACACGGCGCCTATATAGACTAAAAAAGTACGGGCTAACGTGGAGCCTGCCAGGCCGCGTGACTGAACGTCGCCGCTTTGTTCAGAGCAGGATGGGACCAACAGACGCGGCGGGCTCGTCGTCTGACTCTGCTCGCCACTCGCGACTAGGTACGCTTCGAGTGTGGGCGCCCTACCGGATCACGCGTTTGTTTGTAGGCTACACACTCGTATGGGTGGCGCCCTAAGCCTTTTCGTTCAGCCTCAGAGCCGCTGCGGCAAATCTAATATCATTAACTGCGCACGCCAGAGCGCCGACTTGCGTACTCGACAGCAGAATTGCACCCGGAGGACGACGAAGACGCATGCCTCCCACGTCGTCTGAATCAGTGGAACGATACGAAGTACACACCTGCGAACGACCCCTTGACGCCATTCACTGGGGTGTACGTACACCAGGTGCCACAACTCCGTTATGCATCACATAGTGATGTGTACGTACACTCGAGGCCGCAGCGTCTGTGGGTGCGCCGATCAAAGTGGGGAAACGAGGATCTTCGGCAATCGTCTCCCGAAGCTGAATCGGAGGTCCGCCTTCTGAAAAACCGCAACGCACGACAACAGCAAGTTCTACTCACGGATAAGACACGCAAGCGCGGTAGTGATTTGCCGCCGCGGCGCGCAAGCTCGCGCACCGTAAACGTCGCTCTAAAGAGAGTCTGGGAGGGAGCGACCTCGAAACAGGCAACGACGGCCTGCTCCTGCAGCGAGACAGCTACCACCGAGAGAAACGGTGCGCCGCCAAAGTGAGCGACGTGCATACGCTTCGCCAACTGACTCCCGTCTGCTTAGCACGAGACGAAGTCGATACCCCCTGCGTCATCCGCAGCGCAATGTGCAGATGGGTAACAAAAAAAACAAGATTACTTGGTTTTCTTATCTATTTGCGTGACTGCAACGAGGGAGGTGGCTTTGACTCGGTGATATTTCGCTAGCCGTTCTGCGTCCCACCACAGCCGCCTGTTTCTCCTTACGTAGCTTCAGGGTCCCGGCGCTGTCTGTCGCGTGGCGCGGCCGCGGCTCGCTGCCGAATGCGCTCCTCTGAGGCGACGGCGGCTGTCCGTAGCCGACCTCTTCTTGCTCTCTTCCGCGCTCCCGCCATTCAGCTGCGGCGGACGCCGGCGCGATGCCTAGTGCGTCTGCGGCGCAAGTGTGTCGCACGACGGCCTCCTGGTGCATATTCATCGCCCTCTCACTTCCGTGCGCCTGAGGGCGGTCTCCATTCGTTGGGGGGGGAATCCAGGAGGCCTGCGGAGCGGATTGCGCGCTGTCGGCCTCGCTCGAGTCTTCGCCTCCAGACAGCAGGCCCACAGGGCCCTCCCCCGACTCGAGGCGAGGCGGCAGCGTTGTCGGGGGGACGTTGCCCGCTCGCCGACTCGAAGAGGCTCCAGCAGGAGGATAACAGAAAGGAGACTCGGACTGAGAAGGACGCGGACAAGCGTCTTCTTCAGCCGCGGCCAGCACCTGGGAGAAAGAACACATACACAAAACATCACGCGAATGCGCGCACGCATGGGGCGGCGCAAATGAGGCATGCAGACTGGATGGCAAGGACTCGCAGGACGCCTTGACTCACCGCCAGCCTACCGGGCTATTTCAAAGGGTAGTCCACAAATACATACATATATATATTATTTTACACACATATCCATACATACACACCTGCTTCACAAACCGCTCAGCTACTCCGCGCCTGAGTGATGAATCCTGTCCGAAGCATGAGTCCGCGTCCAGAGGAGAACGCCACAAAGACGAAAGAAAACGAGCTGATAACCGCCCCCACGATTGCAGTGGAGTGTAAATAAACACACACGCAGATGTGTATTTGCTTGGATCTGTATGCGCGTGCATCAGAAGATCATCAATACGTTTGCACCGAGGCCCGCGGAGGCGATCCCGGGGATGAGACAGCTGCGGAAGATGTCCGAATTGTCTCACGTGTTGCTGAATCTGCCGCCGCACTGCAGAGAAGTAGCGACACCAGAATTCCTCCTCAGAAAGTTTCGCAGGCACGAGCTTGTAGCGCACCGGGCCCAGAGAGGGCAGCACCTCCAGGAGGAGACATGCCCTGTAGGTACAGAGGACACAGAAGCAGAGCAATCCGAACGAGGCGCCAGGTGAACCGTGTGTGAGTAGGGTCAGATTCGCCGTGGTTCATGGAAACGCGGCAGACGCGCGCACCCAAAAAGAAAAAGACGCAAAAACCAAAAAAAGAAGCGCGCACTGAATCAGAGAGACTGAGCGAGAAAAGAAGAGAGTTTTTCACTGCGCGCGTGCTGGGGTGCACCAAAGCCGAACTTAAAGCGTATTTTCTGCCTCCGATAGATTGAAAGGTCAAGATTCCTATATCCTGACTTCTTAGTGCATTCTTCGCGTCCGCCGCGCGTCGAGGGCGCAGGAGGGGGAAGGCAAGCTAGGGACTAGCATGCCCGCGATCGTCGTGCGACGCAGTTGTTGCACGACGCTGCGTTGCGCGAGAAAAACTCCGAGAGTTCACTCCTCCGGCTCCCTCAAACAGAGACACGCGACGAAATCTGAACCGCTAACGCCCTCCTCACTGCGTTCTTTCTCTCATTTTCGCTTCTTCTCCCCCTGCAAACCCCCCCCCCCTCCTGTCGAGTCGCCGGCGACTGCCGAACTCGCGCATCGAATCTGACTCGAGGGTGTGCAGAGTCCGAGACGCAGAGAGACTCACCATTCAAGAAAGACGCTGTTATCGCCGAATGAGAACTCGCCGCTCTTACGAAACGCCTCATCTGGCGGGCAGCTGGCAAGGAACGTACTCGGGTCCGCAGTCAGGTCTGCGACATCTGCAGGTAAAAAAAAAACTAGAAGAAGCTTCTGCACAGAAAGAGAGAAAGGAGAGTGTGCGGCCACGCACATCTTGCGCCCCGTATTCTGAGTAGCTATCCGAGTCGCTGCAAATCTCCCGGCTTTTTCAGCGCCACAGTCAGGAATTTGGAGCCTCGTGGAGGCTCAGTCAAGCGCCCGCGCAGCCATGCACACCGCAAGCCTTCCAGACGTTGAGGCCATCTCGAAAGAGACAGAGAGCAAGGACGAGAGAGAGAGAAAACGTGCGTTCCGCATGACCAGCACAGCAGCCTCAGCCTTAGGCGCCGCGGGCTGGGACAGAAAGAAAACGGCGAAGATCTCGGTGGTTTCGAGGCGCACCGGCTTTGATGTCGGGGAGACTCCACTTGAAGACGGCGTCGGAGGGGATCTTCTCGCACGCCCACTGAATGATGAAAAACCAGGGAAACTCTCCATCTTGGAGATTCTGGTCTGCAGACGCACACACACGCGGGAGAGCGCAGCGGCAGGCACGTGACAAAAACTAGAAGCACACTCACTTTTAGTTAAATTGTTCAGTTGCACAAGACAAAACAAGCGCGCGGCTCTCACCCTCGCGCTTCAGCGCATCGAGAGATGTATCGAAGACAAAGAAAATGACAAGCAAACGCTCCTTCAGCGCCGCAGCCAACCCCACTGCAGAGGACGGGGCGCAGAGGACGGGGCACATGAGCCGCAGGCGCACGCGCCACCCGCGCCTCAGCAGCGCCATCGCATTCCGACTGTGTGTCTTTCTCTTCATTCTTCTCTGCGACCGCGCGGACTCTGAACTCTGCCAAACAGGTGGGTTCTCCGCGCATCCGGAGGCGTGAGGCCGCGCAGCCTCCCCCTCAAAAGAGAGAGACGCGAGAGGGAGGGGGATACTGTGAGCGCAACGACGCGTAGATCCCCTCCCTCTCAAAAAAAGGCGGCCGACGAAAGCAGACGTGTCTTCGGTCTTTGCAGCGTCCTGATGGGTCGCGGCGTGGAACAGAACACTGACCTTTCAACTCGCGAAGCTCTCGCGCCTCCACGTCGGCGCGCAGGCTGTCGGTGCTCTCAGAGGCTCCCATTGTTGCCGCTCCGCGCAGAGACACGCAGCACTCGAAGTGGAACGAAGACGGCAGAGAGACGCGGCGCGAAAGAAGGAAAGCGTGACGAGAGGAGACGCCAAGGAGAATTACCGAGATGGAGACTCGAAAAACAGCAAAGAGGAGCGCGAGGAAGCGCCAGTTCAAAAGGAAAGACACAAAGCACCCAGTAAGGGAGGGAGAGACACCAGGTGACAGCAGAAAGACGGGATGGAAGAAAAGCAGAGAAAGACATCTGGAGGTCAAAGAAAGCGCAGGTCAGACTGAGGAGAGGAAGTAAGTCGATGACGGAGGCGCGAGACTCGCGCGCGCCTCGAGGGACGGAGAGGAGAGACGAATCACGGCGAAACGATGGGCGCCGCGGAGAAAATCCACCATTCCCGCTTCAGAAGCCCCACAATTGAGACTGGTCAGCGCCATCTACCGTGTTCCCCCAGTCCGTGGAGACCTGCTTGCAGTGGCTAGAGAGCAACGAAAAAATACAAGAGTGCGAGAGAAGACACTGCAGAGAGGCGCGCGCAGAGAAGCAGGCAAGCGTGAAGAGAAGAAAGCCAAGCCAGCAGCCAAGCACTTTCTTTAAAGAAGAAATTGGACAAGACCACGAGGCAGCCAGTAAGGCGTGAGTAGAGATGCGGAATCGCAGACGCCTGCCGCTACCTCGGAGAAGATCTGCAGGTCGTGGGAGCTGCAGGTACAGCGGCCGCCGCGGCCGGCACCGCGCATCGCCGCTGACCTCGGGGCGATAAAAGAAGGAAGAAAACAAAAGATATAGAGGACGGACGACAGACGGACGATCCAATAGAAACGTGCGCCGCGTGCATGCATGAAGAAACAAAGACGGAGGTCTCCAGGAGATGTGTGAAGGGCGTGAGCGAGTGGTTCAAGGAAGAAACAAAGGAAGGATAAAGAAGAGACGGAAGTGCAAAAAGAGAACGAGCACGGATGGCAAACGACGGGGACAGATTAAAGAGAGTAAGTGAGAGCAGAGGCGTGAGAATCGCGCCTACAATTTTGAGAGGTTAAACAAAAGGCGACGTTAACTAACGACGCAGCAGGGACGAATCCCCAGGGACAGGAACAAGCGAAAGCCTCCGGAGGCAGACGAAACAAGGCACACGCAGCGTCCTCGGGTGTACTTCGTAGAAACGACAGCAGAGATCGTGGGAGAAAGAGAGTGGAAGACTGGAAATCAAAGGAACTGGAAGACTGAATATCTATATCGAAGAAGAAGGCGCGGCGCGAGATCTGCTCAACACGAGTCGCGGTCTTCGCTTTGGCGGCGGAGAGTTTTCCGCAGACCAATCAAGGCCAACGAAGGGAATCGGGGAAAAAGGTTCCCCCCAGATCGCGGAGTGCGCGGAAATGTGAGAAGACAGCGCCACTTTGAAGACTTCATCGCGAAAGAACCTCGCATTCCCTTAAAGCGGAGTGGCAGATCTCTCAGACTTGCGCAAGGAGGGTTGGCGCGGTGCGGCGTGCACGCGGACGACGCAAGTGTGGATTGCAGGAGATTCCGCCGACGAAAAACGAAAGAGAAGAAAGAAATGCATTCGCATATCAAAGGTGCCGAGCCGTGCGAGTGAGCAGGACAGAAAGACAGGCAGCCGACGAGCCGCTTTTCGCTAGTTGTTTTTCCCTGCGCATGCCTCAGCGTGAGTCAGACGCGGAAAGGTCACTCGTTGGCTGGCATGCGGGGGCGAGAAGACGCGCGCGACTCCTCTCATTAACGAAAGAGAAATCAAGAATCCTCCTGAGTAAGCAGGAATGCGCGGCGAAAGCCATTTGGTCATGTGTACGTACATTCTAAGTGGACGTTGGTTCGCGACAAGAAGTCAGCATGTTTTTCCCCCTTTCCTCTGCATGCGCCCGAACTCGGCTTCCGCTCATACCAGGTGAGTCCTCTTCACTTCTGCTCGCTGCTACTCACCAGTTTTCCTCTGTTCGCTTTTCCTCTGAGTTTCCGTTCAGTCGCCTCAGTAGGCGGCCAAGCGCGGCGAACCCGCCTCAAACGCGCGCCAGGTTAGCGCGCCCGCGCCTTCCGCGTCTCTCCTTTCGTTCTGCGGCCGTGCAGGAGCTTCTGTCAGTGCGCAGCCGAGGCGATGTGCGCGGATGTCGCGATCCCGTGAACCTCCAGGGTTCTCACGCACCCCAAGCGGCCTTCGCTTCGTCTCGGGAGCCGTTCGACTGGGACACAGCGCAACTCCACAGCCGTGGCGGAGGCCTCCGTCAGTTTTGAAAAAGCAGATGAACCGTGACAGAACTTCCGTCACGGTGAGACGAAACGTCTCGCCGGAGGGCCGCAGGCGCCTCTGCGAGTCCCCTCTGTTCTGCGTCGGCGTAATTTTTCGCCGCAGGTGTTTTACGTTTCTATCTGCTTCGTCCTTCTCTGCTTAGCTCGCGGGCGAGCCCGAAGACGGTACACGCAGCTTCGCTGACGCTGACGGAGCTGCATGTGGCGGCGGAGGCCTGCGCCCGCGCGAATCGACTTTTTTAGACAACCTTTTGGCTGTATCCGTTAGCCTCATCCTTACCGTCGCCCATATGCATACGAAAAGTTTTCAGAAATCGCGCCCCGAGCCGCCCGTCGCTCCCCTGCCCTAGCCTCGAGACACTTTTCCACTCGATGCATGCAGCGGTAGTCACCATCGAGGAAGCGACTAGCGCCTGCACGTAGGCTCGAAACTAATCTACCGGCCTCTTGAGCAGCAAGAGCTTCACCACGGTATGTGAACGAATCTAGCAGTCTGCGAATCAAAGAGCACACGAAGCGAACGAAACGGCCGCGCCAGCAGCACTCCACGCGAGGCGGCGCTCGTGGAGGAACTCTCTTGCGTGGCTAGAACTCCACACACGCGATAAGATCACTTGCTTTTGCCCTCTTGTGGCTGAGAGTCTAGAGGTGGAGTCAGAACCTGAATCTATGCAGAGCTTGGGCGTCTGGCGGAGGTCGACTCTATAGCTGTCTCACGGAGTGTCACGTCGATGAAACGCATGACCGCTTAATGGCAGTTGTGTCCCTGGTGCGGACACTCAGTCTCTGAGAAGAGACGGCGTTCTCAATGTGTCTAGGCTGACGTCGCACTTCCCTCTCGGCTCCTCCCCCTTTCTTGCAATCCTCGCATGCCTCTCTTCTATCGCAGGCGATTCCCCAGCCTCCTGAGAGCCTCAGGCTCGCAGCACCTTCGCGTTAGCAATTTCAGCGCCTCAGGCAATATCAGACAGGGAAGGAGCGTAGGGAGGGCGCGATAGCGAGTAGTGGTGGAACACGTCGCACCGTGGATTTGAACACACGTTTTCACCTTCAAGAGCTGATGAATCCTCAGGTGCTTGCGACGGCACGTGTCGCGTCTGTCGCCCCGTTCTCTGCGCGCGACGAATCTCCACGAAGACGTTTCTTGTTGCCCAGGGGACAGACTTCACTTCAGGTAAAACTGGAGGTTACATCGTTACTCCGCACGTCCCATCGAGTTGAAAGTCGATCGATTTGCTGCGGAGTTCGATTCTCTCGTATGTCGACGAACGAATCTGCGGTTTTTGCGAGGTCTCTGGAATATCGCAGACGCAGCTTCGCCAGGAGTGTTTGTGCCTTGTAACTCACGCCGCGGTAGGACGCTCTCGGTTTAGGCATGCCTTGTCCTTGAAACACTCTTCAAGCATTGAAGTATAGACATATGTATGTGCCGTCTTGAACGTGAATCGAACGCCACACAGAAAGAGATTTTTCCGCTTCTTTCTCCTCAATCGACTGGGCGCCCAGGATGATCCTGTCCTCAGCGGGCCCATGCAGCTGGAAGTCGAATCTGAAGCGCCTCGTTGGAAGTTGCGTGGAGTTTGCCTTTTTCGTGTTTCCAGTCTCTGGTCGTCGCTTCACACTGTATAGGGTCCTCTCGCAGGGATCTACATACATGCATACACATATGTATGGCGACTTCTATTTATATAGATTGACTTACGCATTCTGTTGGCGACCCGACAGCAAACGGCGATCGGCTTTTCGTGCGAAAAGTTTTTACCTTCTGTCCGGCGCCGCGTGCGGTTCTCCTCCGCTCGAACGGGCTCCTGGCGGATTTACCAGAAGAAAAGCAAGGGAAATGACCCTTCAACGACTTCCTTGTTGCGGCAAGTAGAGGACACACACCGGCCGATTTCTTTTCGCGTTCCTCTCCACGCGTTGTCTCGCCGGACAGCTGTACGGCGTGCGTGTCTCGAGAAGACTTGGATTTTCTGCGCGGATGCATGCGCGGGTCTCGCCATCGTCAGATCTCTTCTCCTTCTCTGTTTCTTTCTCTCGCGTTTCGTCTGGCGATTCTGGGTCTCTGTCTCTGGCGCGGACCATCTGCGCGAGCCGGTGTTTTGCGCTTTTTCCATCTTTCCTCATCCCTCTTTGCAGAGTCCGTGTGCGCCGTGCCCTCCTTGGCTCTCCGCCCTCGTCCGCTATAGCGTGGAATCATCTTCTCCTTCCTGTTCACCGTCTTTTCCTCCTCTATTTTCTTCTCTCATCACCCTTTCTTCTCCGTCCTCCTGTCTTCTGCCGCTCTTTCGGCAGCGGAACCCTCTACAGGAGTGCGACTCTTCGAAGGCAACTCTCTAGCGGGCCTGCGGCACGGCGGCATTCTTCGCCGTCGCGTCGTCGCTCTGCTTCTTCCTCTCACAGCCGCTTCTGCCGAAGCGGCAAGGAAGAAGAGCGGCATATCCGCGACATCTTCTCCTCAAACTCCATTCGCCACAAACTCGTGCGAAGATGAAGAGAAAAAAGAAGAATGTGCGAGGCGTGCTCCGGCACGCGACCTCTTTTTCTGCCGCGCTTCCCTTCCTTCTTTTTGCCCTCATTTACTCTCGATGCTGCTCTGCGCTGAGGCGTCAAGCGTCACTCGTCTCTCTCCCCTCTCATATTGCTTCCTGGTCTCACGACTCACATCTTCTCTCTGCTGCCTCTCCAGCTTTCGCTCATTCTGCCGCCTCGCGCTCGCCGACCCTGCCGCGCGCTGCGGTCTCATCCAGCCGCGCCTCTCTCGGATTTTTGCCGTCTAGTTTGAGCTCGCATGTGTCTCGTTTGTCGCTGCCTCACTCCCCTCTAACGCCGTCTTCTGGTGAGCGGTCGCTTTTCTTTGATTCTGACTCTCCTCTTCATACTCTGTGCGCCAGTGGCTCCTCTGGGCTGTCGCCTTCCGCCGAGGTATGCAGAGGTCACAACAAAGACTCTTCTTCCGCGTATCGCGCTTCGCTTCTCTTTTCTTCCGGCGAACGCGAGAGTGGGAGCGCTAGAGAAACGCGGAAGAGAAAGACTCGTCTGTGGAGCTTTTCCGAGACTTCGTTTTCTCTTTTTCCGCGCCTCCCCCTCTCCTGTGGTGTATGCACACCGCAACCCCTTGCGCATGTCCCGTCCGCTTTCCCACCTCAACTGAGCCCTGCTCGCTGTCAGGCTGTCGGCCTTGTTTCACTTGTATCCGCTCTGTCGGGTGCTTCGCCTCTCTCTGTTTCCTCAACCTTTTTGTTTCCCGTTCGAGCCTCTGCCTCATCTTCTTCCTTACGATCTTCCTCAGCTTCCTCGTCTCCGCCGTGTGATCCTCCGCTCGCTGCTTCTCTCTCATCGCCCAGTTCTGATTCTGCGTCTGTAAACTCTCCGTCCTCCTGCCCCTCCTCCCCGTCGTGCTCTCCTTCTCCTCCCTCTCCGCCTTCTCACTCTTCTTCTCATCCTTCTTCTCCTTCTCCTTCGTCTTCTTCTTCTTCCTCGTTTGATTACTATTTTCATCCGCTGACGTCTGCTAAGCACTATCTCTCTGCGCAGTTTCCTTCTTCGTCTCTGTTTTCGCGTCTGGTGTCTCTGCTGCCGCCGCCGCCTTCGCCGGCGTCTCCGCGGTATAGAGAGGAGAAGGTGGCGCGCAAGAAGCTGCGGAAGAAACACTTCCAGCTGCGGGCGTTCATTCAGGACAAGCTCCGCGCGCGCCAGGAGAACGCCTTTCTCTTTCACCACGAGCACGACCCTTCGCTGATGGACGAAACCGACGCGAAGAAGAAAAACAAAATCATTCATCCCATTTTCCGCTCAGTTGAGGCGACGCACCAGAAGAAACGCATGCGCGAGCGCCGAAAGGGGCTCCTCAGGCGAGAAGCCGAACTCGAGAGAGCTCTGCAAAGGCGAAAAGACGACTCCCACGCGGAATCTGACGAAAACTGGCACGAAGGAAGATCGGCCTCGGAGACCTCTGCAGCTGCGGACGAAGAAGAGAATTGCCTAGAAGACAATGAAACACGGAAGGCGACTCCGCGAGAGCAAACGTCTCACGGCGACCGCAGAGAAGCGGCGCCCGCCGCACACATCCAGGTGCCGGCGCCCGATACGGAGGAGATACACGCGGGCACCGGAGCCGCGGAGGGCGAAGAGGAAAGCGAATCCGCGGTCGCAGCGACGACGGCGAGACGCGAGGAGCTCGAGAGGGAACTGGACGCCGTCCGCCTTCAACGGCGAGAAGTGGAGCGGGACTTGGAAGATCTGCTGCGCCTGGAGGAGGCAGCGACGACGTATTTGAACGCGAAGCGCCCGGAGAAGAAGAAAGCGGGTTCGCTGGGTCTGAAGGCGCGCAGGCGCCTGGCGCAGGCCGAGGCGGAGGGCAGGCGCGAAGAAGAAGGAGGCGCGTTTGCGATCCGCGAGATCGTGGAGGCCTCGGCGAGAAAGGAGCTTGAGAAGGAAGAGCAGATACGAGGCGCGCGAGGGGGGGGGGCAAGCGCCGCCGTGGAGAAGCCGCCAGCCATCAACCGCTTCCGCGAAAAGTGGGAAACCGACCCCGTGTCAGCTTACCGCCGCAAAATGCTCGAGCGCCGCGGCCAGATAACCATGCCCCTCTCTGAGTCGGTGCCGGAGGCGGGCGAGGGCACCGAGGACTTTGAGCCTCTCGCCGACGCCGAGGCAGAGGCCTACTACGCGCAGGCTGCGGATCTCGGCGCGGAGGCCCGGAGGTTGAACGCCAGGTATGAAAACAGCCAGTCCAGCGCCCGACGCGGCGATGGGATGGAATGTAGTACACATATGTGTGTAGATATATGGGTGTATGCGCATGGAACTGTGTATGTAATGTAGTGCGCACATATGTACATATATATGTGTGTGTCTGTAATGTAATACATACATGTATGTATATATATATCTATATGCGGGGGAGCAGAAGATTGGAAGTCGCGCCGGAGAGCAGAGACAAAGGACCCAGGGTTGGCAGCAGAGGGTCGACGCAAGTGAAACAGGAAATCAAAGTCGTTTGAGTTAACGCATCGCATTGCTTAGAGGCGAACTCGATAGCAAAACAGCAAAAGAAGCCTCAAGGCAGGGAGTGAATCGAAGAAAATAAGAGAGACGCGCATCACGACACAAGGGAGGCAAGGCACTACAGAGCGCATCGTGCTCTTCGTCGCGGAGTCTTTCACTTTTCTTTTCTCCCTTTTTTATCTCACGTGCCTTCGTGTCTCCTTCCTCCTCTCTCGCTGCTTCCGGCTTGTGAGAGGCTCCTTTCTTTGCTCCGGGGGCGGTCTTCGCTCTCTATTGTTTCAGCGCCTCTACTTTCTGCGTTCTGACCTCGCGAGGTTTTCGTTCTCTCTGCAAACTGGCCGTACTCGTGTCTTTCGTAAAGGCATCACCGTTCCAGTTTTTCCGGCTTTGTTTTTTTTGTTTTTAGAATGCTGCATCTCTCGCAGAAGATTCTCGCCCGAATCTACGTGATTGAGCACGACTACTCGATTTCCTTTGACGAGCGCATGGCGCGCATGGCGCCGCTGCGGCGAGAGCTCCAGCGCATCCAGCGACCCTACCACAAAATGTTCATTTGCCTACTGAGAGAGAGAGACCGACGCACAGGTGAGCGAGCGGCGCCCGTCCTCTGCGTCGTAAAGGCTTTTTTTTGCTTTTTATGACCACCATGTTAACTGTATAACTCCAAGTACGGTGCTACTGATCAGACTCGCATCTGAGTAGTAGTTTTCAACAGTGTATGGAATGACGAGGAGGCGTCTGCCTGTGGATCCGTAACTCGAGCGCGACCAAAGGGTGTATTCCTCCTCTTCAGCTGGTTTCGCAACGCCCCTGAGTCTCACGAGGGAGCGACGGCCGTGAGAGGCGACCGAGGGTCGTTTGCGTTCGCCTCGCAGCCGGGACATCGTGGTGGATACAGAGGGAGCAGTGCGCAGCGCCTGCGGTATCTCCTCGTCGGCGGCCTCCGGATTCCGCGACGCAGGGCGCGCATGAGGCCTCGCAGCTTAAGCGAAGGCCGCGCGAATTCCCCTCGCTCGACATGACCGCTGCGGGAGTGTTTCCTGTCCTCAGGAGGTCCGTCGCTCGACTACACCGTGGACAACCCGCTGCTGCCGCCTCCTGAAGAAGACTCCCAATCGTCTCTCTCTCCTTCGCTTGAAGCACCGTTCGTCCCTCCGCCCGTGCCGCGAAACGCAGCCTGGAAGCGAAACATCTCGCGCGACATGTCCATTGTGCCGTTCTACATGCGCCTGGAGACAGGCGAGGCGCCTCGAGAAGGCTCCACGGCAGAAGAAGCAAAAGAGGAGGCAAAAGAAGAAAAGGAAGGCGAGAAAAAGAGAGAGCATGAAGGAGAAAAAGAAGGAGAAGACGGAGAGGCGCATTCGGCGAGCGGCGCAGGAGACTCTGCGCCTGTCGGCGCCTCTGGGGGGCTGGGCCATCTGCGTCTTCTCCGTCGCGCCTGAAGGCGCGACGGCTGTTTGAGGTTCCCTACCCCGAGAGCGACGCCCACCTGCCGCGGGCGCCGCCTCGCGCGCCGCCGGTCTACCAGGAGCTCGTCTGGAATCTGAGCGCGCCAAAGTGCTGGTCCAGCGCCTTCTACGTGCGTTCTCCGGGCGCCAGGGTCGCCGGAGACAGTGGAGACACCCGAGGAGACACTGGCAGGGACGCGGCCGGCGCGGAGCCCGAAGGCGAGGCCTGGATGACGCCTGAAGAGGAGGAGCGCCAGCGCCGCGAGGAGCGAAAGGTCTTCTCGCGCTGGTGGACGCGGAAACAGAGAATGCTGGCCGAAAACCAGCCAAACTTCGAATGGACGGTGAGTAAAAAAAACTCCAAGTTGAAGATATGAGTCTGAAGCGCTGGAATAGATCAACACGTACGCTGGAGCTAGGTAAACACGGGTTGACGGCTAAACACAGAGAGGAACGCGTGTCCACGCATACGGAAGTCTGTATAGAATAAGTTGACAAAATGTACAGGAACATATATATATATTCATATACTGCATATGCATATACATATATATATATATATATATATATATATATATATATATATATATATATATATATATATATATATATATATATATATATATATGTTCATATGAGAGAGCAGTACGTTTGCCTACATGAATATATTTATATGTCACAAAAACAGATAACTCCGTGCGCCTAAATGTATATATCTGTGCGTACGGTTCTTGAGCGTGTCTCGCGATCGCGCAACTTGCGTCTGGGGCCTGCTACGGTTTTTTCGTGGATTTTCTGCACCTCTGCGGAGACCTCGAAACCTGGAGCGCCACTTTTCGCCACGAGTTGTGCGACTTTTCTCAGTTCACTGCGCTGGGAGAAGGCCGGCGGACTGGAGAGTATTTCTTCGGGCTCGACAACATGCTCAAGTGCCGAAGAAAAAGAAAAAAGCGCCTCGGGCGCGGAGACGCCAGCGGGAAGGGCGGCTCCGCCGGCCGCGGCACCAAGGGCCAGAAGGCGCGAAGCGGCGGAAGCATTCCTCTAAGTGGGACGCGAAAAAAGACTAGAAAACCAAAAAAAATCCTGTTTTCTTCATCCCGATCTGGGGCATGGGTACCGGCGGACGCAGCGTCGCGCGAGCAGTGATACCAGTAAATAAAATGTATTTATGTGTATATGTGTCGTAGGGATCTACACATATATATATATATATATGGTGGATCTACGTGTGCGCGAGAGTTTACGTGCGTCTGTTTGAGTTTTTCGTGAATGTCTGCCAAGCGGATCTCCGCGAGGAGCGCCATGCCTTCGTTTGCTGGCAACCGTTTCGGCCGTTTCGCTTGGGCGATGTGACCTGGAAGCGCGATATGTTCGCTTTTTGGTGTTGAGTTGTTGAGTGCCTGTTTCGGAGTAGGAACACAGCGCCTCCCGCAGCTCTTTGTTCCTGTTGCCCGGCTGCTTTGTGTGTGTATTTTTGCACTTCGTGCGGCGCGTCGCAGGCCCTTCACGTGCCTGTGAGGTCGACTCTCTCTTGCATTTTCTCGTGCGCAGGCTTCGAGGGCGGGCAGATGCCGCTCTATCGCAAGCTTCCCAAGTTCGTCGGGAGGCCGCTTGGGCCTGCACATCAAGAAAAATATCGAAAATACCCTTTTCAGCTGATTCGCCTTCCGCAGCTGAATGTCATGCGCAACGGAGACACCTGTGACTGGCTCACACTCAGCGAGAGCGGCGCGGCGCTGGGCAGATTCAGAAGAGACTGCCCCGTGAAAGTAAGGCCCCACGCCCCTCCGCCGCTCGACAGAAGAACCTCTTCACGCCGAGCTCCCTGCCGGCGCGCCGTTGCCGCATGTTCCATTGCGTGGACTGCTTATTCTCCGCGCGCGTCGTTTGCGGCAGCTTGCGCAGTCTTGGCGGAGAAGATGTCATTTTTCATTGTTTTCGACGCGCGTTCTCTGCCTGCTTCACTCCTGAGGCGCGGTGCCTGTGTTCTGAGGTGCGGCTTTCTTGTTTCGCCCCTCCGCGCCGAACTTTGATTTTCTGTTGCCGTTCTCTTCTTCGCATCCCGCGTGGGCGGCTTCACTTCAGAGGGAGCTGCGCCGCCGGGCTGCTGCATGCGATCGTCGTCTCCATTTCCGCAAGTCGAAGCGCCCGAAATCTACCCTGCCGATGCACGACTCGGTTTGCATTCGAGGTACTCTGGTGTGGAAGAAGAGTTTCGCTAGTCGGTGCAGGAGTGATCCTCGTGCCTCTGTTTTGCGGCACGAGGGACTGTCGCGGCTCGCGTGTCTCCTTCCACGACTTGAGCAGTGTCTTGTCATTTGGTTTTCCTCGCGTCTCTCCTTCGCGGCGCGCCCACTCGCTTTAAGCGCCTCGTTCGTTCGCCTTGTCTCAAGAGGGAGGTTAACCGTTCTTCTCTTCTGTCGAGTGCTTGTTCCCTGCAGGTTGTGGGGCCCTCGCTGAAGGCCTCCACGCAGGCGAAGGAGGGAACGAAGCTCTCTGTCCGCAATTTGACGGTCAAGGTAAATCTCAACTTCTCTCAGTACTTGCTCGCTGGGCAGGTCGGTCTGCCGAGGCGGAGGCGTCTGTCTCCTTGCGCTTTCGTTCTCCGGCGTTGGAGCTTCGGGGCCGCTTCGTCTCCTCTTTCCTCTCGCTGGAAGAAGGAGAATCTGCGCGTCGCGCTCGCCTTCAGCTTCCGCGAGCACATCCTCCCTTTCCGAATTTTCTCCGCGTTTTGCGCGGAGTTGTTTTCGATTGCCCTCCCCTTCTCCTCGCCTCTGGCGCCTGGGTTCGGCTTCCCTCTCTCCCGCGTGTTTCCTTCTTCCACCCGCGCTGCTGCGGCGCCTAGCTACGATCTTTACGTTCTCGATGCCTGCGTTGTAGGGAGGGTATGGTAACTGCTTTTCTCCCTTTGTTATATGTTGGCGGTTCGGAAGTCGTTTTCCGAAGAATTTCCCCGTTTTTCTGGCCGTTTTTCGATCTTTTCAACTCCGCAGGGGCTGCGCATCTTCAGCGGTTCGTTTTCTTCTTTCTTGTCTTTTTTTACAGGCACACGCCTTCACGAAGCGCGCGGCGCGGGCGATCATCGCGCTGGGCGGCCGCTGTCTGCTGCTGCAGCGCCGCACACAGGACCGCGTAGTCGCGGAGTACAACCCCGACTACGTGCCGGCGAAGAAGTCGACCGTTGTTGCCCCGGAGGAGGAGGAGACGCCTGGCAGCGCGCAGGCGGGCACAGAGATAGAAGACAGCGAGCGGCCGCTGCAGCAACTCGCGCGCCTCCGCCGGCGGGTGCTGTCTCTGCAGCTCCAGGGCCTGACGAAGCTCTTCCGCGCGCACCGTGAGCGGCTCCAGCGGAGTCCGCGGCCGCGGAAGCGACGCGCGCGGCGCGTCCACAACCTCGCGGCGCGCATTGAGCGCCTCCAGGCGGAACTTGCAGACCTGCGCCAGGAGCACAGAGGCACAGAAGAAGAGGAGGAAGAAGACCTCGTCGTACTCTCCAAGATCCCCAGGCGCTTCGTTTACCCGGGGCGCCTGCCGCCGAAGCAGCGCGACTTGCTCAGGTCAGCGCGCCGCCGCGCCCGCGAGACGAGGCCTGTGGCGGGGAGGCTTCAGAGGCCGACGGCGCGAGTGGCGACAGCGAGGCGAGGAGTTTTTACGATACTGTAACTCTCCAGCGGATCGCCTGAGAGGCCGTGGTCGCGCGCGATTCCCATATACTCACTCATGCACCTGTGTAAACGTATGTACATATGCACATATAGACATTTCTTTAGAGACAGATATAGATAGATATAGATAGATATATACAGATATAGATAGATAGGTATTAGCGTATTTCACCTCTGTGTCGCCCCTTTCCTTTCCGACCTGGAAACCCAGCCAGGATGGGGTTTGGGATGCAGGTCAAATAGAGTCACACGCGAGACCGGCAGGAAGCGTGAGACCCGCCGTCTGTGCTGCATTTTTGTGTCTCAGGTGGAGGCGCTTCCTTCTGAAGAAGCAGCGCGAGGCGTTGGAGCTCGAGGACTCGCGCCACGCGGCAAGCTGAGAAACCACGAGGCCGGCGCAGAGCGAACCGGAGAGGCGGCAAAGGAGCTCAAGCGAGAGGGACCGCCGCGGGTGCAAAGTGCGTGGACGCGTAAGACGCGTGGCGTCGTCGGGGAGGAGGATCAAAGACCGGAAGACCTCTCTTTACAGACGACAGGATCGATTCAGCGACTGCCAGTGTATGCGGCGAACTGTGAGAAGCGTCACGCGAGGCTTCGTGGCGTTTTTCTTTCAAAATGTCTGCAGTCTTCGCGTGGTAATCTCAGCGTGCGTGTCTCGCATGTATGCCTGACACGTGGGCGGTTATTTTCTCTGTGTTCGTCGCGGCCTGCGATGTCTCATTGCTCTTAAGAATTTCTCTTCAGTTTTTTCGTTTTTTAACTTTGTCGCACCGAGTGTGAACCAGCGAACTCCATGTCGTCGTCTTCGCGCGCCCGGACGCATGTATCGGCGCTGTGGCTGGCGGCGTTAACCAAAGAAGAGACAAAAGTCTCACTCGCAATGCTTCTCGCTCCCTGCAGCGACCACGCGGCGGCGCATGAGGCTGTGTGTTTGCTTAGCGCAGACTCCACGTCATAGATGCTTCTACACGTTCCGCTGCGCGATACGCCACTTTTATCTAAAGAAAAGAGCTGCTTGCGAGACGCCTTTGAGAGTCTCGCCTAAGAAGGCCGGCACGGGGCTCGAGGCCACCAGCCTGTCGCTTTCCTCTCCCCCCCCGCAGGCGAGTCTGCAGCGTCTCAATTTCTCTCAAACAGTGGGCAAGACAGCCAGGCTCGCCTCTCTAGTTAGGTGAAGCCTCGAACGCGCGAGAGTCCCGCCACCCGCGCAGCCCCTTCGCGCTTCCCTCTCTCTCTACGTTGGCGGCACGCGACGCAAGAAGACGCGAAGGCTTCCCACGACAAAAACGAATCCGCTCCCGGTGGCGGAATCCCTCTCTCTCTCGAGAAGCGCCCTCGCCTGAAAGCAGTCTGCCCGCTTTTCACCCTGCTCGCCCGCTCCCGCGGAAACAGGCGCGCCGCACCACGGTCTCTCCCTCTCGAGCCCGCCCGTCTCTGTCGTCTCCTTCCGCCGCGGCCTCTGCGCGCGCGCACTCAGGGCGCACTCGAGGCGAATCCGGAGAGGCGAATCTCAAATTCTTGCTGAGAAAGGCCAGACGGCGAGAAGCCACCGCGGAGGAAGCCGCGGGCGGTAGCCGCCACCCAACGCCCCGGCGGCGCAAGACTCGCTGCGTGGCTGAGGAGGGCGCGCGTCCGGGCGGAGGCTGCAGAGGGGAACGCAGAAACAGGTGTGAAGATCAGCGCGCCGCGCGTGTTGCAAGGCGCACAGCGGCTCACCCGTCTGTTAAACGGGCCGTGAGTGACGCTGCTTCCTCAGGGCAGTTCGAGGCGTCCATCTCAACTGCGGCGCGTGGCGCGACCTGCGCAAGCGAAGTGGAGTTCGCCTCGCGATAGCGGGCGCTCCACTTGCTTCTCTGAGTGTCTCTTAGCCCCGAGAGCGCGCGCGTGGTGTGTCTGCTTACTTCTGCAGAGGCCAGGAGTGAAGAAAAAGTTAACTGTTTGCTGCGCTCCGCTCGCCAGCATTCCGCGCGCGGGCTCGACGGCGAAGAACTCGGCATTCTCGCCCTCGATCGAAAACTCGAACGACCCCACCGCGTCTCCTTTGCCGTCGGCGAACGGCGGGTTCCGCCCCTGCGGCTGCGCGAGCGACAGCGCAGAAAACGCGGGACTCAAAGGCGCAGACGCAGCCCCTGCGCCGCCGGCGCCGTCGCATGCAGCCGCGCCGGCGACCTCTTTGCCACCCTGCGCGCCTCCGCCGCCACCGGCGGAAGGGTGCTTCGCGGCGCCGTCGCATGCGGCCGCGCCACCGCCGCCCTTCGCCGGTGGCCCCGCGGGCTCCCAGGCCGCGCCGACGATGAAGGCGCGAACGAGACGCGCGTCTTCGAGGCCGGCTGCGCCGCATGCAGTCCGCTGGAGCGCCTCGTCCTTCTTGTCGGCGCGCGGCGTCGCGCAGAGTTTCGGCGAGCCAGCCGCAGCCTCGCTGAGCGGCGTCTCGTCGCCGGGGGCTGGCGCCTCTGGCGAGAAGCGCAGCTCGAAGACCGCCTTGTGCGACGACCCTGCAGTCAGCCAGCGCGCCGGTGCGCAGACGTCTCCACAAACCTCTCGCGGCCGCGGCGCCGAGGCCGCCGCCGCAGCCGGCGCCTGCGGGTGAGCTCCGCGGGGAGACGAAGGCGACCCCAGCGGCGGCGGCAGAGCGGAGGCGCAGCCAGAAGCGAAGGCAGAAGGGAAGGCGGAGGCGAATGCAGAGGGAAATGCAGAGGCGGACGGAGACTGGAGGGGAGGCGGAAACCTTTCGGCGAGCGCGAAGAACCCCGCGCGTTCGCAGAGAGCCAGCGGCTGCGGCACGGCAGCCACGAGGCCGCAGGCGGCGGAAGCCGCGGCAGGCGGGGCGCCTGGCGCCGGCCGCAAGGGAGCAGAGAGTGCCGAGAGGGGAGGCAGAAAGAGAGATAGAGAGGAAAACGGATAGGGCGACAACGAGGACGATGGTAGCGAGGATGATAAGGGAGGATGCGCGTAGAGTTGGTGCGAGAGGGCGAGGCCTCGCAGGCGCACCGTGTGCGGTCGCTGGGCGTCATTGGAGGAAATCAATCGGAAAACGGCCGTGTGAAGGCCTTCTGCGGAGAAAAAAACGGCGTTTGGCACAGTACGCAGAGCGTAAGACAGGCGCACAGCAGCGCTCGCGCGCAGTGCACAGAAAGGGAAAAAAGAGGCTATTCGAGTGCGAGAGACCACAGGTTTGTTTGGTGCGACTTCGCTCGAGCGCTATGAACTGCAGCGAGCGCAGTCTTGCGCCTCGGAATCATCAGACCACTGTGACTCACCCCGCAGAAACGCCTCGCAACCCGTCGATTGCATCTAGTCACGCCTGCCTTTGCGGCTTCCCCTCTCAAGTTCTCAAACGCTCTCTTTCTCTCCTTCATCTGCATCGCGTAATATATATTTATATATATATATATATATATATTTGTATATACATATATATATTTATATATATATGTGTGTGCAGAAAAGAGGAAGGCGAGCTTGTGTGCTCGCTTAGTTTTGAGGCCTGCGTCTTGGTATGCATATCTCGCGCGCAACGTCTGCGTCTCGTTTAGCTGTGGCAGGGGCCGCGTGGAGGCGTGCGTCGCCTTGAGGAGTCTCCGGCGCGTTTACCTGCCTTGCTCGGCCGAAACGCGAAGAAAAACTGCTGCGATGCGTTTGGAGGGATTTCTCCCTGCAGCGGGAAGCACGAGAAGGTCGCGAACGGCCGCAGCGCCCCGCGCGCCTCAACCTCCGGGTGCGAGGTGTGCAGGCACTCGACGCGGAAGCGCACCGCGCACGAAGAAGCGGGATTTCGAACCGTCAAAACGCGAAATGTCCAACTCGGGCAGAGCTGGGGCCCGCCGCCTGCTTGCCGGGCTGCGCGGAGACAGAAAACGCGCAAAGAAGTCGAGAGTCGAGGGTGGAGGGTTTCGGGAGCAGCCCCGCGTTTGGGCGAGGCGTGCGAGGGCTGAAGGAGGGCACACCCTGAGGTCGGGGTCGCAGAAAGAGCGGCGCGAAAAGCGGACAGGGTGACTCCCTCTCTCTCCCGTGCTGTCTGTAGGCGCTTCGCCACGGTTGCTGCGAGCTGGCCTCGCGCGCGGGTTCTAGCTTCCTTTGCGTCTTTCGCCTTGCCTCCCCTCCTTGCCAACTCTGCGCTTCCCACCTCTCGCTGGAGTCCGCGGGGGAACGGCGACGGCTCCAAAGTCGAGGTCGGAGTCGGGAGGCGTGATGACCCAGTCTGCGCCAATGCCTCGGCCGCGGAGCTCGATCGACAGTCGCGCGCTCCCCCCGAGAAGGCGCAGCGTCGCCTTGTAGACCTGGAGAAACGCAGCGCGCTGCACAGCAGGCGACCTGGCGTTTTGCAGGCCACTGAGAAGCCTCGCAGGATAGACGGGTTTCGAGTCTGCGTGACGGCGAACAGAGTCTCGCGCCAAGCACACGAAGAAGGTGTCTCTTTTTCTATCAATTCCACTATAGTTAAAAGGCCCCCACATCTTTGAATAGAGAGACAGTTCGTCGGGGCAGGCCTGTCTCCCTCCGCTCCAATGGAACGAGGAATTCCTAGACAAAATGTAACGGCGATGCTGATGAATGCGTGCACTCGCCGGTAGCAGAATGAGCCTCACTCTCCAAGATCGTTTCAAACCCCCCTCCGATAGACAGACGCGAAGGGGTCTTCACGTGAGCCACCTTCGCTCCTGCATATTTATATGCATGCAGGTATATATATGCTATATATATACATATATACGAGTATACATCTATATGTTTATATCCTGTATATATGTCTCTATATAGGACACGCGTCAGCCTCTTTGAGCGGCGACGCCTTTTTCGCTTTCGAGGCTTCAGGGTGCAACTCGAAACGTGCGAGCGCCTCGTCTTTACTTGAGGCGCGCGGGGGTGGAAGGCGACAGAAACGGCGAGGGGCGCTTCCGGTTCAACTGGTCGCAGGGCGCTAGCGAGCTCGAAGCAAGAGGAGAAAGGAAGAGTCTTCGCACGCAGCCTGGGCGCGACGGACGGGACGTAGGAACGAACGCAGCGCGAGTTGGAGGCGCTGTGAGGAGGCTCCAGGCTCCTCAGCGTGCAGCGGAGGCGCGACTCCGTGCCGATGATGACGTCCCCGAAGTCGAGGACTGTGGGAGACGCGAAGAGGAGCGCAGGCGTCGCGCAAGTCGATATCTAGAGGCAGGACGAAGACGCAGGCGAAACGCAGCAGGTGAACAGTTAGGGCGAGACATGCTCACCAGAAGGGCGAGAGTCTGCGAACCAGGTGTAGCTCAATATGCAAATGCATGTGTGTGCCTACGATGTATCTGTGTAGGTATGTTTGTATACATGTATGTATCTGTGTGTGTATATACGTATGTATGTGTGTGTATGCATGGATGGATGGATGTATGCACGTATGCATGTATGTATGTTCGTATGTAGGTTTGTATGTGCAAGTGCGTAGATCTGGCGGGGTGAGGCCGCTGTATACGCTCAAGGGTGCTCATTTCGCCAAGTCGGCTGCGACCGCCCAGAGCGACGAAGCCACGCTGCAGCGCTCTCGCATTGCATTCTGTAAGAATCGAGAGGTATTCGGGCGCCTCCTCACCTCGAGGAAGGAGAAGAACGTCTCTTCCGCCCGACCTGGTTCTTGCAGGCGGCATCTGACTGGAACGATCCAGTGGGCGTGAACAAAGGCGTTTCTGCGTTTCTGGTTTGCCTCACGAAGCGCGTCGGCTCCCTCCAAAGCGTCCTGCCGCGCCTCAGGGCTTCCTTCTCGCGCCTCGCCCGACGGCGAGGGCGTGGGCTCGCGCCCAGACCTCCACCTCTTCCCTCCGTGCTCGCGTATCTCTCTGAGCAGCTCCTCGTCATCCTCTCCCTCCGCGCCGTCTTCTGAGTCTTCTCTCCGTTGCATGCTGCGCGCCTTCTCTGCCTCGCTCTCCCTCGCGGCCGCGCCGTCGTCGGGCTCGCTGGCTCCCGTTGCGCAGGCGAACTTCAGCGTCTGGGCGCCGCCACCCCCTGCTGTCTGCGCAGACTCGGCGGGCTCGCGCACGCGGGCGCCGCCGGAGGCCTCCACTCGCCCCTTACGCTCTCTGCTGCGCTCCTGCTCCTCCCGCTCGCCCCCTCTCGGGCTTGCTGCGCCGTCGCCCGCCGCCTTGAAGCCCGGCGCGGCTGCTGCTGAGGGACAGGGGGCCGCGTCTTCCTCGCCGGTGCGTTGAGGCGGAGGCGGCGGCGCAGCGCGCGCGCTGCGCATGTAGGCCGCGTCTGGTGAGAAGGCGACAGAGAGCCGCTGCGACGGGTTCCGAGCTGAGAGAGCGAAGCAGACGGGCCTGAGCCGTAGCGCTGAGAGAGACTCTGGCGGCGCCAGCACCTCGACCAGCACCGAAGGGGGGCGTCGGAGAGCGCCGCATCTTCCGGTCTTTCCCAGACGCCGCCAGTCGCCTCTGCAGACGGCGCGACACATGCAGCTGCTGACGCACTCCACGCGCTCGCCGCGCTTGCAGACACTCCGCGTCCTCCGCTGCTGGGCTCTTCGGCGGCATCTGGGAGGCGGGCGCGCGGCGCGGAGAAAGCGACGCCCTGCGCAGAGACCGCGGGCGAGGGCGAAGGCGACCTGGGCGAGGGAAGGCCTTTCTGGCGCAGCTGCAGGGGGGGGTGCTTCCGCAGGAGCGCGGGTGCCAGGCGCATGACGAGAGCGTCTGCCGCAGACTCGCCGACGGGCACACAGGGGAGGCGAAGGGCGGGAGAAGGATGGAATGCGACTTGTGCGAGAGCGGGCGACGCGCGCCAGGCGATCTTCCGCTCCAGCGCCGCCTGACTGCCGACGAGGGTTCGCAGCAGAAAGTCGTCTGCGCGTACGGCGGGGGCGTCGGGCGCCGCCCTGAGTCCGCCGAAGCTCGGGTTTTCTGGGGAGTGCTGGTTAGGCGCGTAGACGACCAGCAGCTTTCGGATCTCTCCTGGAAGCAGCAGGCCAAACTCGCCGCGGCGTGGGTGCGCGAGCACGCGGTCGTCGGGGAGCATCTTCTGCGCGTCGAGCTCCGAGAGAGACTCCGGCGAGAGAACCCGCGAGACCCAGACCGAATGGTTCGCCGGCGCGCCTCGGGGCGGTGAACGGACACTGCTCAGCGACTTCCCGCCCGCGAGAAGGAGTGGATCTGAAAGATCCGCAGACAGCACTTGTGAGAACGAAGAAGACAACGGGGGGGCGCGGAGGACGCCGGATTGCGAGACGGGCGCGGGGGTGGCGCTTTCGCGTCCGGGCTCGGCGGAGCTTTGCGAAGGGGATGGCGCGGGAGGTGAGGCAAGAGACGACATCAGCAGCGGCGAGTAAGGGCGCTCTGTAGAAACCGCCTCAAAGATCGCCAGGTCTCTGTGGAGGTTGCAGAATCCGTACTCCACCGCGAGAAGCGAAGGATTGAACAGGAGAAGCGGCACAGAGACAGCGGAACCCTCGAAGCAGGGCCCGAAGTCGAGCGACTCCGGAGACACCAGGACCTCCTTCTGCGTCAAGATGCCTGCGAATCCCCGAAAAAACAAAGTCTGGAGAAGACACAAACACAAGGAAGTAACGCGCGATTAAGAGCGGGCGCAAAGGACTTTTTCTCGAGAGCCGTCTTGACGGCTCTCGCCAGTCACGCGGCCACTGCCCTGCTTCGTCGCGCTCTCGCTCAGCAGACAGCGCTGCCGACCCGCGAAAAGAGCGACAGGCGAGATGAAGCGACAGTCAAAATATGAAGAGGACGAGCCCGCCACAGCATGCAGACACGAGGCAGGAAGCGAGAGAGTTCCGGGGCGCAGGCGCGAGGCGGAGAAGGAGTCCCCCTAACAGTACATACCCGCCGTGGCAAGTGGTGTGGCTCTAGTAAGCAAATGTAAGCCTGAGTCATAGGGGAGCCGCCTCCTCGTTTCCCTGCGTGCTCAGGCCCCTCAGACCTCCGCACGCATGACAGTCTGGACGGGCGTGCTGAAGCCTCGCAGCGTTTACGCGCCGCTGAATTCCTCGGTCGGTCGCGCCTCCTCCTGGCAGTCCACACACGTGCGTCTGGAGACCCGAGGTCTCACCCGCGCCCACTTGCGCCGGGCTTTTTCGGCAGAGTTGGAATCTGAGGAGAACGCGCGGCCGCGGTCAGTCTCGGCGTCCTCTGCCCCCGTGATGGCCGCCCGGCGATGCCTCCTCTTTCGTTTTTGGGTGCTCTTGTCTCGGTGGATCTGCTCTCTCTCTTTGCTCTCTCGTGTGCTTGTTCTCACCGGTCAGTGTGGTTTCGGCCGGCAGGACTTGGTCGGCGCCTTCGATTTTTATCGGAATGGAGAAGGCGAGGGAGCCCGGGTGATTCTGTTTCGTCGCTGCGTCGAGCTCCTGAACGAACTGCGGAAATCGCGAGAAGAACTGCTCGCTCGGGCAAAAACCGACGGTGATGCTCAGCTTCTGGTGTGCCTGAATGAAGGACGTCTGCGGCTCGAACCAGAGCTCGTCTGGCGGCAGCGATGGCGCCGCGACCCAGACCTTGATCGCGGTACTCTGCGAGTTGTCCAGCCACAGCCGCTGTCGGTAGGTGTTCTCCGGTGTACATACACCCAAGTCGTACTGCGCGGACGCCACCGAGACCGGCGGCGGCACGCAGCGGCCCTGAACCAACACAAGGCGATCGGCGACCTGCGCGAGGCGACGCCAGAAGACACGCAGGACGACCTCGGCGGGTGAGACATCAGCGCAGCCGCTTGAGACCGGCCGCGGCGAGCGCGGAGGAAGCCACGAAAGGGGGGAGGCGTGGAGAATGCAAGAGGGCGCGGCGTGGCAAGGGAGCAGAGACAGAAAAGCACGGACGCGCGCCGGCGCACGAGCTGACGCAGATCTGGGTTTAAGGGAGACGTGTGTGCACCGACACACGGAGGAGATAACGACAAGAGAGAGAGGAGAGAAAAGAAAACATCGACAGGCGCAATCTCCCCCCCTAAACGCAAGCAAGCCTCAACGGGGCGCGGAGGACGCAAGAGTTGCAGAGGAGAAGAAGGGGCCCAAGCAGGGGCGTAAGGCGCAGCGCGTCTTTCGTTGAAGTCGCGTCTCACCGCAGGATTTCGTGCCTTGAGGACGAAGAACGCGTAGAACTCGCCCGGCTCTGAAGGGGCGTAGCTGAAGCGAATGACTTGCGAGTCGTGCGGCTCAAAGGCGGCGACTGCGTTCTCCACGACAAAGTGCTGCAGATTCACCGGCTCGTAGCTCCACGTGTTGAGCAGCTGCATCAGCCCGAGGCTGTCAAAAAGACTCTGGTACGAGCTGCTGAACGATTCGCTGACGAGAAGCTTGTCCGCGGAGACAGTGTCCCTCGCGTCGAACGCATCTTGGAAGTTCGCAAACGCCGCCGCGAAGGAGGAAACCGAGTCCGAGGCGCAGGCGACTGACGCACACGCCTCCGCCTCAGGCGCAGCTTCCGCCTCCGCTGGCGTGTTGGAGCCCGGAGCACGGGCGGAGGCGGCTGGGTCCAACGATGCAGGCCCTGTCTCCTCG
The DNA here is from genome assembly GCF_002563875.1 of Besnoitia besnoiti. Taxonomy (NCBI): domain Eukaryota; phylum Apicomplexa; class Conoidasida; order Eucoccidiorida; family Sarcocystidae; genus Besnoitia; species Besnoitia besnoiti. The sequence goes on from NC_042358.1 coordinate 3,514,610, forward strand.
GCGGCGGGGCGAGGGTCCTCGAAGGGGGGCGGTGGAGACAGGAGGCCGTCGCCAGGCGGCAGAAGCAGCGCCGAGTCAGAGGAGGGGCGCGAGAGAGGAAACGCGACGTTCGTCAAGTCAAAGACTAGAGGCAGCAGCATATACTGCGAACCCAGCGCGCCGTCGTTTCTCACGCTCAAGGCACACGAGCCGACCTGCCCCAGCTGCACTTCGCGCATGCTGAGAACGAGGAGCTTCGAGGCGTCCGCCGCCACAGGCGCCGACCGCAGAGAGGCAGCGGACGCGCCGTCGAGACCCGCAAGGCCGCGTGGCGGTGCTGAGAAGTCAACGCAGGGCGAAAACCCGCAGCGAACGTAAGCGTGAAACCTGCGCGAGGGGCGAGGAAGGAAAGTGCGACGAAGGGGCACGGCGAGAAAAAGTTACGAGAATGCGACGAGAAAGAAGAGCATCCAAGTAGCTACCTGTATAGATATGTATATATGTTTGCAAGGGGAAGACCCCAAGAAGACAGCCAGTGCATCTCAGCAGACATACTGGATATCAGCTTATGGTGGAAAGGATCTACACTTCGCCTTTGGAGGGAAAGAGCCGGGAGGAGGACGCCGCGGCGCCTCGCCGCCTGTGGCGGTGCCTGCTGGGGGCTGCGACGCCCTACGAGATCGTGCAGGACGCATAAAGAGGGCAGTTTTTACAGATACATAGGCACATATACATGTATATAGTGGCGTTCTGTACACAAATATATATAGATATATAGTTGCCAGTTGCTCAGCCACAGCGCAGTAAATATACGTTAGAGTGGATGCTCAAGGGGCGCGTTCTGAAGGCTTTGGAGGCCAGCGCGGCGAAGCTTTCCTGGATGTTCGTGTCTTTCGAGCTTCCTAAAGGCGGCTGTTTGGCGGATTGTGTGTTTTCTTGCTGCTCGGCAGTCTCGGAGTAGGCGTCGGCGTCCTCCGCGCGCGCGGCTGCGATGAAGTCCGCGACTGCGACGGGCGGCGGCGCAAAGCTAAGCACGGTTTTCCTTGTGAGGCAGCGGAGCGGAAAGGTCTCGGGACCTGTCGGCGCGAGGATCGCGAGATCGGCGACGATATCCACGTTTTTCTTCGGCGAAAACGTCACGGTGACGCTTGCAGTGGTGCCGGCCGACATGCGCCCAGGCGGGACGAAGTCCACTTCGATGACGTCGCGGAGCTCCTCAGGAACCGGCGCGATGCGAAACGTGTTGAACGTGAGGCTCACGTTGGTGACTTCAAAGGTCTGTCTGTACACCTTGTTGGGATCAAAGTTCTCAAACAGAATCACCTCCGGCTTCAAATGAAAACTCCGCCCCCTATGGACCTTCCCGGCCGCATTCTGGACTTCGCCGCACCTCAGACGCTCCCGCTGTGCGTTGAGAGTCCGCCGGAGACTTCGCTGCTCAAAGCGACTTAGTTTCGGTCTCCAGTGAAAAGGCGCAGATCCTCGCAACGGCGCCAGCGACCTAACGAGAGAGGGCAGGAAATCCGTCGAAAAGACACAAAAAGTTGTGGAAATGCTTGCACAGCTTCACGGCTCTCCGAAGCCCTTCAGACAGATATCTGATACCGAACCGAGGTGTTTTCCTTCCTTCAGGCGCATGCGTAGACCGCTTCCTCCCTTGCGGCGTATGAATCCAGTGGAGGGCTGGTAGTGTTCTGCAGTCACAAAGAACCTGCAACATTCCTGGAATCCCACCCTGCTGCGCCATGCAGTGCTGGACGCTGAATTCAGTATAACGATGTTTCTGTCTCCCGGCGGATCGCCGCCCAGACGCGCCCCTCCATCAGCCCGTAGGCATGTGCTGCGAAAGTGTGTGTAGAATCCACTGAGGCGTGGGTCGGCACCGCCGCCCGCTTCATCGCCGCCCGTGGCGACGTTGCAGACGAAGTCTACGCCGGGGTACTGTGCCTCGTAAGTGCTACGCTGTGCATCGTTTTCGAGCTGAACAGGAGCTGCAGTAGCAGCTCCGCAGGAGTCTGCCCCGCGGTCCTGCCCTGCCCGCGCAAAGACTCTCACCCCAAGTCTTTGTCGTCGCCGCCTGGGAACGTGAGCCACGAGCGCCGGAGGTCTGCAACGACAGATTCCGCCCGCGTTCTCTCGACGCTTGGAGGCGTTGGGCTCGTTGAACTTGCACACGGCAGCCGCTCTTTTTGAAGCAGCGAGCTGGGTAAGATCGCCCGCGCGCCCTGCGAGCCCATCGAGGCCGCCGCGGAGAGCTTGCCGCCGCCCGTCATCTTTTCTAGGTACCTCGAAACCTCCTTCTGCCGAAGGGCGCCTACCGCGATCCATAGATCAAGACACGAATTTGGGCGAGCGTGGTGAGGCGTGAGCGGCTGTGCGAGCAGCTGACGAGCGAGAAAAAGAGACAAAGTGTGCGCGCGCGGGCGCGGAGGAGACTCCGCGGAGCGAAGATTGAGAGGAAGCTCTCCACGTTGCAGGAAAGTGTCGGATTTCAATAACACGGCAATGATGTTTGCTTGGAATCGCCTTCTGCTCCAGATGCTTAGCGACCCTTGATCAGCGGCTGTGCGTCGCCCTCCCCGGGGGCCTGCCCTAGCCACAGGCACTTCGAGTTCAGCGATGGAGACACCAGAAAACCCCCGATGGAGATGAGCGCAAACGACAGTTGCAGCGCAGCGCGGCAAAGGCTACCGCCCCTACAAGTGTCCTGATTGCGCGAGTTCTCTCGGCGTCGCAGCTGCGTGCGGCATCTGGGAGGCTCAGCCGCCACGCTCCTATGGTTAAGGCCCTCCGGCTCTTCTAAGCCCGCACACGCACATGTGCATTCCATGTCGCATACCTATTTCTTTCTGAAACTGCTCTTCTGCGGCGCGCCTTTGTCGGGCACTTGCTTCGGTCGGCGCGTGCAAACGGTCCTCCTCGGCGAGACGCTCGAGCGTCTCTTCCTTCCGCCGCCGCTGCCTCTCCGCGAGCGCCCGCGCCCTCCGCTCCGCTTCCCGCTGCGCCTCTCTAACTTTGAAGATCTCAGTCGGGTTGAGGCCGGCGCCAGTCAGGAGCAGGGCCTCCGCTGCAGACAGCGACACCGCGAAGCAGCGGGGCGGCAGCTGACGGCGAGCGGTCAAGATCGAATCCCGCCACCGCGGAGCGAGAGCCGCACACACGCACCGCCTTCCTGTGTTTACGACTCTAGGGTGACGTTGTGTCTTCTCGGATAGAGAATATCTGCCTCGAGGCACGCACGCTGTCTGCTGGCGGCTGGAAGCGTGCCCGGGGGCGGCGCAAGGGTGTTTTCTCAGCACCCTCTCGGCCGCGCTGACTGGAGACGAAAAAAACAGGAAACTTGCTTGTCGGCGTTCGCGTTTGTCGCAAAGAAAGGCGTGTTTCTCACGAGACTGCGCAAGCGCGAGAGGGCTTCAGGCCGCCTCGCCACTCACCGCTGGCAGGAAGGCGCATAGAGGCTCTCACTGGGCAAAGGGGGAATCAGAACGAAATGCACCATCACCGCATCGAAAGGAGACGCATTCCACAGCACGATCTGAAGGCTCTGATGGCTTTGCACCAATTTGAGAGCTCGAGGCTCTCCTCGCCCCCGTCGCCCACCCCCACCTCCGTCGCTCACCCTTTCTTCTCTCGTATTCCTTTTCCTGTTTTATCCGCTGTTTCTCGCTGGACGCGGCGATTTGGCTTGTCACTCTGTCGAGAGAGTGCTTGAAGGAAACGAGGCGCTTTGCCCGGGCGAGAAGGCGGCGCTCTTCGTCTGCGCGCTCGGCGCGATCCTTGGCTCGCCGCCTGAAGATGACACGTGGCACATTGACCGACGTGGTGAACCGCAAGCGAGACGCTTCGCTTGCGTCGTCGCCCTCATGTCGATACCTTCATCGCGAGCGAGACACTCTTGACCATGTTCCGTCTCATGCCGGGGCAAAAAGCCTCGAAAGTGTCGGGCATGAACAGTGTGCAGGTGTGGAAGAAAACGGGTCGCGGGGGCACAGTCAGACGCACCGCTCTCTACAAGTAAGGAAGCACGCACGCGGGCAGCAAGCTGCTGGAATTGCGCCTGAAGGGTAAACGGCATAGGACCAGTGTGTGCAGAGGTACCGAACGAAGGATGCTGCCTGGGAGTGAGCTGATCTAGCCATGTGTGTTTCGTTCAGTGTATTCCGTGCATACTAACATCAAGAAGGCGAATGCAGAAGTGAATGTCATGGTATTCGTATAGCTTGTATACAAATGTTGGTTTTCCATGTATACGCTGGATACCACCATTCTTGACGCGATTGCTCAACGCCTGACACGCGTGTCGAACTGTGCCGTAGACTGAAGGGGACTGCGAGACGAAGCCTTTCTCAGAAGACCGTCCAGCTGCGTCTCGGCGTGGATATCTCCCCGATTTGCCTCGGCCGACGTTCGCTGGACTTGGAGTGGGACTGGACGTGGAGGCGTCGGATGAGTTTGTACTTCGACAGCGAAAAACGAGTTACGTACCCTGACCCCCAGACACACAAGAGAGCGAGCCGCTCAGCGGGAGAGCTGATTCGCGGCTAGTGCTAGCAGCGCACGCGCGAAGGTTGTCTTCCCGCTTCGCGCTGAATTTACGTCATCGGACTAAGAATTTAATGGCGCTTCGTGCATGCGCGGGTCTCGCGTACATTTCTTCCCTCTTCCGTCGGTACTCTTCAATTGACGTCGCGTCTCTCAGGCGTGGCAAAGAAGAAATGGAGGAGGCCCGCGCAACAGGCTCTGCAGGCCGCTGGACGGCCCTAGCCTGCGCAGAGGCGGGGCGCCCATGGGACTGCGCGGCGCGGCCTGCTGGCTCGCTGCACCGAACCGGCTGCCCGAGGGAATCCTCCGCTGCGATTTCCATCCTTTCGCCCAGTGAGGGAAGATCGAAAGAGGCTTGGGAGCCCCGCGAGGAAATCGGATTCGCAAGTCTTTCACAGGCCTGCAGGACGTTCAGACTGGCCTCCTCCAGGGCAAATGAGGCACCAAGCGTGCGCCACGGGGGAGGGCAGGAGGCTGGAGACAAGTGGAAGTCGTTTTCCGCACATACAACCGGTAGCGGAGCGCGCGGCCGAAAGTACAGAATTCGTCCATCGCCGGCATAGAGTGGATGCCTCTGTTAAGGAGACTTTTTTTACTGGGGGGGAGGGGAAGTGCCAAAGGCAGAAACGGCTCTCAGTTGAGCTCGCGGTAGTCTTGTTATCACGTCGAGAGGCTCCGTCTAGTGCCATCACGTTGTCGCCTTAGCAGATTTCGCTGACATATGCCGCGTCTCAAGCCACGACACGCCTGTCCGCTGGCCAGTCTTGTGGAGCGAGCAGTCATGATTCAAGCGACAGAAAATCGGGAGTTTGACTTGAAGGGCGAGCTCGACGCAATGGCACAGATGGCTGTAAAACGCCAGCGAGATGATGTTGCTTAGTGTCTGCCGATCCTGACGCACGTGTGTGTTCAGAATCATTACGGACGCCTTATGGGTGAAGCGGTTCTCTCGGTCTTCAAAAGGCGAGAAAGTGTATCATCATTCGCCATCATGGAATGTCAAACCGTTTCTCGGTCACGGTTTTGCTTGGGCAGAAACCTACAATTTCTTCACAGCCATGTGAAGAATCGGTGAAGAGTCCCCAACTGCTCCTGGCATAATCCAAAGCGTGGCATGCGCGTATAAACTGCGCCACCCATCTTTACACGAGCTCAAAGAGCATTCCACTGAGTCTGGCTTTTTGGGATCTACTGATTTATATCTAAGATGCTGTTACCGCTAGACTGGACGAGAGCGGAGGCGTCGACGCTTGATAGAACGCCGGTGCTGGTGCGTTCCTGCATTCATTTTTACCGGCCGCATGCGGTTCCCACAGAACGCTCGCTATTCATTCCGAAGGCGACCGAGGTCTGAGCAGATGCAACTGCTACGAAGAAGGTGTATCATCACCGCCAGTTGGTACAGAGGGTGAGGCCTGTGGGTCGCCTTCGTGTGTAGTGAAACAGCCCACGTGTGGATCTCTTCAGCCCGCAAATCATTGCCCGAGAGCGCCGTATGCAGGAAGCTGCCCAAACAAAGAAAGAGCAGTAACTCGAGTTGCCGCCCACCATAGGCATCGTAGAGAACGAGGCCAGCACTCACATGAACAGCACCTGGCGAAGGAAGATAAACCTAGGCACCGAATCGGTCGGTTTTGTATGAGTGGTATTGCTGCGTAAGCGCACATAGCGAGTGCATGCACAGCATGCCGGTTTGCAAGCGGCCGCTGGCATGCGACTGTGACCGAGGGAGGCAAAGACCGCCGAAGCGCTCTCTCGGGTTGGCAGGAACAACCACACTCGAGTTACGAAGCGTATGCGTATCATCGATGGACGACAGGACGGCCGACGCGCATCGTTGTTTTTTTGCCAAGGTTGAGAATTGAATGATGAGCAAGTTCCCTAGAGGCTAGGGTCTGTCGTGTGGAGCCACACTAGGCCCTGATGTATGAAATCACCGTGTGTAAATTGATCAAGTGTCGACTACAAAACTAAAAAAACAAACGTCTGGAGATACAGACGTTCCAGCGCTATAAAACTCGGTATGCTCTATAAAACGCGGGATGAACTATAGAGCTCCGTGTGCACTATAAAACTCGGGACGAAATCGTTTTTGTTCCTGCAGTGAGGATCATCTGCCCGACATGGCAGTCGGCACCAGGGAGAGCGGGTAACGCCCATATTCCGGCAGTGGACTAGAGCTTCATGTTCGGAATGTACTTTTTAGCGTGGACGGGTGTCCAGAGCAGCACGCTATCCGTCCCTCTGCCGAATGCTGTCGTACTGTGCGCGACTGCAGACAAGGGGGCAGAAACACTCAAAACTCTATTGGCTCACAAACTTGTCTTTCAGAACAAGCCCGGTAGTGTCACGCAAGATGTTAATCAGCAGGTTCGGTGGGCCGCAGCAGCGCTGCGCCTTGGCGAGGCAAAAATGCGCCTTGTGAGCGAGACTCACCTAAAGGGATACTGCCCAAGGTAATTCCCGGGTGGGTAGTAGTTGCACACGATCGTACCGCATTTCGAGCTGTACGCGCATCCTAGGCCAGTGCTGTTCGCCCACATAACTTGGGTGAAGTGGCCAAACTGCTGGTAATTGAAGGAGTTAATTGAGGTATAGCTGCCAGCGACAAAGGATACCAGTGAACGACAAAGACGGGATGAGCGGGACGAAGGGTTTTTTCGTCTCCACTTGGTGGATTCCGCGAAGGCGAGCTGAGTTGTGGAAATGCGTCCTTGTGCGGAGATCGAGGAATGAAAATTCACGTGGATGCCCGACACTGGCGCTCGACGGTTCCTGCCTTGTTTCACTGCAGTGGTGATGCGAGAGAAACGGACGATACCGTGCCTCTTGCGGTGTAGCGTTCTTTGCTTACTATTTGTAGTTGTCTACCTCGCTGTACCACAGTTCAACAGCGTCGGAGCATGATGCTTGAAAAGATGACCTATACAGGTTCTCGCCGTACTGTACACAAGGACAAAAGTCCTCTGAAGCATCGATTTGCCTCGTACGCAAAGACGACGAAGGCTGGGTGCATCACTGCCTGGACTGTGAGCCACAAGACGTTCCTCGTGTGGTGAGGAACGATACTGTAAGGCCTTTCCGGAAGAAAATATCCCGAGTGAACACAACTGTCAGCAAGTCGCACGTCGAAGAAGAGAGACAGTTTGGGCACTGATAGTGACTCCGGCGTTGAATTTGCCCCTCTGGTAACCAGATCAATCTCCTATACCGTGTCACCCAAGCCTCTGGGTTCAAACGCAGCTTCAGCACCTAATTGGTCGCCGCTACGAGGCATGTGCACATACGAATTGCATCATGAACTTAGTTGTTAGCCTGCACTCAAGTTGGAGTTCTCGAGTGCGTTGTAAAATGCGCAGTCATGGAGGAACGTACCTGCATGACTCCGCTGTGTTGAAATGGACAGCTTCGCTGTTCCATTTGTGTTTTATACGACTCTGCTTGCTTGATAGCCGCGCTGTTTCGTTCCAGCTCCCGGATTGGTGTTGACATCCCTACTGCTCTCTTTTCATTGTGCGCTCGCAGGCACTCTGTTGTGATCACGAGAAGGCAGGAGGGAAGAGGTTGGAGGACAAGGTCACGCTTATTACAGCACCTTCTAAACTCAATTTGCAAGCGCAGGTGGCCAGGAACTGCACAGTCACCGCTGCATACTCGGCTTGCTGGCCGCCGTTTTAAAGTATGTAAATCTACTTCCGGTATGTGGAGCAGAAGGACAAGGGCTGGTTCGTCCAGTTGGCAGACTGACTCGCGTAGCACTTTGTCTACCGATCGAAGTTAGGTTGTGTCTCCACAGCATGCCAGCTTTCTGTGGCAGCCGCGACACTTTCATAGAGACAGTGTTGCCTAAACTTCAGCGGGCGTGACGTCGTGTGGCTGACATTCTAGCTCTTCAATTTTTTACTGTTGAGGACCAGAGGCGTTGGCCACGTTTTTTTTCGCATCTCTCGAGGAAGTCCGCAGGATATGTGGCCATGTACAACTGCCTTGTCTAGTTTCCTCACCATCCGTGAAATCTGCGGCAGGCGGGCTTGTGGTCGTGCTTGTAGTCGTAGATGTAGTTGTTGTGGTAGAAGTTCTCGTCGTGGTCGTAGTCGTGGTTGAAGTCGTGGTAGTCGTCGTCCGTGTGGTACTTGTTGTTGTAGTCGAGGTTGATGTTGTTGTAGAAGGTGTTTCCTCGCTTGATGATCCACCAATGACGACGGTAACTTGCGGCAGTCCGTCTCTCGCGACTATGCTCTCCCACTGACTGAGGCTGCTAGCAGAACACAGTGTCAGCAACCGCTGCACGGTTTCCGACTGAGGGATACGCGACACAGCTAGAGATGCGTCCGCGACACAATAACATCAGAGCGCCGTAGGACGCACTAGACTATTACGCAGTATACATTATACAACTTTCTGTTTAGTAGGACTTCAAAGTTAATGCGCACATTCTGGTTGTCTCTCACATTGACAGCGCAAGAGTACTTCGGCTCAGATGTTAGTGTCATCAGTGGCGCTACGAAACTCAACAGTAGGTGCCGTCTTACCTGAAAGGGTATTCTCCGACAGTGTTTCCTGCGGGAGAGTAGGCGCACAAGAGCCTTTCCGGCTTTCCAATCATGTTACATCCTTTCGTTTGAAAGCAACTCAACTTTTCGGAATCAGCCCACATCAAGAGGGTGAAGGAGCCTGTTTTCTTGAAATGCCAACGCGAGTAGTGCTCGTACCTGTATCAGTCACCGGTCCACAAAATAAAGTAGTCAACGCACCTACATTGTTGGCGCACTGATTAATGTTTTCTCCGAATCTCTTCTGCGGTCGAGAAGGCAACTGGGCAACACTTCGCGTCCCTTACGTGTAGTCGTGAACTTGGTTGTACCATGCCTTCACAGCATCAGCGCAGCTTACGCTGACTCCATCAAAAGTATTTATTCCCTGCAACATCAACAACACATGAATGTACTAGCAATTGAATGATACGTCGGGTGTGACAGCGGTCATCAAACGAAAGCCCTTCTTCTCGCGTTCATGGACAGGCCTGCCACGAGGGGGTCACGGTCAGAAGGAGGCAAGTACCAGAGAAATCTTACCTTAATGCTGCAATCATCTGGTTCATCAGTATCCACACATGCGTTGTCGGCGAAAGCCTTCAGTTTTTCCAAGGCACGATCCCCCTCTCCGGTGTCAAGCTCCCGTAGTGGTGTGGACAGGCGAAAACGTCTCTTGGAGTTATGATACGCCACGCAGCCTGAGCACATGTCCATGCATTAACACTGACGTATCCCTGAAGTACGGTACTTGTGGCAGGTGACGCAAGACTGCCTGATGCTAGATGGCGTTATTCCCACCATAGTACCTCTGCATTCAATGCGCGAAACAGCGTGCGAGCGTCCTCAGTCGTGGGCAGTTACTGGTAGTCAAATGTGTCCCATCCCTTTCTCTGCGTCGTCATGTAACGTTCAAAATGGTGCGCAGTGACAGCTGTCCCAGAGACACCTTGCATGATGCACGTACTTGAGGATACATCCTCGAAGCGAATTGTCGTGTCCGAACTTTGAGATGAGACTTCGCTCATGCCTATCTGCGGCGTCAGAAGTGCTCGGCCGAAGCGAGTTGCACTTTCGTGTGGTTGAGCCACAGTCACGAAGGCGCTAACCACGTAGGGCTCCTGATGGCGGTTTGTGGCGAATATGGGCTTCGATACTTCTCCTCTTGGGTGGCGAGATCCGCCGCGCATGCGGGGACTGTGGATGTTCACGTGAGCATATCTTGGTGTATTTTTAGGGGGAGGTTGTGCATCATGAAGTGAACTCGTTTCACTTCCGGCGTCAGAGGAGTCACCCAGATTCGTGTTGCTTAGTGACGGAGCTGTTGGTGCGTCGCCGGCTGTCTGCGAGTCGAGGGCTGCAATGCATGCATCAGACGCAGCAATGTAGTTAGAATACAGGGGTCGCATAACCCACACATAGCTACTCAGCTCTCTCTACAGGTTGTGGGTGCCCGAAGGACTCTGCACAGGTGGGCGGGTGGAACAGCGTAGCTAAACCGTGTAACGTTGATGAGGTTCTAACGGGGATGGGCAACCCACCTTGTGGCTGGCCAGCGAGCCATCCCGCAGTGGGATCAACATTTTCTATCAAGAAGCCTACGCAGATAGCGAGCAGGAGCTCAGGATGAGACGGACGAGTCCCTGCCATAATTGATGCGGATCGCGGACAGAAGGGGTGGATGCGCAGAAATGGAGTTGCTTGGACGACCCCGGCAGTCAGCCTAGGATATCAAGCGGAATGCCTTCGGATGGCTATGAAATGTCCAACACGAGCGCCTCCTGCGGTTAGGGATGCGGGTAGGGCATCCGCGGAGGGCAATAGGTTGGCTGGCGATAGTGCCGTAGGTGATAAAGAGTAGACCGCAGCGCGGCATGGACACAAGCGGTGCGACGGCAACCGCGTTGGAGGAGTGTTCAGCAACTGCAGGCGACGGGGAAGCGACTGTGTTGGCCAGTGAAAGACCCTGTTCTCCGCAGCAACAAGGAAGTAGCGGGAACGGGAGGAACACAAATCTGGGGAAGCCTCGATCCGAGGACTGAAGCAATGCCCGTCCGTCTGGGGTGGAGTATATTGGTGTGAAGAATGAGCCAGCATCGACCGTGACGGAGAAGTGACAGTTTGTCGCGCAGGAAGTAGCCCGCAATACGGGTGCTTTGATGAAGTGAACCAGGAATTGGTACCGACCGGCGGTGCACATCAAGCGGCAATATGCTGTCCACTCAAAACGGTGAACAGGATGGCGATCTGGACCTCATGGGGCTGGAGCAAGCCATCGAAATCGCGAGCCGTACCGTGCAGCAGCAGGAGGAACGGAAGAGGCTAGGTCAGTGAGCTATTCGGGCCGCTATCAGCCTGCACGCCGGCTGTCTTCCTCCGCAGTATCATTCCAGCGCAGTGATCGCGTCAGATATCCGACGGGCGACCCCTCAAGACCTCTTCAGCTTGCGGAATAAAGAGCGTTATGACTTCTCGCTACAGGACGCTGACGAGCTAACTCGGCCTGCGGGCTTCGACATGCCCTTGAAGGGATGGTGCCTCCTGGTACTCCACAAATGAAAACTACAAAGTGTTGTAGGCACATGTGAAACAGCCACGGCCGTGCGCTACCAGCGCAGTACGTGTAGCCGCGGCTAACAGAACGGCAATGTGACACCTCTGTTCGTTAGCACGCGGCAGCACTGCTCTCGCTGTAACGCCGCAGACACAGGAACCTTTCCCGTAAGTAAATCTGTGCTTTTTGATCTCGTTTTCTCCTAGCAGGATCGGAAGCTCATCTGGTATTGCGCGGAGTGGGTAAAGATTCATGGGACGCTTCTGTGATATGGTCTGTAGCAGTTCTGATAACCACAACGTAAGACCATTTGCAGATCCACATGACCCACCGCTACCCCGGGCCTGCTCAGATGTCCTCCTGTAGTTAGGATCTGCTTGCTACGAGAAGGCCAAACACACCCTTGCTGACTACAATTATGCAGCTCGCGGGTCGCCTCCAATACCCTCCAGTTCCAGCGGCCGCCGCCTCAGTCCTCGGCTGCCTGTTGTCGCATGTGTAAGCACACTCAAGAAGCACAGGCAGTCCGTGCACGAAATCGCAGAATGGTGAGATTTCCAGTGGACGCGGGAACGTGGGTGCGACGGAAAAAACACGCGAAACAGGTGAAGCTTTTAGAGTTCAGCCGTATTTCCGTCCGGTCAGAACCCATGAATTGGGCCAAAACCAAGCGATCCGGACCATGTTGGCATTTCTGTTAACTCTAGGACACAAGGCATCCACAGGATTCAAATCCGAGGGAACGGGAACGCGACAGGCGTGGGAAGCCCGCCACGCGATACATCTACAGGGCCCGTCAAGGACGGCACCTGGCGGAGACCGCCTAATTTGCAAACAGCTGCCTTAGGGGCTGTACTGGTTAATAGCGTATTGTAGTGTCTTGTCTGTAGGGATTTTACCAAAAGTCTGGCACCCTAACGCCGGCTCGATTTTCTAGGAATGAGACGTCGGTTACTGTCCAATGCAGAAAAACGTTTCTCGGGTAGACCGACTCTAGACGGTACGGGGTGTCAGTGCCGCTGCTGGAACCACTACAAACATGTAGACGACTCGTGTGCTAAAGTGGCTCTTCTCTTCTGAACGTGCTGCTGAAGTCTTGCCACTCTACTTCGGAGGTCTGTGCGGAGCCTGCCGCGAGCGGCGCTAGCGTGTCTCTCGGGGACACGCGCAGGGGTAAAAATGCAATGGTGTTGGATCGACTTTCACATGTAAGGCGCCTAGGCAGCACACACGTTCAGTCAGCCGCGCTATAGTTCAAGAGAAGCTGCCACTGCGGATTGGTTGCTTCGTCGCGGCGCTGTCGTTGTACGACGGCGCGAAACGCCATGGACGGCGGAGCGGCGTAGGCGGGGCTCGGCGTTGACCTCGCATGGCAGCGTGAACCGTCCGCGCGCAGCTTCCGGGGTTCACTCGTCCGCAGTCTGGTCTTGCCGGAGCTGGCTGTGCTAAGCACTGGCGAACGCCACACGCATAGTCGCTCGAGTACCAGAGGAGTATTTTCGCGGAGCTGTGGGGGTACGACCTTCTTCAAAACGATGGCATCTTCCTGAGAAGGTTAATTCGGTTGTTGGTTTTTTCTTTCCAGTTTGTAAGCGTCTGTGTCGAGAAGTGGCTTCTGGACTGTGCCTGCGAATGAGCCTCGCTCGGTGCCTTGTCGAGCGCCGTGCAGCCAGCGCCCAGGAAGCTCATCATCCAGCGATTTCCTCCCTCACGCACGAGGCCGTACAGCCGACGTGGCGAGGCCATTTGTAACAGCCGTGGCGACTTGCTTTCCACTAAAACCCAGAGATAACATTTCTTTCTACTTCCCTTAACGGTGTTTTTTCCGCAGCTCCTCAGGAAAAGCCCATCTCTGGTATATTTCTTCGTGGAACAACTTCTTCCATCTCGTCGATCGCTCCCCGGGGCTGCGAGCTTGCTCAATCGCTTGCTGCCCGTTCCACGACCCGTCCGTCCAATCGACTGCCTTACCTCATGCCCACCCTGTAACGCACAAAGTCAAGGCGTCCGTCTTTTGGAGCATTTGTCTTGTTTTCTCTGGCCTTTCCATGCAGCTGCGGAGCGCTAGTTCGTCTTTGTTCTTCCACGGTCCGTGCTGTGTTGTCGTCTCCGTCCTCCAACCAGCGGGAGAGGTCAGTTGTTCGTTGCAGCGTGCCGACTACTGAAACTGTGCGCTTCTTCCCCGGTGAGATTTCTTCAGTGTTGTGCCTCACTTCTCTTTGCTTTGCCCTAACGCGAGTTGTGGCAACTTTCTGCATTCTTTGCCCGCACAGCTAGCGAAATGGCGCAGATAGATTCACAAAGCGTTCCGCCTTCGGGTTTTCCCCAGACCAGTTCCCCGGTCCCCGGCACTGCGCCGCAGACCGCCGTGGACGGCGCGTCGTCGCCTGCCGGCATGTTTCCGCCATCGCCTGGCTTCGGCGGCACGACGCCGCAAGTTTCCACGGTGCCTGGCATGACCGTTCCAGGCGCCGGCGGATACCCCGCGATGACGATGCGGAACTGGCCTGAGCACAGAGGCGGTGCAACCACCGCTGGCACCTGGCTCACTCACTGCTGCCAGCCACGCGCGACGATGGATTCCACTGCGGGGGGCCGCAACTACGACCAGGAGTACGGCGACAACATGTGGAGGTGGACGCGGGAGGGCAAGCTGCAGCTGCGCTGCGGCCAGCCGCTGGTTCCAGTCCCCGTCATCCAGGAAGTTCACCGCCGCGACAAGATCATCGAAGTGCCGCAGGTCGATGTGGTCGACGCCGTCCGCCCCAAGGTGTATAACCAGGGAGTGGAGCACGAAGTCCCGGTCATGCAGATCAACGCGGACCGCGAAGACTTTGACGTCGAGCAGATCAAGTACGTCGAGAAAGAGGTTGTCGTCCCCATCGTCACCGGCTTCACCCACAAGTTCGTCGCCAAATGGGACATACGCGAAGTCCCGCGCCCGGTTGTCAAGTACGTCGGCAAGCAGGAGGAAATCGAAGTCGAAGTGCCCCAGGTGAAGTTTGTGGATAAGGTCGTAGAGCACGAAGTCGTCGTGGATACCATCGAAAAGAAGGTCCCGAAGATCATCGAGGTCCCCAAGTACGTCGACGAGGTGAAGTACGTGTGGAAGCCCGTCGAGAAGATTGTTCACGTCGAGAGATTCGTTCCTGTCTTCGACGTCTCCCTCGAATGTCCAGCGCCTCTCATCGTGCCCTACCCCGTGCAAGCTGTCAAGGAGATGCCCGCGGTCATGGTCCGCAAGGAAGTCCCCGCGGCGGCGCTCGACGAGCAGGACGTCGACGTCCTCTCGCCGCCGGGCACTGTCCGCGTCCCCGAAGAGTATATCCGCGAGTACCACAAGACGGCGCCCGAGGGTGGTGTGGCGACGCTCTGCGGCCCGGGCGGCGCGGTTCTCTCACAGGAGCAAGAGGCGGAAGTCCAGTACGTCACGGCCGAGCAGATCAAGGAAGCCCGCGGATCCGCTCCTTCTGATGGCTCTGTCACCGACAGAGGAGTCGCGAGGGACTCCCTTGCCGAGTCCCTGCAGGAGGAAGGCCTCGAGAGACAGGGCAGCGGTCGCTCCGCGCCGGGCTCCGAGCCGGAGGTGCAGTGAGGCACTCGAGCCCACGCCAGACGGAAAGAAGGCAAAATACTGCTGTTGATGTTTTATCAGTGCACGCAGACAGTGAGGCAGCTAAGAGTCACCGGGGAACAGGGACGGAGAAACAGGTGTGGAGCTTGTCTTGATGAATTTTGCATGTGGACACGATGCTCAGTTGTTCGTCGATAGATCGGGACGCCTGTCATCTGGAGGATCGGTCGTGCACCCTGTCTCGGCGACTGCCTCCGTAATTCTGGTTTTTCTGTTCTGCTGTGTGAATCGAGTGACAGAGGGATCTTCTGCCGTCGACTCTCACCGACGTTTCGTTTTATGTATGTACTATTTGCAATGCGACCAGAGCTTTCGTGAGGGACTCATTTTGTTTGCCCTTGCTTCTTCATGTGCGGGCAGACCGCACACTTCGCGTTCCAAAACTCTGGCACGATTCCTCTTGTGTAAAAAAGACAACCGCAAACGGAACGCATCTGCGCACCGGTCCTAGAGGCCGGCAGAGCGCGCCGGCCTCTAGGGCTTCCGTTTCCGCCGAAAACAGATGCATTTTTACCCACACATGCAACCGCGTAGCTGATGTGCATATTCCCACGCGGGTGCTCGGCGGTGCACCGGAGCCAGGAGGGGGGCCTCCTCGTTCCCTGCGCTCTGTGGAATTTGTGGGTGAACTACGAAACCCTTTTTGCAAACTGCTTTCTCTATTTTTTAAAGGGCACAGCTTTTGAGTCACTCCTCAGCAGGAATCCTTCGATTCCGAGGACGCGTCAGGGCTCTACCGCTTCTGCGAAAGCATCTCAGAAACTGCACCCATCCACACGGGTGAACAGTTGCTGTCGCAAAAAGTGTCAGTCAGCGGCGGGAGAAGCGTACCGGTAGAAAGTAGAAAGCACTACCATTGCGGATATCATGCAAAACATCGCACGACGAGGGTGTGGGTGCGCGGCTTTTATGTAACGAACTCAGCAGCAGCCAGTCTAGGGTACACCACGATGGGGGGCAAAGCTCCTCAAGATGTCTAAAGCAGTAGTCCAGCTCGTAGTATATACTCCCCAGAAAAAACTGATAAATCATCCAGTCTGTGAGGCGATCACTCGAAGTACCATGCCCCTGATCATACTGGCGCGGACGCATATGCAGGTGAAACAGCCCTCTTTTAACTCCAGTGAACCACATCGCAGCAAAAATTACCTCCGACAACCAAGAGTGGTGGCCTCAACTAGTCTGCTCCAGCAAGATTCACCAGGTTGAAATATCAGTTTCTACCGAACGTTTGATACATGCATTGTGGATGAATGCAAAGCACGAAAAGCGCCAACGAGAGGCTCAGATCGCACCGGCAATCCTGGCGCTTGCCAAACAAGGTGTGAGGTCTGTGCTTCGCAGGATGTTTTATAGGTGTCGACGAGAGGGATAAACACAGAGATACAAGCCTTCCTTCTGGCGGCTGGACTCGCCCTCACGTGTGCCAACACGCTTTCGCGGCACAGCTGCTAGACAAAACCCATTCCTAGGGCAACGCGCCCCAACGGACTCTCGCCACGTCTTTGCTCGCGCCAGCTGAGCCTCATCGACGAGTCACAGGGTGCACCGGTATTCCGCAGCACCAACGCGCGTCGAGGCCCTCGCACACTCATGCAGCCCTCCTCTTCTACTCCTACCCCCCCACCCGCCTTCCCCCTCACCCCCTCTCTGGCGCTCGGCGCGGCGTCTCTTGCTCGGAAATCAGTTCAGCCTCGCCGCGCGGGTCGCGGACGCACGTTTTCTTTTTTAGAACTCCCGTTTCGCTGCGCCTCCGCGTCCCCCCCTGCCTCGTCCCGCCCCTCGGGCACCCCGCGGCCCGCCGCGCCCTCCGCGGGGTGGGGGGCCACCGCCGCCGAAGGCTCCAGACGCGGGCCTGGCAGGTGCGTGGCTGGGCGGCGCGTGTGCGTGTGGCGTCGCGGGCCCGTAGGGCGAGAAGGCCGAGCCCGCGGGGGAGGGGGCAGGAGACGGCGAGCGCGCGTGAGACGCAGCGGCGGCCTGCGCGCCCGCGAAGGTGCCCCGGTGCGCCGCCCGTCCAGCAGGGCCGTTCCTCGCACGCGTCGCAGGCGCCGCCCCGCCGCCGCCGGGCGCAGAGGGTCGCGGCGGCTGCGAGGGCGCGTGGGTCTCCGCGGAAAACGCAGCGCCCCCTGCGGGGGGGAAAGACGGCTCCTCTGGGAAGTAGTAGTACGAGGAGAAGTGCCCGCCTTCGGGCTCTCTGTGCGCCGCGACAGGCGCCTCTCGGCCCCGACCGCCGCGCCCGCGCGGGTCTCTTCGCCCTTTGCCTCTCTCGAAATCGGCCTCAGAGGGCAAGCCCCCGCGTCGCTGCGGCGGCGCACTCGGCGCGGACTGCGGAGGAGCCTCTCGCGCACTGGGCGGCACGGACTGCAGAGAGAGATTCACGGCCGGCGCACTCGCAGGGGCGCTCGCGGGAGGCGTGCGGGCGGCCGCAGAAGGTTTTTCTTTGCAAATCAGGTCAAGTAAGTCGTACGCGACAGGGGCTTTCGGGTCTCGCATGTAGAGGCCCTCGTCGTCGTCGTCCCTGCGTCGCCCCCTGCCGCGACCCCGCCCGCCCCCGCGAACGCCGGCGCCTTCGCCCGCCTCGTCGCGGGGACGCCCGCGCCGCTCGCCGCGGTCTCGGGTGCCGGGAGTCACGACGAGCGACTGGAGGGCCGCTTTCTTCGCCTCCTCGTGCTGCTTCTGTTGGAATTTCTCCACTTTGCTGCCCGCGCCCCCCGCGCCCCCCGCGTCCACCTCGTCCTTGAGCTGCTGGAGCGTCTTTCGGGCCTCTTCACGGTCCTCACCGCGGTGGGCGTTCTGAGCCTTCTCGCGGCTCTTCTGGTGCTGACTCTCGAGCGCCGCGGCGACGACGCCCTGCCCCTCGGCGAGCGCCTTTTTCGCCGCCGCATAGGAAAAAGGCACGAATCGCGGGGGAGCTTCGTCCTCGCCCCCTCCACCAACCTTCCGGTGCAAGCGCGCCTGCTGGACCTGCTCGCGAAGTTTGAAAGCACTCTCCAGACTTCCCACGCGGCCGCCGAGGACCTGCACGGTCGCCGGCTGCAGCAGGAACAAGCCGTTCATGAGGCGCGTCGACGGCGACAGCAACATCTTCAGGCCCGGCACCAGGGCGACGTCAAGCTGCCGGCAGTACTGGTGCTCGATCGCCGTGTACGTACACCCCGCGCCGTCCGTGAGCTTGAGCAGCAGCATGCGCCGCTTGTGCCCGCGGTAGCACGGTGCAGCAGCAGCTGCAGCCGCAAAGTCTTCGGCGCCCTCCTTCAGAGGCAGCGTGATGTCTCGCGACGAGAGAAGCATGAGGAAAAGCGGCCCCGGGAGCGCAGCAGGCGGCTTCTGCTGCATGAAGCCCTCAGGAAGCGGCGGCGCCAGCGGCAGCGTGCGCAGGTCGGAAGAGAGGAGGAACTGCTGGAGCGAAGCGAGCGACAGCGGAGCAGCGCGCGCGGGCGCAGAGGCCGCGGCAACTTCAGTGCCCCCATCCAGAGCGTCCATGACGAGATCTGAAAGTGAATCCAGCGGCTCAACCTTGAACTTCACGCTCCACTGCTGATGCAGCTGCGACAGCAGCGCAGCGGGGGCCGCCATGGTAAATCCGCGAAAGACAGAGAGACAGAAGGAAGACTCTACGCGACGCGCAGGCGCGAGGGCGAGGCGACCAGAAGGAGGAAGAAGACGCGAGAAACCGGCGCCGAAGGCGACTCCGCGCACGACGCTTGCGAGGGCAGCCGGCCGTCTCAAGGATCGCCGAGGTCAAGCGGGATCGCAAATGGACTCACGAGAGACAAAAACGCCGCAGAAGAAGCAACGCTGAGGACAGAGAAAGCGGAAAGGAAAGAAGAGATGGTAAAGCACAAGAGGGGAAGGAGAGGACAGACCGGAGAGCCGGACCGGCGCCACGAAAGCCGCGAACAGCGAACTTCGGTGACGCGCTGAGGATTCCAAGGACTCCAGAGCCCGTCCCGCGAAACAAGAAAGCAGGAGATCATGCGATGGCAGCCCAGGCAAGAAGAGGAGAGTGAAAGACGGACGGGAACTGGAAGAAGAAAAGAACTTGCCTGCTTGGGCGAGTGACACGGGAGATCCCGGCTGCAAGGAAGCCAAGAGGAGAAGGCGCCTTCAGGATCTGCCTCGCTCACTGTAAAACAAGAGAGCACAGTCGCCGTGGCTGGCGGACATGGAACGTGAAACGCGGGAAAAAAGCTTAATAGAGGAGCGGATGTGTCGCGACATTGCTCGCCCCAATGCAGAAACTTGCCCTCTCTCCTTTCTCTCAGCAGCTTCCATCTTTCGCGCATGCGCACACAGCAGTCCCACTTTGTTCGCATCGACGGCGAAAGACGAAGGCGGAAATCAGCAGACCACCGCCAGTCGCTCTCCTGGTGTTCAGTCCTCCTAAAAGCCGTCAAGAAGAGGACATTCCGCGTTTTCCATCTCTGCCATTTGGTACTTCTACGCGACGCCTCGTGACACTCCGTATCCAACAGCCTTGGCATGCATTTGCCCTGTCTTGGCCTGCTTCGAAGCTGCAACGGGCCCAAGAAGGTCAAAATTTCGTATCTCGTCCTTTTCTTCTCTCAACTGCGTCTTCCAAGGAAGTCTTTTTCCGCTGTACGTACACTTGGTCCTGACGGCTTCCTCGTCCATCTTCTTCTGCCTCCATCTTCGTGTGCCGGAAGGAGTCGGCCGCGTAGTCGCTTTTCGCGCCTTTGGCTTGGCTCGCCTCTTACCCACCCAAACGGGCCACTCGCGCTTCAGAAAACTGCGCAGATTCGTCTGCGGATGAATGCTTCTGCTGTCGCTTCCCTTGCTGAACTGAGAAGCTGTCTTCAGCGTCCTGCGCCAGCAGCGCCGTTTTCTGCAAAACCCTACATCCTTGTCTCTTGCCCTCCCGTTTCTCGGCGGTGGCCACGGCTATACGCGCCCGCGCGCAAGAAGAGATCCGCGACGACGCAGACATGATCTTTTCCTCTTTTTGAAGGGCAAGAAGTCGACTGAAAGACCCCGAGAGGAGGAAGACGAACGCGCAGGAGAGCGGTCGGAGACCAAACGTAACGAGTTTTATTCGCGTTCTGCAGCGTCGCTCTGAGGGCGACGGAATCCACAGGTCAAAGAAACGTGTACGTTTGTTCCTTTGCGCAACGATGCCAATCCAGTGGTCGCCTGCACGCAACGCAGACGGGAGTCTTCAGATTCTGCAGGGAGAAAGGGGCGACGAAGAGGTGATCGCGTACCGGGAAGATGACGTCACCCTCCTTCTGAAGAACGATTCCTTTGGTAAGTGCGCCGCCTTAGCGAGTCTGCGGGACGATCGCGGCGAGGCCTCAAAGCCCCGCCTTGCATGCCGGCATTGTGAGTGCCAGTCCGCGGCATGTGTCTTTCTTTTTGTATCCCCCGCGCCGGGGAGGGGGGTGGAGGGGAAGGGGGCGTCTGCGCATTAGCTGGATCGTCTGCTGACTATCCCTCTCCGGGCAACGCAACTGAGCAGGTAAGGCGCAGACGCTCATGCAGCCTTTCCCGCGAGCCATGCGGCCTTTCCCGCGAGTCTTGCTGGGCGTCGTGTTTATATTAAGTTCGCATGGAACCGTATCCACGGTAAAGTTGGAGCGCCATCCAGCTTGCCGTCTACGTTGTTAGGTCAAGGCCGCTGCCTGCGTCGCTGCGTGGCAATCGAGAGAGAGCGAGAGCGAATGCAGGGGGATATTTCTCTGCGTGGAGAGCTCGGCGGCGCCTGCACGGCCTCGCGGGAGATATCATGTCTGGCTGTCTCTTCGAAGGTGGATGTGTCATCTGTGTTTCTCCGGCTTTGTGGAGAGCTGCGCGAGCGCCGATCGCCTCGCGGTGCGTAGGACGCCGCTCACCGGGGCGCCTGGAGGGCCTTCAAGCAGAGCGACTGAGGCGCTGCGCGGAGGTCGTCGCTCGCTCTGCTGCCTGCAGGCGCGGGCACGCTGTACGTGACCTCGAAGCGCGTCGCGTGGCTGGCGGAGCCTGGAGCAGCCAGCGGCGCTTCCGCGGAGGCGAAGGACATCTCCATCGACTATCCCTCCATCGTGCTTCACGCTCTCTCTCGAGACCCAAGTGAGGCCGACGGACGCTACTCGCATCTCCCTCGCGCTCTGCAAGCTTGTCGAGTTCATCCTGTCGAGTTAGCTGACTGCATCCTTAGGATCAGACCCAAAGAGTTCACTAGTAATGGAACTAGAAAAGAGGAGATCGCGTTAGCTTTTCGGAAATCGACTTCCTAGCGACCAATATATGTTGGTACAAAGAAGTTACCATAGCTCCGTAAAACGCAGGCATCGAGTGTCGCATCAACCTGCATGCGCCAGCCGGCAGGCTGCCGCGGACGCCTTCGTTTCTCGGCGGCGTGCAACTTGCCACGCGTTCGTTTCGTCCGTTGGGTCGCCTCCTCTTTTCAGTGACAAGTCCGCTTTCTTCCTCAAACAAGGTGCACATGCATATATATGTATATATATTATTTATATACGCGTATGCGGCTCCTCGTGCACGCTTCTATGTATGCACATGTATATATTAATATATGTATCATATGTGGATCTTTATGCATGCATCTATATATGCATATATATCTTAATATATGTAAGTGTGGCTCTGTAGGCATGCTTAAATATATGCGTATAATATATATGTAATATATTTGTGTGTATTTGTGGTTATATATGCGTGCTTAATTATATGCATCTATATATATGTCGGTTGATGGCCTGCGTGACTTCGAATGCATCAGCCTTCGCCCGGGGACTTCTGTCTCTTTGCTGTTTCTGCGTCGCAGACAGCGGCCATCCGCCATGCATCTACTGTCAACTCAAGAGCGACGCGGAGGAGGAGGATGAGGACTACGTCATCCCAGAAATGCGTCTCGTCTCTGCGTCTCCCGAGTGAGTGAAAGAAGATACAGATATAAACATATAGATATATAAATCCAGATATATGGATATGTAGATATATATATTTATGTAGATATATCGATATACAGATAAAGATAGATATGTCGATATCTCGATATAGATATAGATGGGTTGAGAACTGCCCAAAGTCTTTCGAGCGCGAAGGGCGCGCACCGTGACTCGCGTCCGCGAGCCCAGTGTCTCGTTGCTCTTCGCAGAGCGTCATCCTGCTTCTCTACGCGGCCTCAGGCCGAAGCCAAGAGGCGCGGGAGTCTTCAGCTTCTTTTCTTCTGAGGGGAGTGCGTGGTGGCGTCTCGTCGCGCGTGCGTCTTGCGCTGGCGAATCCTCCTGTTCTGCGCAGGAAGCTGGACACGATCTTTAAGGTCATGTCGGAGATGGCGGCGCTGAACCCCGATCCCGACGCGGACGATGGAGAAGACGACGACGACGACGATTTCATCATCGACGCCGACGGACTCCGCGGCGGCGTGCCGCCAGTAAGAACCAGCGATGAGGGTTTCGTAGGCCTCGTTCCAAGCTGCTGTTCGGCAAGATAGTGACATGCAGACCTTGCGTCTGTCGTGTGCGTTGCGAGGGGTTCATTGCATTCCTACGGAGAGGGGAGAAGGACGTCCGTGTGCGTCGAAAGGAAGATACGTGTCTGTCTGTGTTTCTCTGCCTGTCTGTGTTTCTCTTTCTCTGTATGTACGTATGTGTATATGTATGTATATATATCTGCATGTGTATGTATGTGTATATGTATGTATATGTATGTATGTGTGTATGCGCTTGAGCGGCGCACGTGTCAGCCGCGGAGGTAGGGCAGTGTGTCAGCGGAGAGCGAGGTACCTGGGCTAGCGGCACTGTCTAGCGGCGTGTTTGCGCGTGTTTTGTTTCCTCTTCAGGGTTGGGAGTTCGTTGAGGAGGCGCAAGACGGCGCCCCGGGCGATGACGGCGAGAACGGCGATACAAAAGATGCGACGATGACGCACTAGCGAGGCGCTCAAACCGGGGCGCTAAGAGGCGCTCGCGGGCGGTGGAGTGCGCTGCTGCGTTTCCTCCAGGGCAGGACAGTGCTGGCATTACGCGAACTCTGCTTGAATACGCTTTTCTCGAGAGTTGCAGAAAGGGCGAGTCCGCGGGAGCCGCGTCGCCGGGGCGCTCTGCACAGCGCAACCTCTCGCGCAGGCACGAGGCAGAAGGGCCTTCACGGTGTGCAGAAGCAGCCGCGCATGCAATCGCGACTGCAGAGAAACCGCTTTCCCTACCAGACTCTTCTCGCTGCGTTCGGCGAGTTGCGAGTGGCGGTGTGGCATGCAGCTGCGCACATTTTCAGTCTTTAGTGCCTCTAGCGTCGAAGGGAATCTTCAAAGTGTTCAGGTTTTGTATCTTGAGGGTCACGTGCGGATGGACGCCACTACCTTTGTCTATAACTAAGTTCGTAGACTTGAGGGCAACTAGACGGAAAAAACAGTTGGGCCTCGGCAGGAGCATGCAAGCGTCCGTTGGTAGCCACTCTCGCTACCCAGTTTTGCTCCCTAATTTCGTCTTATTATGCGACTCCACGCTGCACATCCCACTCCTTGAGTCTCCAAACGAGTGGCGGCTGCTCGTGGATTGCTTGAACGCGGAGCAACGATAGAGAAAAAAAAACATTCTGCTTGCCAGAGAGGCCGCTGGCATCGACTACACGCGAGCCAAGTCATCCCGCGATCTGGAAAAATTGAGACGTGCGCTCCACGGAATCTCGGTACATCCACACCCTACTATACTTTGAACGTCGTCCTGCCAGTAGGAGGCATCTGTGAAGCTGGCTGCAGCAGCCTTCTTCAAGAGAGAGGGAGGGCTGCTGAGTGTGTGGTGGTGCTGTGGCTACCTCTCCGCATTTGGGAGGCGTGCGGGGGCGCCGATGAGGGACTTTCAAAGGTCGTCGACTCTCTTTGAGAGCCTGAAGTCGTTCTGTAACTGAGGGGAAGGCTACCCGCCTGCTCATTCAGCCAAATAGACAGCGTAGTGTAGAGGGCAGGTGAGCAGCATACGCCCGCGGGCGTGGCGGAATGCGCCTGTATGCCCACAGGAGCTCAGCATCAGACACAGTTTCGAGGCGAGCAGCGGTGCGATCTGAGCTCTAGACGATAGGCTTGCGAGGTGTCCGACGTAGAGATTAGCGTCTGCGCAACAGCCTTTGGTAAATACGGAGCTCCTTACGCCGCGTCGCCTCAGTCTGCCTCGTCGCACCCTATGGATGAGTCATGGGCGCCGACTGTGGTCGCCTCTGTCCCGCGTAACGAGCCGTAGGCACCGGCTGTTGTCTCCCATCTCTCGCATTTCGTGTGTAGTCTGAAGAGTTGTTGCCACTCACACAAGTCGTTCACAACTCGGGCGCCAACGCACCCGGGTGATTCGCTCCGGAAAGTCTGTGTTTGCATATGCTGCATGCGGCGCGCCCTCGCGCTCTCTGCACAACGCGCGCTGCGAGGCGATGGCGCTTCCACGCCCTGAGAACTGACGTCGTCAGCGTCTTGCCTCCCTTTGCCTCCTTCCTGCAGATTTTGCGCAGGCGACAGCCTCAAGAGGAAATCTGCGCTTCGCAAGGAAACTAGCTGCGAAAGCGAAGGTGCGCCGGCGACCCGCGGCTACGAGCCACGCTGCAGAAGGCTCAAGCCTACTCAAGGTTTTTCCGTCGTCATGAATGTGTCTGCCATGTGTCTGCCCGAGCTGAGCCGCAGGGAGGGAAATCCACGCGCCCGTGATGAGATTCTTGTCAAAAAACGAGGCTTTTTGGCCGTCGCGCATTTGTGCTGCCTTCGCGGCGCATTCTTCCTACGTGTGAGTTTCTGCGACTCCCTCCGTTCCTTTTTCCGCTTCAGCGTTCCTGCCTTGAGCTGCGCGCCTTTCCCTCACAACCGGCGCGCGCATCCTCGTTTCAGGAAGAGCTTCGCAGAGACGACTCCAGGTTCTTTTGTCTTCCAGGGGGCTCCCGCAGCCGTAGACATATCGATAAGTCCAGTCAGCACTTTTTCTCCCTCCCTGCTGGCGTTTTCCGCGGTCCTCTCGGCTCCAAGGAGCGCCTCACGAGCTTCGTCTCCCCTCCTCCACAGTGTTTGCTCAGGTCGTGCCAGCTTTTCTCCTTCTCACTCAATGTGTGGATTCCTGGTGGTCCCCGATGCTTTGACTCGCCTCCCTCGGTCGCATTCGAAAATCCCGCAACCCATCTCTGCATGCTGTTCGGCGCTCTGCGTCCTTCTTGCCGGCCGAAACGAACCCTGGTCAGTTGAGGCCGCCCAGCTTTCGTAACTCCGCTTTTTGCCTCCTGTGAGAGTCTTCTGACGCATTTTGTCATCGTTCTTTGCTAGCATCTCTCGAGGCTTCACCGCCACCGCTGTGCCCAGTGTTCTGTTCACTTCTTGCCGTCGTTCGCCGCTTCTTTTGAGGCAGACTCGTCTGGCGCCCCCCCCCCCTCCCCCCCCCGATCCTCATCCTCATCGCGCGGACAGCAGCTATCGCTGGCGCTTGCGAATTCGGGGTCCTTTTGGCTTATCTTCGCCGCTTTCCCGTCTTGTCTGTCTGTGTTGAGCGAGGCTTCTCGGAGGAAGTCCCGCCTCGTCACAATCTATTCCGACCCCGGCGTTTTCTTGTCTCCCTCTCGTGGGATCATTGGCGTCACAACTTCCAGTCCCAACCGAGCAAGTTTCCAGCTTCTTGCTCGCATTTTTCCTCCGCTGTGCTCACTGTGTCCGTAGGTGCATCCGCGTGCTTCCGTCCTCCTGCTAAAACACCCGCGGTGTAGTCCCCTCTTCGGATTTCGGCGCCTCGCTGTCTCTCTTTCTCTCTTTCCCTCTCTCTGCGCTGAGGCGCTGCGGAGTCGTTTCTTGCTGGCGTGGTTTCTTTTTTCTTGTTTGTGAGGACTTGGTTTCTGCCGTGGCAGGTCGGCGATACGTTTTCAAACGTCACGAGCTCGCGCGGAGTCGATCGAATAGTCGCATCTCGCCCTCCCTTTCACGTGGCCTCCGCCCGAGGACGCAGACAGCGGCGCCTGGGGCCTTCTGCCTGCGGCGGCGAGGGCGGCAGCGCAGAGCCTCGCAGCAGAACCTGGTCGGGGGAGGGCGAAGTTTGATGGGTTCTCACTTCCGCAGGCAGGGAGGGCGCGGCGAGTTTCACTCGCGAGTCATCAGCCACCGACGAGGCTTGGACTTTGCAGACGTGCACCACCACAGAGAAGAGGCGTTCGCGGCTTTTTCGCTCCCGTCGCGCCGGTCTCACAACTTCTGGGCGTCGAGAACGCAGGCGACCTTCTCGAGGCGGGCGCTCGCGCGGCGAGGCGCGGCGGACGACCCCGTTACAGCGCAGAACGAGGCTCGCCCGAGGGTTTGTGGCGGCTGCTGCGCGCCTTCAAAAGCGGCGAGTCCTTGAAGAGCGAGCCCTTGAGTCGGCTCGGCGCGGAGGGGGGAAGCCAGTCGTCTCACGAAGGGAGAGGCCGCGCGTCGCCGAGAGCGCGTCGAGAGTGTCTCTCTGTGGTGGGGTCGCCGACTAGCGGGCGACAAGAGAGGAGCAGAAGTCGGCGCGCGCGATTCTCGTGGGCGCCTGGAAGCGAGTGCGGAGAGTTGAGAAAGGCGCAAGCAAGATGGAGGGTCAGTCCGCGCCGTCAGCGCTCGGAGGCAGTGGAGGAGGCCGAAGCGGCAGCCGAAACCGCGGTTGTCTCATGTCGGTGTCTTGCCTCACGTGGGCGAGCGACTCGCACGGCCTCTTCGACTACGAATCCCGAAATGTCTTCAAGAAAAACTTCAAAATCCAGTGTCTACGTAAGAAGACCAAACACCGCTACACACACTTGCCCCTATTTGAGTCGCTCTGTCCCTCTGTCCTGAGACTTCTTCCAGCTTGTCCTCAAGCCTCCTTCCTCCTCGCGTCTGGCCGCACACCACCAGACGCGTCCGCTTACGAACCTGTAGCGCTGTGCTTCCTTCTTTTCGCCGCCTCACTCCCGGAGTGTTCCATTTCTCGTTTTTCGTGGTTTCTTCGATGTCCGGTACCGGTTTTTCGCGCGTCTTCGCTCGGCATGTTCCTGTTTTGAGTTTGGTGTCCGTGTGGAGAGACTCCGTAGGCCCCGCGTGCCTTCTGGTGTCTATGCGTGAGGCGGTGTGTGGGGCGTCTTTTGTTTGCTCACGCGTTTTTTTCTGTTTTTTGCGGCATTTTCTTCGCAGGAGAGGCGTACCGGGCGATTCGCGTGAAGACCGACGTGCTGTTCCTTCCCGAGGAGGAGGCCGTTCACTTTCTTCAGCACCAGCAGGAGTTTCCTCCCTCCGATGTGCGCTCGCTGTTGAAAATTCAGTGGACCAATGGAGCGTACCACGTGATTCCGTCGCATGCGTCGGAGGTCTGCATCGACCCCTCTTCGCCGCCGGGGCCTGGGCACCGCGCCGGCGGAGGGGCGCATGCGCGCGCCCTCGCGAGCTCGGCGGCGCCTTCGCACTCCTCGCACACCCTCCTAGGTCGCAACCCGAGCAGTCCCTGCCTCCAGCCCGCAGTGCTGCCGGCGTCCTCGCCTCTGGCGGCGCCCTCCACGCACGACGAAGGCCATGGCGTCTCCTCGGCAGCTTCTCTCTCCGCGTCGTCGCCGCCGAGTGCGCGCCGGTCCGCAGGAGCCGAAAGCGACGGTGCGCAACCCGCTACGCCGCGGACGGCGGGGGCGGGGGCCGCTGGGGGTCAGTCTCTCTTTCCCCCCGAGAACATGCTCCACGCCAGTAGAGGGCGAACGGCCTGGGGCCCCAGCGGGCCTCTGCGCCCCCCACAGACCGCCTCCCGCGTGGTGTCTCCGAATCCGTCCTCCTCGTCTCTGGCGCCCGGAGCGGGGACCTCTGAGGGTGCGCCGGCTTCCTCAGTCGGCAGCGCGAGGCTGGTGGGCACTGTCGACCGGGCGTCGAGTCGCGCGTCCTCTGACGACGCTCCCTCGCAAGTCTCCTCGCCGCTGCCCGGCGCGGGTGTCTCGGAGGGCGCGAGCGCGACGGGGCGCCGGGGCCCCTCCGAGGCGGCCGCGCCCGACGGCGTCGAGGGGACCGCGTGTCTCCAGCGGAACCGCATCGCGCGGACGGAGCCGGGCTCGGAGACAGCAGGCGGGGGCCAAGCGGCGGACGCCGCGAGCAGCGCAGGCGTGCCCCCCGCGTCGGTCGCGGCGGCGCTGTCGTCGGCGCCGCCTGCAGACGACGACGGCGAGAGCCACGTTAGCGGATATTTTCATCGCTCGGGTAGCAGTCCGCACCTGCCGCCAGGAGGCTTTGCAGACGGCTCAGTCGGGGTCGGGGGCGGCGCGGAGGCTACGCGCATCTGCAGTGAGAAGATCTGGCTCGTCGTCCGGAGTCTCCGCGAGCGCGGCGGCGTGACGCTGCGGGAAGGCGACGTGATGAAGCTTGGACGATTTCGCCTAAAGGTGAAGGAGTTGGTGGCGAATTTCCAGCAGGCGGCGCGAGCCCAGGAGCACCGCCTCCCTGCCGCAGACGCGGACGAGTGCGAGACAGTGGCGCCTGAACCAGAGAGTCAAACGGTTGCGCAGACGGCCATGCACGTAAACCTGAATAATCAGCCTTACCTCAGTCTCCTCGGCGACGGCGGAACCGCAGTTGCCCTTTCCCGCAGCGCCTTAGGTGAAGGCCTTCGGGTCGCTTCGCCGCAGTCCCTTCCCCAGGGCGCCGCGGACCCGGCGGGGGCGTCAGGCGGCGGCGCGGGCGAGGGCAGTCGCGCGGAGGGCGAAGGGCGAGGCGACAGAGACGCAGCCCAGGGCGAGGGGCGCGCCCTCGCCGCCGCGGAGGCGGAGCCCCACGACGCTGCGTTTCTGGCTCCGCAGTCGCAGGCGGGGGCCATGCCCGTCACGGCGGCAGCGACAGACGACGAAGATGCCGGTGGAACGAATCTGTCTCCGAATGCGCGAAGGGACGACCGCGGCGCTCGAGCGTCGGATGCTGGGGAGCTTTCATCCAATCCGCCTGCCCAGACTCCGTCTCAGTGCGCGAGAGCTGGTGAGCATGGAGCCAGAGCGGAGAGGCAAGAACTGCGAGCCTCTGCAGCTGGTACAGCGAGGTAGTCTGCCGGTGGAGGTCGCGGCCCGTGTGTTTTCCGCCTGAAAGGCAATAGAGAAGATGTCTGTTGAGATGCGTGCGTGACCTGGATACTTGGCTGCGCCGCGATTGCTGGCGGGCTCTCGTCTTGCAGACACAGGGGGGAAATGATCAAACGGCGCAGTGTGTATGACGCAGATGTCTGTGCGACAGGCAAGCGTTGTCTGCTCTGGCGCCCCTTCTCTTCGAGTTGCGCGCGGGTTTTCTCTCACGGCCGCTGTACCGGTTGTGTTTTCTGTCTGTCCGCAGCGCCACCCCCCGCGGCGCTTTTCGCAGCAAGTCGAAGTGGCAGCTACGGGTACGAGCAGGGAGAGGGAAACTCAAACCTTTCGAGAGCGCGAAGTCGCGCATTCGTCGTGTTGTCATCTCCATCCCTCGGTTCTGCCTGCGTCTTCACGTTATATATCTATATGTATTCAGGTGTAGATATTCGCAGACACTTAGAGATTTATGAGTGGAAGAGCTATGTGCCTGAATACGCACATGCATATCTATTTATATGCATGTCTGCATGTGCAGAATTTTTTTTTAGTGGCTCTGTCGCCGGCGGTTTGTTTTGTCTGGCTGCATGTAGCTACTCCGTTGGCGAGCGTCGCAGCCCCTCGATGGGGGGTCCGGAAGGGTGTCTGAACAGGCGCGTGCAAGTTTTTTTCGCCGTGTTTTTTTCTTTTTTCTGCAGTGCCTATCTCCAAAGACCCGCATGTCGCATTTGTCTGTGCGAGGCTGCTGACGAGGATGAGCCTGACAGCCGAAACAATCCGCTCGTGGCGCCTTGTCGATGCAAAGGTGAAGGCAGCTCGCCCCGACTCTCGCGATGTCTCCTCCATAGGGCCGTTCAGGGCACGCGTATCTCCAATACATATAAAGAGATTCCTGTATTTACGATATATATAAGTACATTCTTATTACTGTTGTGTATGTGGCCAGCGATGCGTTTTCGGGCGAGCAGGTCTCGTATTCGTTTTATCGAATGACGCACGCACGCGTGTTCATCAACATGTGTTGAGCAAGGTCGCAAAATCTCCACTCTTTTGTCGTGTTTTGGTTCAGGAAGCATGCAGCATGTTCATCTCCAGTGTCTGCGGACCTGGATGGAAGGCCGGCTGAATATTCGAAGCGTAAGTCGGAGAGCCCTTCGGCGCGCGGCTGCTTTCTTCTCAGAAGAGTCCCGGGTCTTTCTCGAGCCCGACAAACGAAAGGAAGGCTGGGTGTCTGCGTGCTGGAGAGTCTCTGGACACGTTCCGGTCTGCAGAGCGCACGCAAGATCAATCAGATAACAACTGAAGCCAGACTCCCTGTTACACTTAGTAAATGGGATTCCTAGGTTCGCCACACGCTATTCCAAGCAGCTGGAATCCGCCGGACGCATTCCGGTCTCCTCTTTTTTGGGTTTTTTTCACCTGGCGGATGCTCTCCTGGGCTGTGCGGCGCCTCCCCTTGCTCGCATGTGAGGCCTCTCCTTACACAGGGGCATACATACACATATGTATGTATATATATAAGTATAGCGTATATGTATATGTGAGTGCGCGTCTGAGGCTGGTACTCGAGATTGCTGCGTCCGCTCAGTAGCAGAGTCTGCGCGTCTCTCTCCGTTGTTTTGCAGGATGGCACGACGGTGGGATATTTCCTCCGCGCCCTCGACTGTAAGTTCGCACTCTAGGAGATGGCGGAGGCAATCGAGATTTCCCGCAGGAATTTGCCGAAAGGCGCGCGTGCTGGGCACCACCTCGTTCTGCCGTTCTGGTCTGCGGACACGCCTCGCGTGCATAGCTGCTCTACCTTGGGCGCAGACAGATTTCCATGCCGTCGGGGAAGTCGGCGGTGTGTCTGTTTTAATGGTCGAGCCCAGGGGTGCTGTGGTGCTGGCTAGGAGATTCCCGAGGGAGTGATTCGGTCTCCGCGTTGCCCGTCATTTGCGTGTTGTCTTTTTTGTCTTTCTTCTTTGCAGGCGAGCTGTGCAAAGCACCCTACCCGGCGTTCGTGGACGGCGGAAGGGGCAGAGTCATTGAGCTCTTTGAGATCCCGCGAC
The DNA here is from genome assembly GCF_002563875.1 of Besnoitia besnoiti. Lineage (NCBI taxonomy): Eukaryota > Apicomplexa > Conoidasida > Eucoccidiorida > Sarcocystidae > Besnoitia > Besnoitia besnoiti. Next base: position 3,545,891 of record NC_042358.1, read on the forward strand.
CCGCCTACCCGTATATCATTCTAGGTGAGAGCCTCGGCGGCGCCTTCCACGGCATATCTGCGAGTTCGTCGCCGGCTTCCAGGCCCATCTCTTCTAACGAGCGACGCAGAGGACTGCGCGCCTTGATCTTCTATGTTGCTCTACTCGGGAGCAGCGCGGAACTAGCTGTCATGCATAGATAGATACAGGTGTAGAGTATACATTAATACATAGACACTGCTGTAGTTAGACAGACAGATATACATGTATACATTTAAGCGTTGTGGCCTTTACTGGGCACTTGGTTGTTTCCAGAGCCCCGCAGTTCGCACCCAGCGCCCTCAGCGCCTTCGCCGCCCGTCCCGCGTCGCGGCCTGCACGTGGTGTCTCTGGCGTCGCGTCGCATAGCGCGGCTCGGCCGCGGCCACGAGTCCGACATCCGCCTCAGCGACATCTCGGTGTCTCGGCTGCACGCACTCATCAAATTCAGCCAGGTACGGACCAGCGAAGCGCGTGGAGCGGAGCGGGACCGCGGGGGAGGAAAGGGACATGTGTGCTGCGCGCATCTGGCTTCTAGGTGAGGCGTCTTGTGGGCGAAAGTCTCTCGCGAAAAGACCGATATGGGGTCCAGTATCCGAACGCAGAGGTCGCGTCTTGCGAGCGTATACCCGCACATGTATATAGATATGGATTTATAGATATATAGGCATATATGGGGTGCTGTGTATGCATGCGTCTATGCGTCTATCTGCGTGAGTGCTCGCTAAGAGACGCGTGGTTTTTACCTCGGTCATCAGCTCCGTGCTTCTGGGCTGAGGGGCGAGCTTTTTTTTGTTTGCGTCTATTTAGCGCCGCGTGTTTCCCTGTCGCGAGGAGTAAGAGCTTCTGTAGGCTTTATATTGGTGCGCCTTTGGCTACTTGCGTCTCTTTTTTCGCTCAGGGGGCCTTCTGGTTGGAAGACCAGAGAAGCAAATTCGGCACGCTGGTGGAGCTCCGGCGGCCGCTCAAACTCGAGCGCGGAAGCACGGGCGTCGCTCTGCAGGTCAGCGCAACATCGAAATTCCTTTTTCATGGCAGATGGTCTCCTCAACACATGAGGGGAGTTCTCCAGTCCGGGGGGCCTCGTGGGTGCGGGACGTCATGCGTCTCTGTGCGGAGCGTTCGGTTCTCTGCTTTCTTGTCAATTTCCCTGCGTTCGAGTGACGGCGGCGCCCCTCCATCAGTGCGCTCCTCTGCGCGCCCTCCGCGGATGTGACAGGTTTTTAATCGTGTTGATATATAAGCGTATGTGCCTGGCTGCCTGACGTCTCTTGTGCATGTGCAGGTTGGGCGCACCGTTATCTCCATTGTCGTCAAGCGGCAGTGGAGCTTGCCTCTCCCGGCATGCCTGAAGGGCGTGCGGGCGCCGGAGAGCGACATCATGGTCGTGGAGTGTCCGCAGCAGCCGCCCGCCGCGCCGCCGACTGCGAGCGCGCTCGCGGCGCCCTCGGCGACCCCAGTGGCGTTCTCGTCCGCGGATTCGCATGCGGGTGCAGGAGGCGCGGCAGGCACGGTCCTCTCTTCGTCCGTCCCGCGCGCGGGCGGCGGCGCTGCGGAGGACGCGAGCGAAGGGGTCCTCGCCGTTGCTGCGGGACCCGGCTCTTCGCACGATGCGCCCACGCAGTCCGCGCGAAATGCCTCGCCGGTGCGGCCCGAGACCCCGCCGCGACCTACCACGGAAGTCGCTGCTGGACGGAACCACCACGTGGTCGCGCCGCTTCCGCTCGCCATGCAGGCCGCCGCGGCTCTCCAAGGGCCTCCGCCGACAAGTCAGGCGTTGTCTCAGCAGAGTCCCTGGCAGGCGAGAGAGGGCGCGGCTTCTGAGCAGACTTCGTCCGGCGCGAGCGCACCCCGGGCGGGCCCCCAGCCACAGCCCCAGGGAACTGGCGCCCCAGCCGACGCCCCTGCAACCGCGGTCGCGGAGCCCAGTGGGGCGACGCCGGCAGCGGGCGCTCCCGCTGTAGCGGGAGGGAGTACAGAGTCGCGCGAGGGGTTGACAGGTTCTTTCAGCGTTTCCGCGCGTAATGAGGAGGCCGGTCAACCAGAAGAAAGCCAGTCTGGCGGCGGAGTTTCTGCAGATGGAGAGACAGGTCAACGACGGGAACATGTGGAAGGAAACAGCGGAAACTCGCCGTCGCCAGAGGGCGTGAAGAGGGGAGATGCGGGGGCGGTGTGATGCAACCTCTCGAGCGGAGCGAGAAGGAACGAGAGTGTTTTGCGGTGACGACGTTTGTATCGGAGGTCTCTAAAGTGCACGCTCTGCTGGTTCCGTGCTCACAACGTAGCGAAAATCTTACGTGGAATCAGCATATACCCATCGGCGTATATAGATGCTATATATCTACGTGGTTGCGTAGTGCATCTCTGTGTGCCTGTCTTTGTATTATATTTCGTATGCAGCATACACAGGAGCGTATGTATATGTGCGTAGACGCCTGCGCCTGCGATGTCTGCACATGCGCTCTTTTTTTCGCTTTACTCGGGCTTGACCGGTTGAAATTGGCAACGATGGACCACGGAGGTTTTATTTCAAGGCTGCGCCGGCGACATCTTCGTTGTGCAGTTATCTTTTGAGGCTGGCCTTGGAGCACGTTTCTTCTGGTAGTCCCTTCGTCTGATCTGTCTCTTTTCGTGTTCTGACGTCTCCTGCCTCCCTCCTCATGGTTTCCTGTCTGCCGGGCATTTCTTGCGGCATTTTCTTCGCTCGCTGTCTTCCATTTCCTCCGGTCGTCGCGCGCGCTCGCTTCTCCCCCCCCCCCCCCCCCCCCCCCCCCCCCCCCCCCCCCCCCCCTCGCACCCCTTCATGCGTACGCCATCGTTGCGCCGCTCGTTTCCGCTGCGCAGTCCGCTCAGCTCGCGCAGCTTAGGGAGAAGCTCATATTTCGCCGCCCGCTTTGCAGAGACGAGGGAGCAGACAGAAAAGCCGCCATGCGTTTTTGCCGTTTTCTGGTGTGGCGCATGCCTTTCTGCGCCCCACGAACTCTGAGGAACTCGTTGAAAGCCTGGTTGACGAACAGAAAAAAGTGAACCAGGGGACGCGCAGAGAAGGGCTGCAGGAGTTCGGAGGTGGCGTGCGAGGGAAGCGACAAAGCTGAAGTGCGCAAGGTGCCGCAAACCGAGGAAAAGTGAAGAGAAAACGCGAAAAGTAACGGCGAAAAGTTTGCGAACGAGAGGACAGGCGTAACAGAGCGAGACGGAAGTGGACGGAGCCTCAAAGGGTGTTTCACACACAGGATGCAGACGAAGGGTGAGAGGAGAAACCGGGGGCGAAGACTGAGACAGAGGGAAAGTTGTCCCTTGTGGAGAACAGAAGAGACGCCGTTGCGGGGCTGGTCGGCACGGGGAAGGGTTCCACTTTCTGCCTCTCCGCCTTTTTCCTTCAGCATTTTTGTTAGAAAATCTCTCGCAAGAAATGGAAGGTTGAAAAAACATGGTGTCCAGCGTTCGCGGCCATCCCACCTCGATTCGCACTCCCATTTTTTCAAAGCATGCCCCCAGGTGTATATGCCATGCATGCACACCGGCACGCCATGCTGCCATCGACACCGCATCCCATCCACGCATGTAGATGTCTGACTATCTGCGTCCGTGGAACTGATGCGTTATTGATATGTCGAGATGTGCTGCGCTATACAGTCGCATATATATATATATATATATATATATATGCGTGTACGTCTGGATTCCTCTTCTGCTTTGTTTATGGTATCACGTTGTATATGTTTCCGTGGCTGGCTGAGTGTGGCTAAGGAGATCACGGAGGACGTGTAGGCGCGGATTTCGGTTGCACCCGTTGACCTTTTTTTTCGGGGAACTCATGAGACGCGAACCCGACGACGGTAGCTTCAATCACTCGTCACGCAGCTTTTGCCCTGTGTAGAAGAGGCTTGACGCTTCTGCAGAGCGAGTTCACAGCAGTCGCGCCTTCGTAATTGCCTCGCCTTACGGATGGTGAAGCGGAGGCGTTCACGCAGTCTCACGTAAGCCAGTCAGGTCGCGTACGTGGAAGCACGGTGCAACATAGACGAAAACTCTGGCGGCGCATCCCAGGCAGGCGTGTTTTCTTCGATGAGTCGTAGTTCACCACAGGCGCGCCTTCAAAACAGCAACGCCAATGCACATTCCGTCAAGGTCGGATCCTAGGTATGGCTTCAGGCTTGCTGCTTCGGTTGAATAGACTGTGTGCGGCCTCTCACGTATATAGAACTGCGCATGCGTGTCGCAGGGTGAACCTCAACGAAAATGAGCGGCAAGCATCAGCGCCGTTGGCTTTGAGTTTGGGGAGCATGCGGCTGTGAGTTCACTAGAACTGCTTGATCCTCTCAACCCGAACCACACTTCCTGCAATGATCGCTTCCGCCGGGTAAGTCTACTCTGCTCGTGCTTACTGCCGTTGCACTTTTTTATGTTCGCGTTCCTGATGCGACATCGGGATATTGTATTCCAAGGATATCCATAACGTCGACTCCTGGGAATGCTCGTTCGCGGGCGGCCTCCATCCCTTTGTCGCTATCGCTGTAGCCATGCAAGAGAAGTCCGCATTCTGCTGTCACATCGGGTACAAAGCTCACAAAAGCGTCCTCCTGCTCCCACCGGATAGGCTCAGCACGGAATCAACTTGGGGACTCACTACGTACTGAAAAGCAGCTGCTTTCGCCTTCTGCCCTTGTATGGCTGCGCGGGACGGCCTCGTCTGCACTCTTTGCCACGGCGCAAGCACGAAGCCTCGCCTCGCAAAAGCTACTCAAAATTGGCAGGTTTGTTGCCGCAACAACCCTGACACGGTTACAGAGCCCTACCACACTTTTTTCGAGAATGTGCATCCATCTGTACCGCCTTCGCGTCTAGGCGTGACGAGGGGGCAGGGTCCAACTTCTTGTGACACTGTGACGCCTTTCGAGTCAAAAATGAACAGCATGGAAATTAAGTGGAGACGCCGCGGTTGCAATAGTCTGTACGGTTGTCACTGTGTGCTTGTTCGCGGATCCATGCCTAATTTTTACCTTTTTTTCGAGGCTGAGTTGACGCGTAAACGGGGGCACGGAAGAGTGAAAAGCCTGTGAGACGGAGGGCGAGCGAAAGACCAGCTACTTCGCAAAAAGACTTTTCAGTTAGCGTCGTCTAGTTTCTCGACAAGGAGCGTTTCGGCATTCACAGAAGAAACGGTTGATTGCGGTCGTGCCACAAATCCCAGATTGTGACATGAGCGGAGAATCGCCAGATGGCGGCGCTGTGACCACGAGCTGATTTAAAATGAGAATGCGTGCAGAGGGAAAACCTGATATTGGCGAATAGCGCCTCGCAAGCACATCCAAATGCCGGTTCACCGACCGATGCGGCAGCACTGTTGCTTAGAAAAACCGTCGTAGGAAACTGGAGACATCACACGAAGTCAACTATGGAAAGACAGCCAGCAGTGCCGCTTCATCTAAAAAATGCACAGCCCAAACTTTCATCAGCTCGCTGCAGCTTATGCAGCAGACAATCGACCCCGATAAAAAATCGTAGGCTTCCGCGTCTCACTTGCATGTGGGAGAAAATATCTGGATACCCCCTCCATCGCACAAACATCCGGATCGTTTTGCGCTCTCTGTTTCGGGAATTCGCACAAAACGGAAAAGTGCTCGATCCACTGGCACATCGCACTCGTGAACCACTATACACATACGTATTTTCTCCGGATGGGCGAAGACGCCCATCCAGCGGAGTCTGCCACACCCAGCTTCCGCGTTTGTCACGAGCTTCGACTGTCGACAGCCCGCCACGCCCTTCCTCCTCCGTGGCGGTCCTGTGTTTCGCCTGCCCGCTCACGCGCCTTCCCATCTTATCGCCTCAGAAGCCGCGAGGGCGTCGCGTAGCGGTAGACTGCGGCGGGGGAGGCAGGTCGGCAGCCAGGGGCTTGCGAGTGCCCTGCAGGAAGGTGATGGACCTCGCTCGCTGCCCGCGGACTCTCTTCGCGGGCAGGTCGCTCACCGCCCCGCAGCATTCCCGCACAGCCGAATCCCGTAGCGGAGCACGAGGACGAGGTGGCGTCCCTTAGCGTCTGTGTCGAGTAGAAGCCGGGCGCCAGGCGCCGCACATCGTCTGCGCGTTTGGCATCTGAGCCTGCGTGAGCCACGAGAGGCGAAGGCACGAGCCCCGAAGCAGAGAGCTTGGCGCCTGTGAGCGAAGAGGACGCCAGCTGAACGGGGTACGCTGCGGACGCCATGTAGGCGGCGGTCGCTGGACGCGCCAGGGCCGGGGAGGGCTGTCTCTGGGTCGAGGAGACATACGATGGTGGCAGGAAGGCCGAGCGCGACGCCGGAGACGCGGGACTCGACGGGCTGGGCGAGGCCCTCCGCGGCGACGCCGAGGAGAAGACCGAGGCCTGCAGGAGAGACAGCGATGCGGAGCGGATGTGCGAGGCCGCACTGCCGCTGGCGACCCGCTCGCGGCCGCGTCGTGCCTCTTTGTCGCCGACTAAACGCGTGTGCAGGCCTCTCTGCTCTCTCGCTTTGTCTACGAATCCCTCGACTGAGGACGCGGCTACAGAGGAGGCGGAGGAGGCCGAGGATGCAAACGAAGACATCCCGCCGCACGCGGAGTACGCGGACGCGAGCTTAAGGCGCTCCTGTGAGACGGGTACTGCGAGAGCGGGCGAGGCTACCAAACCGGTGTCGTTTCGCGTGATCAGGCGCAGAGACGGAGAGCAAGATCGCGGAGTGTGCCTCGGCGTCTGTCTTCGCTCGTAGAAAGGCTGAGCAGCGGGCACGAGAGGGGTGTAGACCCCAGACTGGCGAGCGAGAGCCGACGCCGACCGACCTGTCTCCTGTGTGTGCGTGAGGTTGCCGATCGCGGCAGACGCCGGCGCTCGCTTCTCCATGCGCGAGACGCTAGCAGTGCGCTCGCGTGTGTCTCGCCTGCCTCCTACAGCGCTCTGCGAGGCTCGCTCTCCCTGGAGAGGACCCTGCGGAGAAGTCAGAAGCACCAGACGCGAGTTGCCCCGCCTGAACGGAAAGAGGAAAGTCGAGCCTGCTCCTCCTCGCTGCGAAGACGCGAACGCCGGTGAAGGCTGCGGGGCTGCGGCAGGCGCGCATTTCGACTCCTTGTCTCCCCCCTCTCTCTGGGGAGTCGAGCCCTCCGCAGCGTCCCCGTCCTTGCCGCGGCTCTCGCCAGCCTCCTGCTGGGACGCCTCCGCACCACCGAGCGTAGCGCCCGGGAGGAGCACAGCGGGCAGCTGCTGCTGGAGGTGTTTGATGCTTTCACGCATGCTGCGGAGACGCTGGAGGAGCGAGGGGCGCAGCTGGGCGCCGTCCTCGCCGGCAAAGGGCCCGTGGCTACGCCTCTTCTCGCTCTCGTCGCGGAGTCTCCGCTCCTGCGACGCTGACGCGAAGGACGCGGGCGAGGCAGGGCTGCGGTCCGTAGGGGGTGGCGCGGGAGTCAGCTTGCGCACGAGATGTGCGTAGGCGTCTCTCTCTGGCGCCCGCTGCGCGTCTCTCCCTCCCGGCGCCTGGGCGCCCCGCTCTGAGGCCGCGCCGACGCCGCCAGATCTCGAGGCGCCCACGGACGTGGACGCGGGCGAATAGAAGCGAAGCGACGAGGAGGAGCCCGCGCCAGTCGAGTGGGAGAGGACGTTCGCGAGCTGCTCATCGATGTGCAGGAGCTGTTGCTCGAGCTCGCGGACACGCATGCTCTGAAGCGAAAAGAGGTCGGCAAGCTGGCGCTTCTCCTTCTCCCGCTGCTGCTCCAAAACCAACAGGCGCGCCCTTTCTTTCTGCGCAAAGGCCAGTTCGCGCTGCAGAGCTTCAACCTGCGCCGCAGCGGTGGGCGCCACGCAGTGACCAGGCGGAGCGGGGGGCGAGGTAGACGCAGAGAACACGGCAGACAGCGAAGACGACGAGGACGTGCATATCGCCAAGCTCCGCTGCTGGTCCTCGAGCAGCTGAATCTGGAAAAACAGAACACAAAAAAAAAGCAGGACGCAGACCTGACAAACATCGAGCAGAGACACGCGCCATTCTAGTACCAAAAGCTGCGTTATGTAGAAGCTGAAAAATGAAACCGCCTGCAGTGGACTTGCGTGCTGCAGGCACTCGATCCAGAGGCGCCTGGACAAACTATCCGAACCCACGAAAGTGGGGTCTTCCAGCTGCCATGCTTCTATGCATATATATATATATATATATATATATATATGCATTTGCATCATTCAAGTTAAGCAAGCAACGCTTCTTTGAAGACCGAGTCGCACCTTCTGTTGCTGCCTGATGATTTCCTGTTTGGCATCCTGCAGCTGGCGCCGGAGGTCTTCAGTTTCTCTGGCTGAAGACGAAGAACTGGCGGACGCCGGTGGGTCTGCGCGCTTTGCTGCTGCCGCGTTGACGAGCGAGTCGTCGCCTCGTCCTTTTCGATGGTCGGTCAGCAGCGCCTGAAGCTGTATGCGCAGACGTTCGTTTTCTTCGCTTCGCTGTTTCAGAAGCTTGTCTTGTTCGGAGACGCGATGCGAGAGAGCTCGGATTTCGTCTTCCCTCTTCTTCATGGACTGCGCACGCAGGGCGTCTTCGAGTTGCACCTTCGTGGAGAGGGCTCCGTAGGCGGCCGCGAGCCTCTGCGCGTGCTGCTTCAGCAGGCGCTTCTCGTCGCTGTCTGTCTTCTCCGCGTGTGCCTCCCTCTCTGCGTCTCTCACTTTCGCCTCGCACTTCGCCGTTTCCGCGACCTTTAGTCTCTCTTGCAGGACTTCCTTCTCCCGCGCAAAGGCGAGCTCCAGCGCCTCTTTCTGCCGCGCCAGCGCCCGCTCACTCTGCTCCCGCGCTTCCACGTCCTTCTCCACCCTCGCGCGAGCCAAGTCGGCCTTCAAGCTCGCGACGTCTTCTCGCGCTTTGGCGCACTGAGAAAGCACGCAAAAAGAAAAACCGCCACCATTATAAAAGCGGGAAAACCATGCAACGCGAAAAGGGAGAGACGCATCAGGAATGGGCAACCTAGAGACGACACTGCAACGCCAAAGCGAGAGAAGGAAGTAGAAAAAAATACAAGGTGAGGACCAAGCGGAAGACAATCAGATGGAAGTCTAGCGAGACCGCAAATGAAGTCAACAAAAAGAGACGAAGCAACACATTAATGCGCAGCGATCAGATGGGAGTGCTCCAACCGTAGCAGACTGGTCGGCCCTATCGGCGCGCGCCTCACCTCCGCTTCGAGCCGTTCGAGAGCCGCTCGGTCCTGCAGATTCACACGACAGGCACAATCAGTGGCCTGCTGACTGTGGGCTGCACTGCAAGGTCGATTCCTAAGCACAAGCGGCAAAAACTCTGAGCAGTTTGAGACTGCTAAAGATGGGGAGGCGCGAGCGAGTGCGGAACGGCAAACTGTCGTCGTACGCCACCGCGAGAGAACAGACAAAAACTTGCGAAACAAAGAGCCAGGCTGACTGTCGATGGCCTCACCTCTCTGTGTTTCTTGGCGAGTTGCTCGAGGTGCATGCGCTCGCGGTCAGCCTCGTTCTCAGGGAGCGTCTGGAGCGAGTCTCCTTCAGTTCGTTCCTCGCTGGCCTGCTGTTTCGCTCCCTTCGCATCCTCCATTTCAGCGTCGAAAGCAGTTTCCTTCTCCCCCGCGTTGGCTCTCGAAGACGCGCCGGATTTCGCCCTCTTGCAGGCCCGCCGCTTGTTGCTGGCGAGTCTCTTCGATAGGCGCTGTTCGACACGGGACATGTAGCCGCGCAGCTGTTCAACCATAGCGCGGAAATCTTCGTCTTGGTGCGTGTCTCTCTCCTTCCCTTCGTCTGGCGAGACTGGCAAGACTCGCTCGCGCACCGCGTTCGCGACGCCGTCTCCGAACTCGCGGGAGACCTCATCAGCCTGCGGCTGAGGCGTGGACGCGGGGAGCGGAGGCGCGTCTTGGGGAAGGGGCGACGCGACAGAGGCAGACAGGTTCGCAGTCCCGGGAAGGTCCGACGGGGGAGGAGAGGTTAGCAGATCTTGTGAAAGAGCGGAATGAGATGGGGGCGGCTGCAGAGAGAAGGAGGGTGGGAAGCAGGTGTGCGCATCGCTTTCGGGCGACACAGGCGCGCACGAGGTTGACTCGAACGAGAACTCGGGACCGGACTCGCACTTCCCAGCCGCCTTCGCGTCAAACGCCTCCGATGTCTGGCGCGCCGGGGTGTCTGGGCTCTTGAGCGCGGCCTCTCCCCCATCTCCGCCCAATCCCGTTTCCTGCAAGGTCTCCTCCGCCCCCTTGGGGACCTCCAAGCTCGGGCCGTCTTCGCCCCAAGCGGCGCTTCCGGTCGTCGTCGTGACAGCTTCCCGCGCGGCCGTCTCCTCGCGCGCCACGTGCTGTCCGTCGGCGCGAGACGCGAACTCTGGCGCCTCGGCTTTCTTCTCATTTCCGCAGACACGTCCCTCGACGGTCTCCAAACCCGACCTCGACGACGAGCGACGAGCTGGAAGGGCGTCTCCCGCGCCGAATGAGGCCTCCGCCTTTGAGGTCTGTCCCGTCGAGTCTCCTGGATTTCCTTTCGCGCTCTCGGCAAGGGGCTGCTCAGTCGTTCCGGGTGCTCCCAGATCGTCTTCTGGCGAACCTTCTCCCGGCGCGATCTGAGTTTCCTCGCTCGACTGCTCATTCGATGCTCCGGGTCTTTGCCCCTCGGTGCTCGGGACAGCCAACGAGGCAGCCTCTGCGTCGTTCGCCGGCTGCGGTACAGCGAGGTCTTCACTCTCCAGACTCGGCAGTAAGTCCTCCTCCGCGGGCTGGCGGCGTCGGCGTCCCCCCTCCGCTTCGCGCTCTGACGGCGCTTCCTCAGCGCGGGCCGCTTCTCGCGCGCCGCGTTCTGCCTCCTCTCGCTGGCGAGCAAGGAGCTTTTGCTGCTGCTTCATTTGCCGCCTCTGGAGAAGGAGTTGCGCCTGATTCATGAGGAAGTCCATGCGCTTGATTGACGTAGTCAGCGTGGACTTCCGCGACCGGCCGTCGGTACGCAGCGTCACCGAGCTGCCGCAGCAGCTGTGCGTCTCCGCGTCGTCATCGCTGGAACACGCATCCCGGCTAGGGGTCCGCAGCAGGGGCGACAGGCCCTGCGACAGACTGAGCAGGTTCGTCGGCGTCTTCACAGCGCCGCTACTGCTCGCCTTTTTGACCGCTTCAGCCATCATTAGCAGCCGCTCGCGACCCCTCTCCAGGGACGCGATGTTCAGGCTGCAGCTCAACACCGACGCACAGTCGCCCTGCGGCCGCGCTCTGCCGGAGTCGCCTCTCAAAAGGGAGGTCGACGACGGCGGGCGGAGACGTCTCTCGTAGTCGCTGTCGCGGTCCTCCTCGGATGACTCCACATACGGTCGTCTACCGCCTCCAGCGTCCTTCACAGAGACACTGTCGTCGGGGTAGATCTCCTCCAGCTCGAGCGGAGTTGCGGTCTCGCTCTGCCTCTCTCTCTCCCGCACACCGAGCCGAGGAAGGCCCGCTCTCGCTGACTGCCCAAGCTTGTGAAGGAGTCTGCGCTGCAGAGAAGAAGCGAGTCTGCCGTCCTCTCCCGCGAGCGCGAACGGCGGGATGCGCGAGTCAGATGCAGAATTGCACGCGGGGGAGAGAGACGACGAAAGAGGCAAGTCGCCGCCTCTCAGCTTGGCGCCAACCTTATTGAGAGAATAAAGGGTGTGGATCGCTACAGTGTCGGACTGCGCTAGATCAGCCGTTCCTCCTTCGGCTTCCTTCCTTGTGTGACTCATCCTTTCTTCCTTGCTTCGTCCTGAGATTCCGTCTTCAGACGTCAGCAATGATGTCTCAGCCTCACGGGACACCGCTGCTTCCTCAGAAGGGCTTCCCCAGAGAACGGAGCTGGGTGTCTGGTCAACTGCCTCCGGCGGCGGCGATTCCCGCTCCGCCTCTTGCTCGGCTCCGCAGTCTGGATCTTCTTGGGTGCACGCGGGCCTCGGGGCCCCGGGGTCTCCTCGCCCAAAGAGCCCGGCTCTCGGCGCGGCGACGGGCGCGGAGACGACCGAAGAGGGAGACCGGAAAGCGGCAGGCCCGCCTTCGAGTTGCTGAGGAGCATCGAGAGTTGATGGAAGAAGACGAAGCGCAGAGAAGGAAGTGAGGCCCGCCGATGAAGCGGGGACTCCGACGACAGAACGGTGTCTAAGGGCAACGCGGCTGCGCGACTTTTCGCAGTCGACCGCTGACGCAGAAGAGCCTAAAAACGCCTTCTGCGCGCCGTCAAAGAAATCAGAAGAGGCCAAAGTTCTGTGGCGCGGGTCTGGCTGCAACACCGACAGGGAGGAAGAAACAAACGGGCACGAAAGAGAACTTCCCTTCGCGGTGGAAGCCAGCAGCATGCGCTGGCGCTGTGTCTGTGTGTGGAGGTCGAGCAGCTGCGCCTTGTTCGATGCCGAAGACGATCGAAGAAGAGGAGAGAGCTTCAGGGAAAATAAAATGACGTTGCAGCGATTGGCGCCGCGCGCGGTGTTGTGGAGCACGGACTGGTAGTCTCTCAGGAGCTTCTCAGGCGAAAAAGAAGAAAGAAGAAAGGAGGACGAAAGGACGAATGGGGACGGGGGCGGCAGCGTGAGACGATACTTCGCCTCAGTCGGCCCCAAGTCCAGCGCAGAGAGAGGAAGGCAAAGGACAGAAAGAGGCGCGTGAGTCAGAGCCGACGGCGGAATGAAGGGGCTGTCTTCTGCGGGAAGGGGAATCTCGTCGACTGAGCGGTGGAAATGAAGAAGCAAAACCTGAGCAGAGCATCGACAGGCAGAAACACCTCACGCTGAGGCCTCAAACGCCCCAGCACCACACCTACCCCCCCTTAGCACACACGGAGGACTAAAGCAGAGGAGACACATCAGAAGACGCAGAAGCATCCGCTACGCCAGGTCAGTCTTGTTTCGAGAGTGTTTCTCTTGGGTCTCAGTCCGGGCTTCTGCTTCGCTTGCAACGCCTCCGTGATGTGTCTCACACGCCTAGTCCCGCATTCCCGGTTCGCGGCTCTGCTGTCGGCGCTTCCAGATTAAGTTTCTGCGTGGCATCCTCACCTCGAATCCTCGCTTGCCTCCGCCGAATCTGTCGCCCTCGCCGCCATCGCGTGCAATTTCTCGTTCATGCTGAATCCGGCGTGAGTGAATAAGGACCTCTTCTAGAACCAGAGGCCCCCAGCCTCGTTTCTGAAGCACGATTTCTTCCCGCCACTTGGGAATCCTCGGGCGCTCATTGGCGTTGTCTGATTCGCGGCCTCCTGTCCCTTCTGCAGCTGCTTGCTCCGCGTCGCTGGGTTCTTCTCCGCAGGGTGTCAGCCTCAGAATGGAGCAGAGCATTGCCGGCGACCCCTGGAAAGCGAGGTCGCCTCGCCACCTGGCGGGCCCTGTGACCACGATTCGCACGGCATACGTGTTTTCGGCCTCTGCGCCATCGCTCTCGTCTTGCCTGGGGACAGGAGGATGCGCCTGCGGCTGCCCTTTCGACAGGGCGGGAGCGAGACTCGGCGTCTGCTGGCTTTCTGATGAAACGGGAGTCGCTCGCGACGTCGAGGCCACGCAAGGAGATGCACACGGGGAGATAGGGGCGTGGTTGAACGGAGAGGAGAGAACACTGGAAGGCTCGGGCCCGGCAACGGGGGTGGTGCTGGCCCCAGGCAGGTCTCCTTTCTGCGCTGCGGCGACAACGGAGGAAAAAGAGGGGAGTCTAGCGGCACTCGACTCGTCGCCCTCTTGAGTGTCGACGGAGGCGAATTTGGGAGTTTCTGACGTCCCACTCTGCGAAGGCGCGTCGAGGGGAGACGACAGAGAGAGAGGCGGGCAAGCGTCACCTCCTCCACCGCCGCTGGCGCTGGCCGCGTGGTAGGGAGAGAGGATAAGCTGGTATTCCTCGTCGTCAATAAGCACTTCTTCCTCTTCGCTGCCGCTCGCGTACGGCTCGGAGATCTGCACACTCGCCGCCGAAGCGGCCGCGGCCGCCACAGCCATATCTCGGTGGAGTCGATCTGCGGTGTTGCGCGCGCTCTCCAACACTCGGTCATCCGCCGGCCCTGACGTGCGCGACGGCCGTTCGTCTCTGGGTTCCAAAGGGCTTTGGCTCATGGCGCCAGAGGGATCGGTGGAGAACGAGGGAAACGTGAGCCAGGCGGAGGAACGGAGGCCGAAGACCTGCAAACCACGAAAAAGGCGACGGAGGAACGATACAGGGCTGCGGCGCTGCACGAACCGTGAGGATGTTGTGCCTCTCGGTCGTCTGCCGAGCTACATCGCGCAAAGGACGCCAGGCGGGGCGGCCGACGCGAGCTGACCCCCTGCCTTGAATAGTCCTGCTGGGCCTGCCCGTCCGCAGAAAGTCCCCTACACACCAGAGCCAAGATACACAGTTACAGAAATGTTTCTATGCATAAGGCACGGACGCGGAAAACCGCCGCGCCCCGGCCAGAAAACTGGGAAGCATGAGCACCGCCACGCTCGGCTTCGTCTTGACGTTGCTCCCGAAGGAGGAGGAAGACTTACAGCTGCCTAAATTTATGGGGGGAAAACGAAATCCCGCGGGTTTGCAGACGTCGAGGTCCTCCTGCTGAACAGCTGGGGACGTTCGGTCCCAGGCCGCGAGCGCAACGCCGCACAAAGGCTAAGGTCGAAGGCCGTGTCCTCTGCTGGGGCTTGACCAAGCGTGCGACTGCCAAATTCGGGCGACCGGGGCTGTGATATGCTCACATGCGCAGTCTGACGCGTACAGAACCAGCTCGGGCCCACAGACTCTGTTTTTCGCCCACACAGAAAGACATATCGGCCCACAGGAGAAAAGCTGCAAGGGATCCGTTGGTCATGCAATGTGCTGTTCGAGGGCGTAGTAAGGTCGGCGCAGCGTCTTCTCTTGGCGCGCATGTGCTCGCCAGACTGCTGCAAGTTGGGCGCTTACCAAAAAAAAGAGGGTTGGCGTACGTTTTCTGTGCCTTCCAGAGTCCACCGCAATTGGACCGCAACGGTTAACATGACCTGATGATGCGCGGTGGCACAGAGGGCACTCACGAAGACAGGTACGAAAACGAGATCGCTGTCGCGCCTATGGAAAGAATCTGACCTTCGCGTACACTGCAAAAGAAGATGAGAGGAAATCGTCGGGGGCGAGTCCTGGGGGAGCGGCAGACAAACGCGGAAACGCACGTCTGCAACATGTGCGCGCACGCGAGCCGCAGACCTGCCGCCCCGGTGTCCGCCACAAGACACCACTGCTTGAAGACACCAGCCCGGGTGCGTGCGGTAGCTTCAGTGTCCGTCTGGGAACAGAGGGTGGATTCCTGGTTTTGTGAAGTGCGTACGCTGCTAGGACCGGGAAGGCTTTGTCAGGAAAGCTGCAATTAGCTCAGGCGTGCTGCGAAGAAAATGAGTCACCTCGAAATGTCTTTTCCCCGCGCTAGAGTAAAAGACACACCGATTCATGAGTCGCACGGACCGACACTCGCGACGCCGCCGCCGCCGCGCAAGCGACAGCAGAGTTTCGATTAATCCTAGTTTGCAGTCAGGCGCGGCGCAGCATTTGCAGACTAGTTTTGATTCCGTTCGCCGGTAGAAAAACGGAATCGCTCAAGCGTGCATCCAGCAAAGAAAAACAATCGCGAAGTTCTCAGTCTGGAGTCGAGCCCTCGCGGTATGCGTCTACCGCAGTGTCCTGCCCCCACTCCGCGGCCGACAGTGTTGCACGTTTCGTAAAATCTTGTGTCTATCTGAGGGCAGGGTGCTGATCCAGAAAAGCATTTTCGACGGCAGAGCAGACGACGCGTGCCATCAATGTCGCCTCGTGATGTTACGTGTGTCCACATTCGCGAGGCGGCCGCGACAGCTGCTGTCGGCCTTCGATCGAGACAAATATCGTGTGAAGGCTACAGAGAATCGCACGTCAGTTCTGTATGTGAAGCTAACAGCTTTAGCAAGTGCGAGAAACAAACTGAAATGAGGGATATATGTGTTACGGAGGCAAACGCGGATGCCTCGGAAGCACCTACAGAAACAGATCGTGCCAATTGTTTTTTCCCTGCGTGTGGGCTTGTTGCTTGGCATCTCATCAGCAGGAAAAGGCGACTCCGCATTGTCTGCAGTTTTCGGTGCACAATAGCTAGCATGTCGCGTTTGTGCTCTACAGCGACTCGCCTGGCTGTAGTCTTAGATCACTAACATACCACTTCTAGCGGCGGCGCACTCGCTGTCTGCTCTGCATTCAGAATGCTTCGCCGCAGCAGCAAGCTGCTCTAAGATGGACAGACGATCATCAGAGAGGAGCAACGCTGTCGTCCGTGGGGGTGTGGCGGGGCGCTCCGGTATGCAGGAACCGCCTATGAGATTTTACACGAGTGCACTTTCATGTCTTGCGCTTGAAATAAGACGCATCGTGACTGAAAATTCACGCCACTGTGACGCTCTACGCAGCAGTTGCCTAAGGGTAGGTGCAGAAAACCACATTCAGCCGCATCACGAACAAGGTGGACAAAATGCTGCCTCCGTTTGGGCGGACATACAGTTGATCCCTCACAGCTTTGCTATCACACCGTAGAGGTATGGATCTGTTAAGAGAATAGCGAAATAGAGCGTGAAAGCTTGCCCGGTGTGCACAGAACTAGGAGAGGCTACGAAGGTTTGCTGAAGTTCCATGTGATCTCTACATTCGCCTACTTTGTTACACTCGCGCACCTCTGCAGGGCGCGGCGCTCTCAAACAAACTGTGGTTGCGTGACACAGGAGCAAGCCCGCTACTGTAGCGGCTCCCCGTGCCGCCCGGGACTGCCTGTTCCTCGGTCGACGTTATATGCTCATTCTCACTCACATCAGGACCAGTGGTACTCGTCTCGTGGCAAAGGCGGGTTTGCTTCCAGCGTATGACCCCGGCACTGTTCGAGCACTTTGGATGTCGATGGCGTGGGTATCCTTTGGGCGAGAAACCAAACAAAGTAATAAACAGAATTTTTCAGTCGTAAACCTCTCGTAATCATGTTGCGAGGGTGTTCGTATTTCTAAACAAGAGTGGAAAATCTTAATTCGCCTTGGCCAGTGCCGAAGCTGCATTGATTCTTGACGACTGTGCTCGGCGCCTGGACCAGCCGGCTTTCACGCTCTACTAGGAAACAACAACTAATAGCCCCACTCTTTCTTTGTGTGCAACGTCTATTCTGTATGGTGGTGGGCTGCTGAGTGCCTCACCTCAAACTACTCACATCCGTGCGTATGTGCCGCTTATGTGTTATCGAATCTCTTTCCGGCGCAGGCTTAGACAGTTGCAACTACGCCTTCGTGTAGTGTCCTTGACGGTGCAAGTTTGAACTGTATGGAGCGCGTTAGCTGTTTAGCAATAATATTTTTACAAAACTGTCGATGGGTTTGTACGTTGTTGTGGATGAGATGCTGTCAAGTCATATAGGCCGCAATGATTGTTTTTTGTTAGCGCCACCATGCATCGGCAGTGTATCGCTGTTGTCAAAGCAGTCTTGATTCATGTGGCATTCCACAAGTTCTGGAGTGCTACAGAGGCCGTGCCGTGGTCTTTTGTAAAGATAGATTCGCTAGTTACTGGCCGCTCGCAAGACCGCTCGTATATCTCTGGGGAAAACGGCGTTCCAGGTCACTCCCGTCCCCCGCGTCCGGAGAAAGACCACACGAGTCCCACAGGGACTTCGCTAAGACACGAGACGAGAAACACAAGTGTTAACCCGCCCCCGCAGGAACAACCGCTAAACCCGTCATCACCTGACGCAGACCCGAAAAGAGACCAGCACAATGTCACCGAGACGCGGCGCAGTTGCTCGAAGGTGCCGTTCTCAGTGGGGAAGTCCTGCAGCAGAAATGTCGTGAAACAAAAGTCTTACTCGTGTCCATCGGAGTTCTTTCCGGAGGTATGCATCGAAGTTGAGCAGACGAAGACAGTCGACTGCAAGAGAGTCTCCAAAAGAGAAATCGGGTACGACTGCCCACAAGTTACTTCCAAAAAAATATGTTACAAGGTTCCCAGGACAATGCCTTCAATCTGCACTAGAAAAACGTCCAAGTTCTCCAGGCGACCATGCCCCAGAATAGTGAAAGAACTCGTTTGCAGAAACAAGACATCACAAGTCGACGACACCTGCCCAGCGAGTGTGTCTGAAGAGCTACCGTATCCGTGTGAGAAAGCTCAGCCTCGACTCGAATGCGACGTTCAGTTCCAGCTCGAAGCCGCTACTTGCACGCGTGAGGTAGAGGCGCCCATTACCTATGAATATGAGACTACTGAAACAGAACGGCAGTGCCGGCGGGAGAATAGGAAAATACACAAAACATGCTCAAAAGATATAGTAGTCGACGAGGAGTATCCGTGCCCAAAGAAAGTCCTGAAGCCGCAGTGCGAGGTAGTGACAGAAGACCGCCATAGCAGCTGCACACAAACCAGGATGCACACTGAATCATACCCGTGCGAAGAGGTCGTAGTACAGAGGCGGCCAAGCACCTGCACACGGTTGGCAAAGAAAAACGGGAATCAGCTTAAACCATGTTCCAATGAAGCAGACAGCTGCGAAGAGTCAGTTGCCGAGATCGCCTCTCTGGAAACTTTTCCCTGTGCAAAAAATATCCCCGTAAGTCAAGAGGAAGTATAAATTTGTGAACCGGTAATGTACACTCGAAGGATAAACGGGAGTACGAGCGCACGCAGAAGGCATCTTCCATGATTTATCACTCTAAGAACGTGAAAGACGGTAAATACTCACCGATCCGTTTCACCCAAAAAGATTCCCGTGACGACCAGCGGTTTTGTGTTTCAACGAAACAAAACACGGCGACGACAGCTGCTTGGGTGTTCTTTGTGTAGGACCCCTGTTACATCGCCGCACGAAGTCACTCATTGTATCTCGGTGGGCGGTTAACAAACATAGAACGAGGAGGAACGCATAGAACATCTGTGCCACTCAGAAAACCATATTTGCGTTGTTTCTGCTTAGGTGGTGGTACCGTCCGTGTGCACGCGAGAGGTTCCATACGAAGCCGTTGTTCCCTGCCTTGAGAAAGTTGCTGTGGAAAGGTGCTCGATTACGGAAGAGACGATGCCTGAAACTTGCAAACGCCAAGTAACTCGACAAGAAAAGTACGCTTGTGAAGAAGTCGTGGAAGTGGAGGAGTGTGAGGAGACTCCACGGAAGAAGAAAATGACGGGGACGCTGCGAATTGACACCCGGATAGAGCGCTACGACTGCGAAAGGCCAGTATCGGCGGAGAAGTGCACAGAAATTATTGATTTAGTGCCTGTGACATGCTCTACCTCGGTACTCAAGACTATCGATAAGCCATGCACACGTAGCTACGTCGAAGAATTATGCGAGGTTGTCGAAAAGATCGTAGAGGGAACCTGTATCGAAGAGGAGTCCGTCGATGAGGAGTATGTGTGTCCCAGACTCGAGTTCGAAGAGGTAAGGCCGAGCACGCAGTTTAACTTGATTTTCTAATGATGCAGATCCAGCAGCTCGCTCGTCCTCTGGATGCCACTTTTGCCTCGGATTCTGCAGTTCTGTACGATAATCTCTGCATTTTCCTCAACAATGATCACATAAGTCGGTATGCGGGTGCACCGTTTTTTGCGTCGTCATGCAAATCATCTGCAATCGGCTTGCGCGGAACCTCCCTCCAGTGAATGGCAGGCCTTCACGCGGTCAAAATCGACAACCTTGTTTGCCCTGTGGCCGTTTTGCTGCAGAAGTGTCTTACGGTCCCCCAGTGGGAACTAAAAAAATGCACCAAAGAGATTGAAGAAGAACTGGACGACAGCTGTACTCAAATCCTTCCTGTGATAGAGTGTACGCCGGCCGCTACGCCAACAGCTCGGACATGTTTCAGTGACTTCGAGGAATCTGTCACGTATCCGTGCTATTCGGTTGAATATCGCGAGGAGTGTCGAGATGTCGCATCTACCCAAGGTGAACTACAGACACAACAAGCCTGACTCATTTCTTCAAGCGCCTCAGGCGCTCGCCTCAGTTTCGTCGGGCATAAATCCTCTCAATTCGTGCAGCAGAACACCGCCGTCCAGCTGGAGATGTCCAGGCCGGGTTGGCAGCCCCCGCTGGCCCAAGAGAATAACTGCGCACATAAGCACTAGTCCTTTTGGCACAGTTAGAAGGCCCTACGGCCTAACCAGACACATTAGATCAATTGCACGCTAGTCACACGGCCCTACCAATGATAGATACATTTTACACAGGGGCCGTGTCACAACGAATAATGCCCGGCGCGTGGTACATTCTAACGACCACGGATTGCCACATTAATCTACAAGAAACAAACTGGTACCTGCCTCCCTTTCACAAAATGCCATCAATGGGCACACACTAACAGTACTCAGTCAATCCCAACGCTTGTGGATGCCGCTTCTTCACGTGCTAATTCACCACAACTCCAGATAATACCGAAATCGGCGACGCCATCTGCAGAAACGGGGGCACTCGGATCTTGAACTCCTGCGAAGCTTCGCGGCACTCAAAGCGTTTCGCCACAGGCGACAATCTATTTCCATCAAATAACATTCTTTTTCTCTTCTTTAGCCTTTCCTTCTGCTTGACTCGGTAGTCTTTCGAACTGAATCCCTTCAAGCGATTTTTTTATCCCGAGGGGCAATTTGGACGCCATACTGAGGAGGGTTTTCGACGACTTCAGGTGTTTGAGGCCCTCGGTTGGTTGGCATTCCGGACCCTCGCTTGAAGGCAGCTTTCTCAGTTCTTTCGAAGGAAGTTTCTTGATTGCTTCCTTTGAAGAAAGCTTCTTGATTGCATCCTTCGAGGGAAGCTTATTGACTTCTTCCTTCGAGGGGAGCTTTTTGATTGCCACCTTCGAGGGAAGCTTATTGACTGCTGCCTTCGAAGGAAGCTTCCTGACTGCTTCCTTCGAGGGGAGCTTTTTGATGGCATCCCCTGAGGGAAGCTTATTGACTGCTGCCTTCGAAGGAAGCTTCCTGACTGCTTCCTTTGAGGGGAGCTTTTTGATGGCATCCTCTGAGGGAAGCTTATTGACTGCTGCCTTCGAAGGAAGCTTCCTGACTGCTTCCTTTGAGGGGAGCTTTTTGATGGCATCCTCTGAGGGAAGCTTATTGACTGCTGCCTTCGAAGGAAGCTTCCTGACTGCTTCCTTCGAGGGGAGCTTTTTGATGGCATCCCCTGAGGGAAGCTTATTGACTGCTGCCTTCGAAGGAAGCTTCTTGATTGCTTCCTTGGAGGGAAGCTTTCTGACTGCTTCCTTCGATGGCAGCTTCGTCACTTCTTCCTTTGAAGGCAGCTTTTTCACGCCTTCTTTCGAGGGCAGCTTCTTTAGTGCTTCCTCTGAAGGAACCGCCTTCACTCCCTCTTTTGAAGGCAATTTCTTCGATCCTTCCTTTGACAACAACGTCTTCACTTCTTCTTTTGCAGGCAACGTCTTTGACGAGCCTTCCACATCATCTTTCGACAGAAGCTCCTTGTGGCCATCGCTGGAACCTTGCCCCTTGAGCTCCGACTCAACTGTCTCAACATCTGGTGTCGGCAGCGCAGCTTGGGCCAGCGGTTTCGCCGAGAGCTCTTTCGGTACCAGATTCCTTTCTCCCTCCTCCATGCTCTTGCTCCTATCTTTTGGCGCTGAGACAAGCGGGACAGGCGGCACCTGTCCCATCGATTTCTTCGCAAGAAGGACTTGGAATGTGCCCTTCGGGACTGCCACATCCTTGTGCGCGCCGTCGGAGATCGATCGCAGCTGCGCAACTTCAGTGCCTTGTGAATCCACGTTCCTGGATGCGTATTTCATCTCGGTTGTCCCTGGCAAGGCCTGCTTGCGACGCAGCTCCGTATATGAGGAACCATTTCCGGATTCTGGCTCTGTCGCAGACACATGTGTCTGTTGGTCTACTGCTGAACGCGTCGCCTCTTCAGCAGGTACCTGTGTCTTGTCCGCTTGCGACGTGGGAGAATTCTCACTCGCGGTCGCGCCTACCTGACGAACATCCGCCGCCGTCTTAGGCACATCGCCCGTCAACTTCGGTGTAGGTGCTCCAAAGAAGCTATAGAAAAATCCTGCAATATCAGATGACACGCTTGAATCCGCGGATGCAGGTCCCTCCGTCACAAGCCTCGCCTCTAACAGCTTGCCCTCGACCGTCTCCGGCTCTGCAGCCTTCGGCTCCACAGCCTTAGCGGCAACAGCCTGCGCCTCATCTGCCTTCGATTCCGCCGCCTTCGGCTCGACAGCCTTCGCCTCCGCTGCCTTCGCCGCAAAAGCCTTAGCCTCCGCACCCTTTGCTTCTACGGCCGTCGCCTCCAGCGCCTTAGCTGCAGGAGCCTTGGGAACCAGTGCCTTACCCACCGGAGCCTTGGGCGCCAGAGCCTTCGCCTCCACAGCCTTCCCTGCGCCAGCACTCTCCTCCCCAGCCTTTGCTGCGTCAGCCGCCTTCTCCTCTGCAGGCTTGACATCGACCGCCGCCTTCAAAGCCTCCACAGCTTTCGCCCCCGCGGCCTTCGGCTCAACAGCCTTCGCCTCCGCTGCCTTCGGCTCAACAGCCTTAGCCTCCGCACCCTTTGCTTCTACGGCCTTCGCCTCCGGCGCCTTAGCTGCAGGGGCCTTGGGAACCAGTGCCTTAACCACCGGAGCCTTGGGCGACAGAGCCTTCGCCTCTACAGCCTTCCCTGCGCCAGCACTCTCCTCCCCAGCCTTTGCTGCGTCAGCCGCCTTCTCCTCTGCAGCCTTGCCATCGACCGCCGCCTTCAAAGCCTCCACCGCTTTCGCCTCCGCGGCCTTCGGCTCAACTGCCTTAGCCTCCGCTGCCTTCGGCTCGACACCCTTGGTTTCCGCTGCCTTGGGCTCCACAGCCTTGGCTTCCGCTGCCTTCGGCTCGACAGGCTTCAAAGCCTCCACCGCTTTGGCCTCCGCGGCCTTCGGCTCGACAGCCCTCGCCTCCGCTGCCTTCGGCTCAATTGCCTTAGCCTCCGGCGCCTTAGCTGCAGGGGCCTTGGGAACCAGTGCCTTAACCACCGGAGCCTTGGGCGCCAGAGCCTTCGCGTCCACAGCCTTCCCTGCGCCAGCACTCTCCTCCCCAGACTTTGCTGCCTCAGCCGCCCTCTCGTCTGCAGGCATGCCATCGACCGCCGCCTTCAAAGCCTCCACAGCCTTCGCCTCCGCGGCCTTCGGCTCAACAGCCTCAGCCTCCGCGCCCTTTGCTTCTACGGCCTTCGCCTCCGGCGCCTTAGCTGCCGGGGCCTTGGGAACCAGTGCCTTACCCACCGGAGCCTTGGGCGCCAGAGCCTTCGCCTCCACAGCCTTCCCTGCGCCAGCACTCTCCTCCCCAGCCTTTGCTGCGTCAGCCGCCTTCTCCTCTGCAGCCTTGCCATCGACCGCCGCCTTCAAAGCCTCCACCGCTTTCGCCTCCGCGGCCTTCGGCTCAACTGCCTTAGCCTCCGCTGCCTTCGGCTCGACACCCTTGGCTTCCGCTGCCTTCGGCTCGACAGCCCTCTCCTTTGCCGCCTTCGGCACAACAGCCTTCGCCTCCGGCGCCTTAGCTGCAGGGGCCTTGGGAACCAGTGCCTTAACCACCGGAGCCTTGGGCGCCAGAGCCTTCGCCTCCACAGCCTTCCCTGCGCCAGCACTCTCCTCCCCAGACTTTGCTGCCTCAGCCGCCCTCTCGTCTGCAGGCATGCCATCGACCGCCGCCTTCAAAGCCTCCACAGCCTTCGCCTCCGCGGCCTTCGGCTCAACAGCCTCAGCCTCCGCGCCCTTTGCTTCTACGGCCTTCGCCTCCGGCGCCTTAGCTGCCGGGGCCTTGGGAACCAGTGCCTTACCCACCGGAGCCTTGGGCGCCAGAGCCTTCGCCTCCACAGCCTTCCCTGCGCCAGCACTCTCCTCCCCAGCCTTTGCTGCCTCAGCCGCCCTCTCGTCTGCAGGCTTGCCATCGACCGCCGCCTTCAAAGCCTCCACAGCCCTCGCCTCCGCTGCCTTCGGCTCAACAGCCTTGGCCTCTGGGGCCTGCAGGCCATCAGACTTTGTCTCGGTCCCGCGGAGGTCAGCTTGGGCCTCGGCTATTGCTGGCGCTGGCTGGGCTGTGGGAGCACCAAAAATGCTGTAAAAAAAGCCAGCCACTCCGCCCGACGTGCTGCGGCCTATCACACCTTCCTCGCCGCCGGCAGCACGGACGTTGTCAGCACTGACCGACGCCGCCGGCTCTACAGCGTTCGCCTTCGCTGCCATAGCTGCAGGGGCCTTGGGAACCAGTGCCTTACCCACCGGAGACTTGGGCGCCAGAGCCTTCGCCTCCACAGCCTTCCCTGCGCCAGCACTCTCCTCCCCAGCCTTTGCTGCGTCAGCCGCCTTCTCCTCTGCAGCCTTGCCATCGACCGCCGCCTTCAAAGCCTCCACCGCTTTCGCCTCCGCGGCCTTCGGCTCAACTGCCTTAGCCTCCGCTGCCTTCGGCTCGACACCCTTGGTTTCCGCTGCCTTGGGCTCCACAGCCTTCGCCTCCGCACCCTTTGCCTCCGCACCCGTTGCTTCCACAGCCTTCGCCTCCGCTGCCTTCGCCTCAACAGCCTTGGATTCCGCCGCCTTCGGCTCGACAGCCCTCGCCTCCGCTGCCTTCGGCTCAACTGCCTTAGCCTCCGGCGCCTTAGCTGCAGGGGCCTTGGGAACCAGTGCCTTAACCACCGGAGCCTTGGGCGCCAGAGCCTTCGCCTCCACAGCCTTCCCTGCGCCAGCACTCTCCTCCCCAGCCTTTGCTGCGTCAGCCGCCTTCTCCTCTGCAGCCTTGCCATCGACCGCCGCCTTCAAAGCCTCCACCGCTTTCGCCTCCGCGGCCTTCGGCTCAACTACCTTAGCCTCCGCTGCCTTCGGCTCGACACCCTTGGCTTCCGCTGCCTTCGGCTCAGCAGCCTTCGCCTCCGCACCCTTTGCCTCCGCACCCGTTGCTTCCACAGCCTTCGCCTCCGCTGCCTTCGCCTCAAAAGCCTTGGATTCCGCCGCCGTCGGCTCGACAGCCCTCGCCTCCGCTGCCTTCGGCTCAACTGCCTTAGCCTCCGGCGCCTTAGCTGCAGGGGCCTTGGGAACCAGTGCCTTACCCACCGGAGCCTTGGGCGCCAGAGCCTTCGCGTCCACAGCCTTCCCTGCGCCAGCACTCTCCTCCCCAGCCTTTGCTGCGTCAGCCGCCTTCTCCTCTGCAGCCTTGCCATCGACCGCCGCCTTCAAAGCCTCCACAGCCTTCGCCTCCGCGGCCTTACGCTCAACAGCCTTAGCGCCAACAGCCTGCGCCTCAACTGCCTTGCATTCCGCCGCCTTCGGCTCGACTGTTTTAGCCTCCGCACCCTTTGGCTCCACAGCCTTCGCCTCCGGCGCCTTAGCTGCCGGGGCCGTGGGAACCAGTGCCTTACCCACCGGAGCCTTGGGCGCCAGAGCCTTCGCCTCCACAGCCTTCCCTGCGCCAGCACTCTCCTCCCCAGCCTTTGCTGCGTCAGCCGCCTTCTCCTCTGCAGGCTTGACATCGACCGCCGCCTTCAAAGCCTCCACAGCTTTCGCCTCCGCGGCCTTCGGCTCAACAGCCTTAGCCTCCGCGCCCTTTGCTTCTACGGCCTTCGCCTCCGGCGCCTTAGCTGCCGGGGCCTTGGGAACCAGTGCCTTACCCACCGGAGCCTTGGGCGCCAGAGCCTTCGCCTCCACAGCCTTCCCTGCGCCAGCACTCTCCTCCCCAGCCTTTGCTGCGTCAGCCGCCTTCTCCTCTGCAGCCTTGCCATCGACCGCCGCCTTCAAAGCCTCCACAGCTTTCGCCTCCGCGGCCTTCGGCTCAACTGCCTTAGCCTGCGCGCCCTTTGCTTCTACGGCCTTCGCCTCCGGCGCCTTAGCTGCAGGGGCCTTGGGAACCAGTGCCTTACCCACCGGAGCCTTGGGCGCCAGAGCCTTCGCGTCCACAGCCTTCCCTGCGCCAGCACTCTCCTCCCCAGCCTTTGCTGCGTCAGCCGCCTTCTCCTCTGCAGGCTTGCCATCGACCGCCGCCTTCAAAGCCTCCACAGCTTTCGCCCCCGCGGCCTTCGGCTCAACAGCCTTGGATTCCGCCGCCTTCGGCTCGACAGCCCTCGCCTCCGCCGCCGTCGGCTCGACAGCCCTCGCCTCCGCGGCCTTCGGCTCCACAGCCTTCGCCACAAAAGCCTTGGATTCCGCCGCCTTCGGCTCGACAGCCCTCGCCTCCGCGGCCTTCGGCTCCACAGCCTTAGCCTCAACAGGCTTGGATTCCGCCGCCTTCGGCTCAACAGCCTTCTCCTCCGCTGCCTTCGCGGCAAAAGCCTTAGCCTCCGCACCCTTTGCTTGTACGGCCGTCGCCTCCAGCGCCTTAGCTGCAGGGGCCTTGGGAACCAGTGCCTTACCCACCGGAGCCTTGGGCGCCAGAGCCTTCGCCTCCACAGCCTTCCCTGCGCCAGCACTCTCCTCCCCAGCCTTTGCTGCGTCAGCCGCCTTCTCCTCTGCAGGCTTGCCATCGACCGCCGCCTTCAAAGCCTCCACAGCCTTCGCCTCCGGCGCCTTCGGCTCAACAGCCTTGGATTCCGCCGCCTTCGGCTCGACAGCCCTCGCCTCCGCCGCCGTCGGCTCGACAGCCCTCGCCTCCGCGGCCTTCGGCTCCACAGCCTCCAAAGCCTCCACGGCTTTCGCCTCCGCGGCCTTCGGCTCAACAGGCTTGGATTCCGCCGCCTTCGGCTCAACAGCCTTCTCCTCCGCTGCCTTCGCGACAAAAGCCTTAGCCTCCGCACCCTTTGCTTCTACGGCCGTCGCCTCCGGCGCCTTAGCTGCCGGGGCCTTGGGAACCAGTGCCTTACCCACCGGAGCCTTGGGCGCCAGAGCCTTCGCCTCCACAGCCTTCCCTGCGCCAGCACTCTCCTCCCCAGCCTTTGCTGCGTCAGCCGCCTTCTCCTCTGCAGCCTTGCCATCGACCGCCGCCTTCAAAGCCTCCACCGCTTTCGCCTCCGCGGCCCTCGGCTCAACTGCCTTAGCCTCCGCTGCCTTCGGCTCAACTGCCTTAGCCTCCGGACCCTTTGGCTCCACAGCCTTAGCCTCCGGCGCCTTAGCTGCAGGGGCCTTGGGAACCAGTGCCTTACCCACCGGAGCCTTGGGCGCCAGAGCCTTCGCTTCCACAGCTTTCCCTGCGCCAGCGCTCTCCTCCCCAGCCTTTGCTGCGTCAGCCGCCTTCTCCTCTGCAGCCTTGCCATCGACCGCCGCCTTCAAAGCCTCCACCGCTTTCGCCTCCGCGGCCTTCGGCTCAACAGCCTTCGCCTCCGCTGCCTTCGGCTCAACTGCCTTAGCCTCCGGACCCTTTGGCTCCACAGCCTTAGCCTCCGGCGCCTTAGCTGCAGGGGCCTTGGGAACCAGTGCCTTACCCACCGGAGCCTTGGGCGCCAGAGCCTTCGCCTCCACAGCCTTCCCTGCGCCAGCACTCTCCTCCCCAGACTTTGCTGCGTCAGCCGCCTTCTCCTCTGCAGCCTTGCCATCGACCGCTGCCTTCAAAGCCTCCACAGCCTTCGCCTCCGGCGCCTTTGGCTCGACAGCCTTGGCGTCCATAGCCTTAGCCTCAACAGCTTTGTTTTCCGCTGCCTTGGGCTCCCCAGCCTTGGCTTCCGCTGGCTTCGGCTCAACAGCCTTCGCCTCCGCTGCCTTCGCCGCAAAAACCTTAGCCTCCGCACCCTTTGCTTCTACGGCCTTCGCCTCCAGCGCCTTAGCTGCAGGGGCCTTGGGAACCGGTGCCTTAACCACCGGAGCTTTGGGCGCCAGAGCCCTCGCCTCCACAGCCTTCCCTGCGCCAGCACTCTCCTCCCCAGCCTTTGCTGCGTCAGCCGCCTTCTCCTCTGCAGCCTTGCCATCGACCGCCGCCGTCAAAGGCTCCTCAGACTTGGTTTGCGCCGCCATCGGCTCAGCAGCCTTCGCCTCCGCGCCCTTTGCTTCCACGGCCTTCGCCTCCGGCGCCTTAGCTGCCGGGGCCTTGGGAACCAGTGCCTTACCCACCGGAGCCTTGGGCGCCAGAGCCTTCGCCTCCACAGCCTTCCCTGCGCCAGCACTCTCCTCCCCAGCCTTTGCTGCGTCAGCCGCCTTCTCCTCTGCAGGCTTGCCATCGACCGCCGCCTTCAAAGCCTCCACAGCTTTCGCCTCCGGCGCCTTCGGCTCGACACCCTTGGCTTCCGCTGCCTTGGGCTCCACAGCCTTGGCTTCCGCTGCCTTCTCCTCTGCAGCCTTCGCCTCCGCGCCCTTTGCTTCCACGGCCTTCGCCTCCGGCGCCTTAGCTGCCGGGGCCGTGGGAACCAGTGCCTTACCCACCGGAGCCTTGGGCGCCAGAGCCTTCGCCTCCACAGCCTTCCCTGCGCCAGCACTCTCCTCCCCAGCCTTTGCTGCGTCAGCCGCCTTCTCCTCTGCAGCCTTGCCATCGACCGCCGCCTTCAAAGCCTCCACAGGTTTCGCCTCCGCAGCCTTCGGCTCAACAGCCTTAGCCTCCACACGCTTTTCTTCCACGGCCTTCGCCTCCAGCGCCTTAGCTGCAGGGGCCTTGGGAACCAGTGCCTTACCCACCGGAGCCTTGGGCGCCAGAGCCTTCGCCTCCACAGCCTTCCCTGCGCCAGCACTCTCCTCCCCAGCCTTTGCTGCGTCAGCCGCCTTCGCCTCTGCAGCCTTGCCATCGACCGCCGCCTTCAAAGCCTCCACAGCTTTCGCCTCGACAGCCTTCGATTCCACAGCCTTAGCCTCGACAGCCTTAGCCCTCGCAGCCTTCGCCTCCGCTGCTTTCGGCTCCCCAAGTTGTGGGTCCACTTCCTTTGGCGCAGACTGCCGGGAGTCAGCTTCCGCCTCGGCTACGACCGCCTCCGACTGGGCTGCCCGGGCGCCGAAAATGCTGTACAGGAAATCAGCCATGCCGCCAGAAATGCTGCGCCGGCTCAAACCGTCCTCGACACCGACACCATTTCCGCTCTCAGAACCGTCAAAGAAATCTCTTTCCGCATTGAGACCACCACCCCTCGCCGACACCGACGGCCCTACAGCCTTTGTCTCCGCTGCCTTCTGCTCAACAGCCTTCGCCTCCGCTGCCTTCGGCTCAACTGCCTTAGCCTCCGCACCCTTTGCTTCCACGGCCGTCGCCTCTGGCGCCTTAGCTGCAGGGGCCTTGGGAACCAGTGCCTTACCCACCGGAGCCTTGGGCGCCAGAGCCTTCGCCTCCACAGCCTTCCCTGCACCAGCACTCTCCTCCCCAGCCTTTGCTGCGTCAGCCGCCTTCTCCTCTGCAGCCTTGCCATCGACCGCCGCCTTCAAAGCTTCCACAGCCTTCGCCTCTGGCGCCTTCAGCTCAACAGCCTTGGCTTCCACAGCCTTAGCCTCAAGAGCCCTGGCTTCCACAGCCTTAGCCTCAACAGCCCTGGCTTCCGCTGTCCTCGGCTCGACAACACTCGCCTCCGCTGTCTTAACCTCCGCACCCTTTGGTTCCACGGCCTTCGCCTCCGGCGCCTTAGCTGCAGGGGCCTTGGGAACCGGTACCTTACCCACCGGAGCCTTGGGCGCCAGAGCCTTCACCTCCACAGCCTTCCCTGCACCAGCACTCTCCTCCCCAGCCTTTGCTGCGTCAGCCGCCTTCTCCTCTGCAGCCTTGCCATCGACCGCCGCCTTCAAAGCTTCCACAGCCTTCGCCTCCGCTGCCTTCGCCGCAAAAGCCTTAGCCTCCGCACCCTTTGCTTCTACGGCCGTCGCCTCCAGCGCCTTAGCTGCAGGAGCCTTGGGAACCAGTGCCTTACCCACCGGAGCCTTGGGCGCCAGAGCCTTCGCCTCCACAGCCTTCCCTGCGCCAGCACTCTCCTCCCCAGCCTTTGCTGCGTCAGCCGCCTTCTCCTCTGCAGGCTTGACATCGACCGCCGCCTTCAAAGCCTCCACCGCTTTCGCCTCCGCGGCCTTCGGCTCAACAGCCCTCGCCTCCGCCGCCTTCGGCTCAACAGCCTTGGCTTCCACAGCCTTAGCCTCAACAGCCCTGGCTTCCGCTGTCCTCGGCTCGACAACACTCGCCTCCGCTGTCTTAACCTCCGCACCCTTTGGTTCGACGGCCCTCGCCTCCGGCGCCTTAGCTGCAGGGGCCGTGGGAACCGGTACCTTACCCACCGGAGCCTTGGGCGCCAGAGCCTTCGCGTCCACAGCCTTCCCTGCGCCAGCGCTCTCCTCCCCAGCCTTTGCTGCGTCAGCCGCCTTCTCCTCTGCAGCCTTGCCATCGACCGCCGCCTTCAAAGCCTCCACAGCTTTCGCCCCCGCGGCCTTCGGCTCAACAGCCTTGGATTCCGCTGCCTTCGGCTCAATAGCCTTTGCCGCCGGGGCCTGCAGGCCATCAGACTTTGTCTCGGTCCCGCGGAGGTCAGCTTGGGCCTCGGCTATTGCTGGCGCTGGCTGGGCTGTGGGAGCACCAAAAATGCTGTAAAAAAAGCCAGCCACTCCGCCCGACGTGCTGCGGCCTATCACACCCTCCTCGCCGCCGGCAGCACGGACGTTGTCAGCACTGACCGACGCCGCCGGCTCTACAGCGTTCGCCTTCGCTGCCATAGCTGCAGGGGCCTTGGGAACCAGTGCCTTACCCACCGGAGACTTGGGCGCCAGAGCCTTCGCCTCCACAGCCTTCCCTGCGCCAGCACTCTCCTCCCCAGCCTTTGCTGCGTCAGCCGCCTTCTCCTCTGCAGCCTTGCCATCGACCGCCGCCTTCAAAGCCTCCACAGCTTTCGCCTCCGCGGCCTTCGGCTCAACAGCCTTAGCGGCAACAGCCTGCGCCTCAACTGCCTTGCATTCCGCCGCCTTCGGCTCGACTGTTTTAGCCTCCGCACTCTTTGGCTCCACAGCCTTCGCCTCCGGCGCCTTAGCTGCCGGGGCCTTGGGAACCAGTGCCTTACCCACCGGAGCCTTGGGCGCCAGAGCCTTCGCCTCCACAGCCTTCCCTGCGCCAGCACTCTCCTCCCCAGCCTTTGCTGCGTCAGCCGCCTTCTCCTCTGCAGCCTTGCCATCGACCGCCGCCTTCAAAGCCTCCACAGCTTTCGCCTCCGCTGCCTTCGGCTCAACAGCCTTTCCCTCCGCACCCATAGCCTCCGCACTCGTTGCTTCCACGGCCTTCGCCTCCGCTGCCCTAGCTGCAGGGGCCTTGGGAACCAGTGCCTTACCCACCGGAGCCTTGGGCGCCAGAGCCTTCGCCTCCACAGCCTTCCCTGCGCCAGCACTCTCCTCCCCAGCCTTTGCTGCGTCAGCCGCCTTCTCCTCTGCAGCCTTGCCATCGACCGCCGCCTTCACAGCCTCCACAGCTTTCGCCTCCGCGGCCTTCGGCTCAACAGCCTTAGCGCCAACAGCCTGCGCCTCAACTGCCTTGCATTCCGCCGCCTTCGGCTCGACTGTTTTAGCCTCCGCACCCTTTGGCTCCACAGCCTTCGCCTCCGGCGCCTTAGCTGCAGGGGCCTTGGGAACCAGTGCCTTACCCACCGGAGCCTTGGGCGCCAGAGCCTTCGCCTCCACAGCCTTCCCTGCGCCAGCACTCTCCTCCCCAGCCTTTGCTGCGTCAGCCGCCTTCTCCTCTGCGACCTGGCCATCGACCGCCGCCTTCAAAGCCTCCACAGCTTTCGCCCCCGCGGCCTTCGGCTCAACAGCCTTCGCCTCCGCTGCCTTCGGCTCGACTGTTTTAGCCTCCGCACCCTTTGGCTCCACAGCCTTCGCCTCCGCTGCCTTAGCTGCAGGGGCCTTGGGAACCAGTGCCTTACCCACCGGAGCCTTGGGCACCAGAGCCTTCGCCTCCACAGCCTTCCCTGCGCCAGCACTCTCCTCCCCAGCCTTTGCTGCGTCAGCCGCCTTCTCCTCTGCAGGCTTGCCATCGACCGCCGCCTTCAAAGCTTCCACAGCCTTCGCCTCTGGCGCCTTCGGCTCAACAGCCCTGGCTTCCACAGCCTTAGCCTCAACAGCCCTGGCTTCCACAGCCTTAGCCTCAACAGCCCTGGCTTCCGCTGTCCTCGGCTCGACAACACTCGCCTCCGCTGTCTTAACCTCCGCACCCTTTGGTTCCACGGCCTTCGCCTCCGGCGCCTTAGCTGCAGGGGCCTTGGGAACCGGTACCTTACCCACCGGAGCCTTGGGCGCCAGAGCCTTCACCTCCACAGCCTTCCCTGCACCAGCACTCTCCTCCCCAGCCTTTGCTGCGTCAGCCGCCTTCTCCTCTGCAGCCTTGCCATCGACCGCCGCCTTCAAAGCTTCCACAGCCTTCGCCTCTGGCGCCTTCGGCTCAACAGCCTTGGCTTCCACAGCCTTAGCCTCAAGAGCCCTGGCTTCCACAGCCTTAGCCTCAACAGCCCTGGCTTCCGCTGTCCTCCGCTCGACAACACTCGCCTCCGCTGTCTTAACCTCCGCACCCTTTGGCTCCACAGCCTTCACCTCCGCTGCCTTAGCTGCAGGGGCCTTGGGAACCAGTGCCTTACCCACCGGAGCCTTGGGCGCCAGAGCCTTCGCCTCTACAGCCTTCCCTGCGCCAGCGCTCTCCTCCCCAGCCTTTGCTGCGTCAGCCGCCTTCTCCTCTGCAGCCTTGCCATCGACCGCCGCCTTCAAAGCCTCCACCGCTTTCGCCTCCGCGGCCTTCGGCTCAACAGCCTTAGCCTCAACGGGCTTGGATTCCGCCGCCTTCGGCTCGACAGCCCTCGCCTCCGCCGCCTTCGGCTCGACAGCCCTCGCCTCCGCCGCCTTCGGCTCAACAGCCTTGGCTTCCGCTGCCTTCGGCTCAACAGGCTTGGCTTCCGCTGCCTTCGGCTCAACAGCCTTGGCCTCCGGGGCCTGCAGGCCATCAGACTTTGTCTCGGTCCCGCGGAGGTCAGCTTGGGCCTCGGCTATTGCTGGCGCTGGCTGGGCTGTGGGAGCACCAAAAATGCTGTAAAAAAAGCCAGCCACTCCGCCCGACGTGCTGCGGCCTATCACACCTTCCTCGCCGCCGGCAGCACGGACGTTGTCAGCACTGACCGACGCCGCCGGCTCTACAGCCTTCGCCTTCGCTGCCATAGCTGCAGGGGCCTTGGGAACCAGTGCCTTACCCACCGGAGCCTTGGGCGCCAGAGCCCTCGCCTCCACAGCCTTCCCTGCGCCAGCACTCTCCTCCCCAGCCTTTGCTGCGTCAGCCGCCTTCTCCTCTGCAGCCTTGCCATCGACCGCCGCCTTCAAAGCCTCCACCGCTTTCGGCTCCGCGGCCTTCGGCTCAACAGCCTTAGCGCCAACAGCCTGCGCCTCAACTGCCTTGCATTCCGCCGCCTTCGGCTCGACTGTTTTAGCCTCCGCACTCTTTGGCTCCACAGCCTTCGCCTCCGGCGCCTTAGCTGCCGGGGCCTTGGGAACCAGTGCCTTACCCACCGGAGCCTTGGGCGCCAGAGCCCTCGCCTCCACAGCCTTCCCTGCGCCAGCACTCTCCTCCCCAGCCTTTGCTGCGTCAGCCGCCTTCTCCTCTGCAGCCTTGCCATCGACCGCCGCCTTCAAAGCCTCCACCGCTTTCGGCTCCGCGGCCTTCGGCTCAACAGCCTTAGCGCCAACAGCCTGCGCCTCAACTGCCTTGCATTCCGCCGCCTTCGGCTCGACTGTTTTAGCCTCCGCACTCTTTGGCTCCACAGCCTTCGCCTCCGGCGCCTTAGCTGCCGGGGCCTTGGGAACCAGTGCCTTACCCACCGGAGCCTTGGGCGCCAGAGCCTTCGCGTCCACAGCCTTCCCTGCGCCAGCACTCTCCTCCCCAGCCTTTGCTGCGTCAGCCGCCTTCTCCTCTGCAGCCTTGCCATCGACCGCCGCCTTCAAAGCCTCCACAGCCTTCGCCTCCGCTGCCTTCGGCTCAACAGCCTTTGCCTCCGCACCCATAGCCTCCGCACTCGTTGCTTCCACGGCCTTCGCCTCCGCTGCCTTAGCTGCAGGGGCTTTGGGAACCAGTGCCTTACCCACCGGAGCCTTGGGCGCCAGAGCCTTCGCCTCCACAGCCTTCCCTGCGCCAGCACCCTCCTCCCCAACCTTTGCTGCCTCAGCCGCCCTCTCGTCTGCAGCCTTGCCATCGACGGCCGTCTTCAAAGCCTCCACCGCCTTCGCCTCCGCGGCCTTCTGCTCAACAGCCTTCGCCTTCGCTGCCTTCGGCTCAACAGCCTTCGCCTCCGCACCCTTAGCCTCCGCACTCGTTGCTTCGACGGCCTTCGCCTCCGCTGCCTTAGCTGCAGGGGCCTTGGGAACCAGTGCCTTACCCACCGGAGCCTTGGGCGCCAGAGCCTTCGCCTCCACAGCCTTCCCTGCGCCAGCACTCTCCTCCCCAGCCTTTGCTGCCTCAGCCGCCCTCTCGTCTGCAGGCTTGCCATCGACCGCCGCCTTCAAAGCCTCCACAGCCCTCGCCTCCGCTGCCTTCGGCTCAACAGCCTTGGCCTCTGGGGCCTGCAGGCCATCAGACTTTGTCTCGGTCCCGCGGAGGTCAGCTTGGGCCTCGGCTATTGCTGGCGCTGGCTGGGCTGTGGGAGCACCAAAAATGCTGTAAAAAAAGCCAGCCACTCCGCCCGACGTGCTGCGGCCTATCACACCTTCCTCGCCGCCGGCAGCACGGACGTTGTCAGCACTGACCGACGCCGCCGGCTCTACAGCGTTCGCCTTCGCTGCCATAGCTGCAGGGGCCTTGGGAACCAGTGCCTTACCCACCGGAGACTTGGGCGCCAGAGCCTTCGCCTCCACAGCCTTCCCTGCGCCAGCACTCTCCTCCCCAGCCTTTACTGCGTCAGCCGCCATCTCCTCTGCAGCCTTGCCATCGACCGCCGCCTTCAAAGCCTCCACAGCTTTCGCCTCCGCGGCCTTCTGCTCAACAGCCTTCGCCTTCGCTGCCTTCGGCTCAACAGCCTTCGCCTCCGCACCCTTAGCCTCCGCACTCGTTGCTTCGACGGCCTTCGCCTCCGCTGCCTTAGCAGCAGGGGCCTTGGGAACCAGTGCCCTACCCACCGGAGACTTGGGCGCCAGAGCCTTCGCCTCCACAGCCTTCCCTGCGCCAGCGCTCTCCTCCCCAGCCTTTGCTGCGTCAGCCGCCTTCTCCTCTGCAGCCTTGCCATCGACCGCCGCCTTCAAAGCCTCCACCGCCTTCGCCTCCGCGGTCTTCTGCTCAACAGCCTTCGCCTCCGCTGCCTTCGGCTCAACTGCCTTGGCCTCGGCTCCCTTTGGCTCCACAGCCTTCGCCTCCGGCGCCTTAGCAGCAGGGGCCTTGGGAACCAGTGCCTTACCCACCGGAGCCTTGGGCGCCAGAGCCTTCGCCTCCACAGCCTTCCCTGCGCCAGCACTCTCCTCCCCAGCCTTTGCTGCGTCAGCCGCCTTCTCCTCTGCAGCCTGGCCATCGACCGCCGCCTTCAAAGCCTCCACAGCTTTCGCCTCCGCGGCCTTCGGCTCAACAGCCTTCGCCTCCGCTCCCTTCGGCTCCACAGCCTTCGCCTCCGGCGCCTTAGCTGCAGGGGCCTTGGGAACCAGTGCCTTACCCACCGGAGCCTTGGGCGCCAGAGTCTTCGTCTCCACAGCCTTCCCTGCGCCAGCGCTCTCGTCCCCAGCCTTTGCTGCGTCAGCCGCCTTCTCCTCTGCAGGCATGCCATCGACCGCCGCCTTCAAAGCCTCCACGGCATTCGCCTTCGCGGCCTTAGGCTCAGCAGCCTTGGCCTCCGCACCCTTTGCTTCCACGGCCTTCGCCACCGCTGCCTTAGCTGCAGGGGCCTTGGGAACCAGTGCCTTACCCACCGGAGCCTTGGACGCCAGAGCCTTCACCTCCACAGCCTTCCCTGCGCCAGCACTCTCCTCCCCAGCCTTTGCTGCGTCAGCCGCCTTCTCCTCTGCATGCTTGCCATCGACCGCCGCCTTCAAAGCCTCCACAGCTTTCGCCTCCGCGGCCTTCTGCTCAACAGCCTTCGCCTTCGCTGCCTTCGGCTCAACAGCCTTCGCCTCCGCACCCTTAGCCTCCGCACTCGTTGCTTCGACGGCCTTCGCCTCCGCTGCCTTAGCAGCAGGGGCCTTGGGAACCAGTGCCTTACCCACCGGAGCCTTGGGCGCCAGAGCCTTCGCCTCCACAGCCTTCCCTGCGCCAGCACTCTCCTCCCCAGCCTTTGCTGCGTCAGCCGCCTTCTCCTCTGCAGCCTTGCCATCGACCGCCGCCTTCAAAGCCTCCACAGCTTTCGGCTCCGCGGCCGTCGGCTCAACAGCCTTGGCTTCCGCTGCCTTCGGCTCAACAGCCTTGGCCTCCGGGGCCTGCAGGCCATCAGACTTTGTCTCGGTCCCGCGGAGGTCAGCTTGGGCCTCGGCTATTGCTGGCGCTGGCTGGGCTGTGGGAGCACCAAAAATGCTGTAAAAAAAGCCAGCCACTCCGCCCGACGTGCTGCGGCCTATCACACCTTCCTCGCCGCCGGCAGCACGGACGTTGTCAGCACTGACCGACGCCGCCGGCTCTACAGCCTTCGCCTTCGCTGCCATAGCTGCAGGGGCCTTGGGAACCAGTGCCTTACCCACCGGAGACTTGGGCGCCAGAGCCTTCGCCTCCACAGCCTTCCCTGCGCCAGCACTCTCCTCCCCAGCCTTTGCTGCGTCAGCCGCCTTCTCCTCTGCAGCCTTGCCATCGACCGCCGCCTTCAAAGCCTCCACGGCATTCGCCTTCGCGGCCTTAGGCTCAGCAGCCTTGGCCTCCGCTGCCTTAGCAGCAGGGGCCTTACGAACCAGTGCCTTACCCACCGGAGCCTTGGGCGCCAGAGCCTTCGCCTCCACAGCCTTCCCTGCGCCAGCACTCTCCTCCCCAGCCTTTGCTGCGTCAGCCGCCTTCTCCTCTGCAGCCTTGCCATCGACCGCCGCCTTCAAAGCCTCCACAGCTTTCGGCTCCGCGGCCGTCGGCTCAACAGCCTTGGCTTCCGCTGCCTTCGGCTCAACAGCCTTGGCCTCCGGGGCCTGCAGGCCATCAGACTTTGTCTCGGTCCCGCGGAGGTCAGCTTGGGCCTCGGCTATTGCTGGCGCTGGCTGGGCTGTGGGAGCACCAAAAATGCTGTAAAAAAAGCCAGCCACTCCGCCCGACGTGCTGCGGCCTATCACACCTTCCTCGCCGCCGGCAGCACGGACGTTGTCAGCACTGACCGACGCCGCCGGCTCTACAGCCTTCGCCTTCGCTGCCATAGCTGCAGGGGCCTTGGGAACCAGTGCCTTACCCACCGGAGCCTTGGGCGCCAGAGCCCTCGCCTCCACAGCCTTCCCTGCGCCAGCACTCTCCTCCCCAGCCTTTGCTGCGTCAGCCGCCTTCTCCTCTGCAGCCTTGCCATCGACCGCCGCCTTCAAAGCTTCCACAGCCTTCGCCTCCGCTGCCTTCGCCGCAAAAGCCTTGGCCTCCGCACCCTTTGCTTCCACGGCCTTCGCCACCGCTGCCTTAGCTGCAGGGGCCTTGGGAACCAGTGCCTTACCCACCGGAGCCTTGGACGCCAGAGCCTTCACCTCCACAGCCTTCCCTGCGCCAGCACTCTCCTCCCCAGCCTTTGCTGCGTCAGCCGCCTTCTCCTCTGCAGCCTTGCCATCGACCGCCGCCTTCACAGCCTCCACCGCCTTCGCCTCCGCGGCCTTCTGCTCAACAGCTTTCGCCTCCGCTGCCTTCGGCTCAACAGCCTTTCCCTCCGCACCCTTAGCCTCCGCACTCGTTGCTTCGACGGCCTTCGCCTCCGCTGCCTTAGCAGCAGGGGCCTTGGGAACCAGTGCCTTACCCACCGGAGCCTTGGGCGCCAGAGCCTTCGCCTCCACAGCCTTCCCTGCGCCAGCACTCTCCTCCCCAGCCTTTGCTGCGTCAGCCGCCTTCTCCTCTGCAGCCTTGCCATCGACCGCCGCCGTCAAAGGCTCCTCAGACTTGGTTTGCGCCGCCATCGGCTCAGCAGCCTTCGCCTCCGCGCCCTTTGCTTCCACGGCCTTCGCCTCCGGCGCCTTAGCTGCCGGGGCCTTGGGAACCAGTGCCTTACCCACCGGAGCCTTGGGCGCCAGAGCCTTCGCCTCCACAGCCTTCCCTGCGCCAGCACTCTCCTCCCCAGCCTTTGCTGCGTCAGCCGCCTTCTCCTCTGCAGCCTTGCCATCGACCGCCGCCTTCAAAGCCTCCACGGCATTCGCCTTCGCGGCCTTAGGCTCAGCAGCCTTGGCCTCCGCTGCCTTAGCAGCAGGGGCCTTACGAACCAGTGCCTTACCCACCGGAGCCTTGGGCGCCAGAGCCTTCGCCTCCACAGTCTTCCCTGCGCCAGCACTCTCCTCCCCAGCCTTTGCTGCGTCAGCCGCCATCTCCTCTGCAGGCTTGCCATCGACCACCGCCTTCAATGCCTTCGCTGGCATCGGCTCGACAGCGTTGGCTGGCGTTGACCTCGGGACAACAGGTTTGGATTCAGCTGCTTGTGGCAGGACGGCCTTCGCTGCAGCCGCCTCCGTCTCCGACGCCTTTGCACCATCAACCTTCTCTTGATCCTCCTTTTCCTCAGCCGCCTTCGACGTAGGACTTGGCAACGCGGCGGGCGGATGGCTGCCTGCGGATGGTGTGGCGGCCGGCGGGGTGAGTTCTGGCTGCGTAGATGCCGCAGACTCAAGGGAAACAGGACTCGCCGCTGGAATCCGAAGCGCGACCGAGGGAGTTGGCTCCAGGCCATGTTCGACGGCTGTGGCAGGTGAGGCTGGTGAGGAAGGCAGCCCCGTCGTCGCAGACTTGTTCAGCTCAAGCTTTCCACTGCCCGGCCTCGAGGATGCCGCCGCACCGCTCTGTTTCACGGGGCCTCTGGGGGACACGGCTTGTCTGGGTACAGGCGCCTTCACCGCAGGCAATTTTTGTCTGCGCGCGGTGTCTCTATTCGTCTCCTTGACGATGGGCGTGGACCGTGGCATGGACGAGCCGAACCCGAACCGTTCTCGTTTCGGTGCCGCACGAACCTGCGTTCTCTCGATATGATAAGGTTTCGGCGCAGCTTGCTTCCCTGCTGACTTGTTCTTGCTTACAGGTCCGGCTTCGGACTGCCTAATTTCGACAGCTTTATTCACGGGATGCGCGGGAACACTGTTTTTCTTTTCGCACACCTCTTCCTGCGCCGCGTTTGTTGAACGATCCCCCTCACTCGGCAGCCTCTGAAGTTTCAAGAGTTCGTCTAATTGCTCTTGCGTGAAACTTGCGAAAGAACCGAGAGAGTCAATTCGAAGAGGCGCTTCAACCTGCTTTTCGGGCTCTATCAAGCTTCGTTGCTCCTCTTCAGTCCTAGCTCGTGCCACGCCTGCTGGCACGATGCATACAGAACCAAAAGACGTGGGAAGCAGGAGATGAAGATCGAAGCGACGTCAGTTTCAATCTTCAGAGGCAGCAACACCCCAGTTGCCATGCGATGGAGACGCTCCCACTCTTCCCTTGTTTGACGCGTTCGATGAATGGTACCGAAAGAAAATCCCTGCCTCCCCCTCCTCTCCACACATTGTCAATATCGGACCTTCGTGCTACGCGCCGGCACAGTCATGGGACTCAGTAAATCAAGCACGTGCATACCTTCTTTATCCCCAACGAGCTGCGCGACAAGAGCAATGCAAACCTCCGCGAGCTCCGTGTTGGCTGCAGTCGGAGCCACCGTCGAACTGGCACTCTTTGTCTGCATCGAAAAGGCCAAAGGATCCGCACATCCAAACAAAGCTCCAGCCCTCCCCCCCACAAGGAAAACCCTGTTCTGCGTCCCTTGACAGCAGCGTCTCGCAATTGCCTGCTGCCCCTTTGAAATGGCGCTTGCGCCTGAATTCTCGGTCGTCCTCAGGGTTTCCGTTGCCACCACGTACAGGCCCTCCCCTCAGGGGAGCCCACACTCGGAGACTAGTTTCCTGCGGGGGCTCCAGTGGAATAGACAACTGCGGAATCGAGCTGTGAGGCTCCCCAGAACGACGGCGTCACGCACCTGGCCCACAGCCTGCCATACGATGAAGAGTTAACCCTACGCGAATACGATCGTACCTTCAGGCTACGGAGCTCGTCAATGATATGCTGGACTTGTCCTTGGATTGAGACAACTGCCTCGTGTAGCCTGTGGGCACGCACAGCGAAAACGGTGGAACCGTTGTCGGACGCAGTGTCTTTGAGCTCTGCGAAGTCACGCATCCGGCTTCGGGTCGACGTCCAGCAAGCGGAAAGAAAGGAAAGACACGTCGCACAGAAACTTAAATGCGAGTGGCTGACGGAAAACTGACCATGTCGCCAACGTGCGGCTCTTTTGTGCCACGGGGGTAGGAGGTAACTACAAAACGGGGGGGGGGGGGGGGGAGTGTCTGGCAGAAAAGGCTTAGGGTCTTACCGACAGTTCTCGTCTTTCAGGCTCTCATTTTCTTTCTTGAATTGTTCTTGGACGCGACGATGCTGCCTCTTGGTTTCCTGTGCGCATACCGCAACATGGAAACATACACACCGATGTGCAGGGATGCTGCAGACCCAAATCGAGTCAGGCACGAGAAAGTGTTTTGTACAGCCATTTCCCTCCTCCGCCTCCTATCTTTCTTACTTCAAGTTGCTGCAGTAGAGCAATGGAGCGGGAGCTGTATTGTCCTGAGCGCTGGCTGTCTGCCCGGCTGCCACTTCGGAACAGTCGCTCTTCGATGAGGACGGGCGGGCAGGGTGGGTCGTCATGGCGAGAGGCACGCTTCTCTTCGACTCCTGTTCCTGCAGAATCCACCCTTTTTTGTGCCTCTGGTAGAGACTGGTGATCGCCTGCGAGGTCTCCGACGACAGGAGTGGCAGGCGCTTTTTCGATGGGTGCGTCTTCCGGCAATTTTGCCCTCAATGAAGTGACGGGTCCAGTTCTCATTTGTGCAGTGGGATGCCCAGAGCGAAACTCCGATCTTCCCAGCCTGACTCTGGATGCCTCGGATGAGGTCACCTCGGCTTTGCTTGGGATTCCCGCAGTGCTTGGCAGATTCTGGATTCGGTCACTGACTTTGGATTCGAGTATCTCGCTTACGCTGCCGCGTTCACGAAGGCGTTTCTGCTCTTCGTTCTCCGCCTCGCACCGCGCTGCTGTTACGGTCGCCGCCCGCCTTTCCTCGGCTTCGCGGATCGCAGCCTGGTGCTCCTGCAGAAATCGGCGTTCGTAGTCGCTGTAGGTCGCCTGCTGAGACACAGCGCGCTTGCAGGACCCCGAAAAAAACTGAACCGCATTCGGCGCGAGCATCATGTTGCTGCCGCGGCCAGGTCCGAAGGCGTTGAGAGGCATCTCCATCATTACCGGTTGCGGGACTGAGGAGTACCTGTGAGGAAGGAGGAAGACAAACAGCCAAGCAAAGCCGAGCATAAGTCGTCGGCAGAAGGGCCCAGCAGCCCCCGCATGCACACTCTTGCATTCAAGCGGTGCTTAAAACGGCGTTGAAAAAACGTGACGCGAAAGCGTGAATGTACGCGGCGGAGGCGTCGTCTTCAGCGAACATATCAGGGAGAAATATTCCACTAATGAATAACGGGTTATGAGGGGAAACATTTCAACAGGCTACGCGGGTCTCGGAAACACAACACAGGTGGGGATCACTAGAAGAATGCGTGCACACCGTTGAGGGCTTTCCAAAGAGGTGACAAGCGGCCTACCTTTCTTGAACTGTGTTTTGCATCGGCTCCGCAAATCTCCCCTGCAACCCACACACAAGTGACGCATGCTGGCATATCGGTCAAGCATGACGACTTGCAACTACCCCCTGTGGATCCTGCGGCAGGGGCTCAGTGTAGTTATGTCGCTCTCCCCCGAATCGTAGTATCTGTACAATGCGCGCTTGGCTACGCACTACATGGACTCAGCTGCTCACGCCGTCTCCGTCTTCCACGGCAGACGCCCACTGACCGTTCTGGAGCGATATTTTCAATTCTCGAAACTTAGCTACCTTCATTGTCCTCTCTCCCCCCTCACCTGGAGGAAAGCCGTCGTGATGGGGGGCGAGGTGGCCTTCAGACCGACGGGTTTTCGCCTCTGGGGCTCGGCAGGCAGGGCGGCTTGTTGCTCCCCCCCATTTTTCAAGCAGCGCAATCCAAAAAAAATGGAAAATGGTCCTGTGCAGCAGCGGCACCCATCAGCGATCCTCTGAGTGCGGGACGTGCTCAGATCAATCAAGGCGTCCGCCGCCAAGCTGACAGGGATCTCCACGCCGCCGTTGGCGCCTCCCGCAGGCGGCAGCGTGGCTCCATGCACACCGCCTGGAGCAGGGTTCCGGAGCTGCAAGAACCTCTGTCCTCCAGCTGTGTCTGCTGCGCCGCTGGGTTCAACGCGCACGGGCTGCTGGAGTCCGTCGGCATGCCTCGGCGCTCCATAGAAAGGAGCTTCCCAGTTGAAGCCAGCGGACGGGAGGAGGGCGCCCACGGACGAACCAGGGCCTGCGAGCCCCCCGGAGGCGTGAGACGTAGATCGTTCGTGGTCTACAACAGCGCCTCCGCCCTCCAACGGCGTCGCCATGTGCGATGCTACATAAAAGTTTCCCGCACACGGCTGTCCCAACGGGACGCCGCCGTTGTAGACATGAACATGCGCCTGCGGCATAGAGGCGAGATTGACACGGCGACTCTGGATCGCCTCCGCGCGCGACAGATCCAGACGCGGGATGGTGGTGCCGTGCGAGAGACTCGTCGGCATCGACGGCGCGCGGCACTGCGAAGACGGGACAGAGAGGTTGTGTGTGCCGCCTGTCTGTCCAGCTTGAATCCGCGCCTCACGAGGCCTGGCTCCGGCTGCCATCTTTGCAGCCGCCTGGGCAGCGACCGGATCGGAAGACGACGAGGGACTCATGGTGGAAAAGCCGTTTGAGTGGTGTCTGTGAATGAAGACGTCGACAACTGAAAGTCTATTATGCTACACAGATAAACGATCGCGGTGCGGACGGGGAGTCCAATGACAAAGAATGACAATAACGCTGAGTGAATACGTGGGAAAACAGAGAGACACACTGAAAGGACTTTCTTCACCGGGGCCTCGAGCAAGAGTTGTTTGACAGGGGGACTCTAGATCTCAAGGTCCCTTGGGTCTCAGCGCGGGATGGCTTCGCTGCGGCTTGCAAAAGATATTTGAAGAAATGTTATGCTGATTAAAGCACGTCGACAGGGGTCTTTCTCGAGGGGCCAACATCTAGTAACTCGCGGTCGCAATAACACACACTCTTGACAGAGCTGCGGCTCCACGACGGCCTATTTCCTGCGCTGTGGTGATGACTAAACTTTGCACTGCAGCATGCCGTTTCTAGTGGGCGCTGCGGTTGATGCAGCTTATGATAAGAAAGATACACAGATACCAGGCACGACACCACAGAGCAGTGTCGGTTTCAGAATGGATAGTAGAGTTCAGTAACAATTCGAAATTCTCTGCCAGATCATTCGGCGCGGAAACGCGAGGCACCTCATTTGAGCGTGCGACGCCCACAGCCCGTACTCGATAGACGTCACGATATACAGAAGGCGGAGAGAAGGACTTCGAAGGGATGGGTCGACACGCTTGCTTAGGCTCTATGTGCAACTCCTCGAATAAATGAATCGCAGAGAACCAACATAACAGCCATCTTCTCGGAAAACCTGTGAATTACCACATATTTTACATACTGCGGCTGCACGAGCTGGCCGCCATCCGTGGCTGGGCCGCGCTGCGCTGACGGTGCCTAGCCCGCCGCGCGTGTCGGCTGCCTCGCGGGAGATCACTAGGCGGATCGCTTTCCAACAGGACGTTCTCAAATTCCTATCGCTTCTTGGCAGTCACATTCAGCGTCTTCCACGTGCAGGCGATCCCTCTGTCTCGCCAGAACGATCCATTTTCCCGCCCACTCGCCCCTCCGAGTCCCTTCGCGAAATTAGGCTGAAGACAGGGCGAGTGTAGGTAGGAGGGGGACGAAACTGCGACAATCGACAACGGGCCGCGCGGGTGCGAATGTGTGCGCCGCTCAGTTGCCAACCAGGCCATGAGGTAGATATTTCAGAGTAGATGTCCTATTAACACGCCCACGAGCAATCTTTGCAGGGTCGAGCTCTCGATATGAGGAAGACGCTTCTTTTCGGTCGTGTTGTAGCCGTCGAGGGTGCGCGCAAGACGGCCGAATCCATGCGACTCCTGGGCAAGAATCTCACTCCCCACGCGAGTTCGCGGCGTCTCTCGGGGCAGCAGAGAGACTCAACGGGCGCATAACCGCAACACACCCTCGCCATGTTTCACCCCGGTCACGACTTCTTGAAATAGAGATTACGGCGCCATTTTTGCCCTGACACGAGTGAAGCCCGCAACCCGCGAGTCCGACATAGGTCAACTCCAAGCTGAAAGGAGCCAGGCTCCACCGTCTTCGACGGCGTGGGCAACGGTTGTCTCTGTCGATTTGTGATGCTTCAGGATGCCGAAAGCGTGCGACTACCCTATTTCCGAGTTTACTCCGTGAGGGTGCAACGCAGTGTCACACACCGGTCTGAAGTCGGGGAAGGACTCTCTGCCAACGTGGAAAGTGTTATGTCTGCTCTGATGCAGACAAGAGTCTGCTTGGCTACGTCGCAGGACTGAGGGCTGCGCGGAAATGGCATCCATGAAGTTCGTAATTGGGTCGCAGGGCAACACGGCGTTGGTGTCACCCCTGATATTCCCAGTGAGTAGTTGAAGGCTTCTCCTCGATGACTCGAACCAAAAGCGGATATGCGCAAGCGTCAGTGGACCAACGGCGATGCCACAGTTCTCTGGCTTTTACTTACGGTATTCTCACAGTCACAGGTCGACGCCCGCGCGCCGTGGAACGCGTGTACTGCGAGCCAGCCCACGGGTGCGTGTAAAAGAGAGCCGCGGCAATCGCAGAA
This sequence comes from Besnoitia besnoiti, assembly GCF_002563875.1. NCBI lineage: Eukaryota > Apicomplexa > Conoidasida > Eucoccidiorida > Sarcocystidae > Besnoitia > Besnoitia besnoiti. Next base: position 3,590,657 of record NC_042358.1, read on the forward strand.
AAGCGCCCATTTGACCAAAGAGGATCTCGGATTTTGCGTTTCAAAAATAGACGGCACCGCTGTTGTTGTCGCGTGTGGTTTGTAATGCTCTGTCATGGGACATGCTATGCTCATATTCTTGGCGTCGAACTCCCTCACAGGCAACTCCGGACCTGTACTGGCGCGATTTGTCGCGGCGACTGTAGTGTCACCCGGCACAATGCCACCACAAGCCGATGTCTGTTCTGATTCCCCGGGATCTTGAGTTGGTACTTCTAGAATTATGGGAGAAACAAGAGGCTACTTCCGTCAACGCTCAGTCGGTGGGTAGACAGGGAATGTGTCGGTGTGACTTCAGCTTGAGTCTCTCAGGGGTGGGAATTCCCCGCCAGACGCATTGTACACGTGAGAGGGGGGTTTCTTCGACTCGCGACCCTGAGGAACTCGAAGCCGAATGCTAGTGGAAAGAGATTCCAGTACACGATATGAAAAAAACAGCAGCCAGATGGCGTTGTTCTGCCTTCTTCGCCCGGCAGCCTGACAGATGCTTTCATAAGTCTAGCCGGCAACCCACCAGCGGTCGCGACTTCGTCGTTACATAGCATCCCCCCCAGACAGAAACGGGGTTACCCCCGGGATGTACGGTTGTACCGATGCCAGCTAATCCTCGCCGCCTCGGAGCCACTAGACAGACAACAGTCGAGTCACCGGAGAGCTTCCTTCTTTTCAGCGGGTGCTGCCTCGCCAAACAGAGAATACGTTCCAGCAGCACCTGTGCTGTCGACGCCGTCTCCTTGCTGCTCTTCTTTAGGCGCTCCTCCTAGGAAAGGCGTTCCTCCTAGGATGCCGGCACTATTATCTGGAGCAGCGTACTCAGTTCTGCCACAACAGACAGGACATCAATTGAGCCTGGGCAAACACGGCGGAGTTCTCCCGTTCTCCTCCCGTTCCCGTCCGCCTTTTGGCTTTCTGTCTGGAAGCAGTTGCTTATATAGACACAGACACTTACATATACACGTCCATATATATATGTTCGTGCGTTTATATCGCCTCCCCTGTACCTCACTGATTCCTTGTTGAGATTTTGTCGCCAGTCACGCGGACAGGAAAATGTGCTCGGCGCCCTCTTTTCTCATGCGAGGCGGCGTCGGTCAATGTCTATGGCTCCCTCTGAGTGAGACTAGTTCACGAGTATGCCTGTACTGAGATGCATTTCCCTTTTCATCCGCTGCTCATTCTTGCTGAATACTGCTAGAAATGCGCACTAAGCCAGCAGACGTGAAACGCTAGCAGTGGGAAGTCGACACGCAACGAACCTACATCATTTGACAGGGAGTCCCTGTCTGCATGCGCCGTTCTCATCGCGCGCCTGTCACCGCTTTGCAGTTCTTCTCAAGACATGCGCACTTTCCCGCTTCTCATAGCCTTGTATCTGTTTTATGGCAGTGGCAAAAGAACTTCGAATTCAAATGAAGGGGCGTTTTCTCCAAAGGGCTTCCTCCAATAACTCTGGACACCGTTGAGGTTCCTCTTGTCTTCATCGATTCACCCACGCGGACATCTGCGCGCGACCCTGAATTCTGCGAATGCCTTGAAGCCTTCACTGCCACCAGATTTTCACTCTTTCGTTGCTCATGCGGAGAGCTGCTTTTTCCAGGGAAGATAGACTTTTTCTTGCCTGTTCAGCCGCGCTCTGGGAACCTTCGTGGACTCAGTCCCAACCCTCTCGGCTTCGCTTCGGGTCACACATGCCCCTCCTTTCTTTTATCTCAGTGTCCGTACAGCTTTTTCTCCCGCGTTTTTTCCCATATAACGCCTCTGCTTGAGGAGAGGATGCCTCTGCTGCTTTGTCACCCATGCGCATCTTTTTCTGACGCTCTCTGCGGCGTCTTCCTCGTTTGACGTCCCTTTCTGACTCGGCGCTGTGGCGCTCTGGAGGCCTTGCACTCGCCCTTCAGGCCGGTCCTCCGTCTCGTCGTGACACCACTCTTCCAAGCGTCTCTCTCCTTTTCGTGCGCGCACCTCCGCTTCTTCCGCAATTGCTGGTGTTTCGCGTCCCGTGTTCCCCTCGGCCGCACGCACGCGCTCTTCTTTTTCGAGAAAAATCGCAGCCCCGTGCAGAGAGGCACAGAGAAAATGGCGAGTTCCACAGACAGCCGTAAGAAGTCGCGAGAGACGGGCAAGTTGGCGAAAGCGATCCTCGAGGCAGACTCGAGCCTTCCCAGCCCACCCTCCCACGGCGACCTCTCTCCTCTGTCTCGCGCCACGGAGCTCGGCTGGCACACCCTCGTCGCTTCCCCGGCTTCTCAGCTGAGGGTGAGATGCATGCACTTCAGAAAATACGGCCGTTGGATCCGCGTATTCGCAGACGACTGCTCATACCAATGCTTCCACCCGAGCATACACACGCGGCACACGCGCGCGCGTCTCGCGCTCTGTCAACCTGCCTCACGGGCGGGTTTCTACTCTCCCAGGCCTACGCATATCTTGAAGACCCCAGTTTTGTGGAAAACGTCTGCGCTGGATGACGCACAGCGGACAGCGAGGCGCTAATTTTCCATGTCTCTGTCGCGCGGCGTCGAGGGGCTTGCCGAGTCTGTGTCAGCTGTATCGCACGACGGAGTCGATAGAGCGTCCTCAGGTTTGCGCGTGTGTGCTTCACAAAGGAGCATGACCGCCATGTCTCGCCTCTACACGCAACATGCGGCGGAGCTCCGACCCTCCCTGGGCTGCTCCTAGTGGATGTTGGGAGAAGCCGCTTCGCACAACCTCTACACGAAGGCCTCGTCGCAGGGAAGCTCCTCTCCGGTGGGGCGTCGGAAACGGCGCAGCGACTGAGGCCCGGCGAGCAGGCGCCATCTGCTTGTGCGGAGGTCTGCCTGGTTCTCCCGCCTTCCTTGCCTCTGCTGGCGGGCGTCTCTCAGTTACTGGCAGTCGCGGTCGGATGTGAAGTCTTTGTCGACCCTTTTTTTCACTTTTTTCAGCACTCTGCACAACGCTTCCTCGGGCGACGCGACGTTCCCTTCGAAGCCTGCGCGGTTGCCCTCGTTCTCATCTACGTGGTTCTCACCTTCCTCGGCCTGAAGGGTGAGCGCCTCCTCAGTGGATTCGCGCAGAGATCCGCTTCGAGGGAATCACGCACATTATATTGCATGCGTCTCTGCGTGGAAATGCACGCAGCGTCATGCGGCTGTCGCCATTGTGCGCTTTTGTGCGCGCTGATGCCATCAGATTCGCAGGTTTTTTCGCTGCCTCTCGCGCGGTTTGAGCACACGACGCTCCGCGAAGGGGCGGTAGATTCTAAATGGAGCGACGCAAGCGTCCACGGTACCATGCACATGCATGCTTTTTTGTGGTTTTGCATGCCGGCACGTGGTAGCGTGGATCTGCCGGCTCATTTGAGGATATCTCCGCAGCGGTACGTGCGTCTGGTGCACACAAGAGACTACGTTCCTGCATCAAGCCTTTCCCTTTATGCTGTCTGCGCTCAGCGCTCCGAGGCCTCACGTCTCGCACTGCGGGCGCCGGCGGCCGGCGAGGCTCAGGGCGGCGCGTGGTGCTGCTGGGATCTTCCGGCAGCGGGAAAACCAGCCTCTTCCTTTTGCTGCGAAACGGAGTTGTCACGGAGACGGTTCCCTCGATGCAGGTGCGTCACAGGATAAAAAAACAGATGCCCCGCGCCTGCTTGCTCTCGGAAGAGATATCGAACCAAGAGGGCCGATTCATAGAGAAAGCGCGGCAAGCGCCTCTCTCTGGGCTTCTTCCCTCTGCTTCCACGCTCGGGTTTTCCTCGCGAACTTTTTCGGGGCCTCCTGAAGTCATCCGACGACCGGCGCTTCACGCTTCCTCCTCTCGCGGTTCGCGGGGGTGCTGCGCGTTCTTCCGCGGCTTCCTTTACCTTCTTTTCGCCGGTCTTCTGCTGTCTCCGGGCCTCCCGCCCTTTTTCCTCCGTGCGATGCTGCTGTTTTCTCTCCTTTCCCGAGCACATCTCTCGCGCCGGGGGGTGGGGGGTCAGGGGGGCAGGGGCGTCCCTCCGCTCGCGGTCGTTTCGCTCCTGGGTCTCTCGCCTCTGTCTCCGCCTCGCGTATGCATTCGTTCCTCGCCGTCTCCTGTCTCGCACGCATGCAGGAAAACATCGAAGCCGTCCGTGTGTCGGCCTGCAGCCGCGACGGGGATCCGGACATTGCGGAGGACGCGCGCGAGGCGTCGCAGGGCTCCGCGGGTGGCGCGGAGATCGAACTCGTTGACTTCCCAGGGCACGCGCGGTTCCAAGGGCTCGCGAAGCCGTTTATCGATAGCGCCGCTGCGCTTCTCTTCCTCGTGGACTCATCCGATAAAGCGGCGGTGAAGGCCGGGGCCGAGTGAGACTCTTTCGCGGCGCGCGAACTCGAGAATCAAGGGCAGTCGCTCTTGCAACGCACAGCCGAAAACGCACCCTCGAATCTACCTCTGCGCTCCTGCCTCGCCTTCTCCTACTCAATAGTTACATACTCTGTATAGGTTCATTTGTATTCGTTGTTATCTGTCGCTTCTCGCTTCCCATATGCATATGTCTACACCGAAGCATACGCCCCGGCGGCTCCAGTTTTTTCATTCTCGACTGTGCGGCGATATTTGTACTAGTGAGTGTCTGCATCTCGCTGAGCAGGCAACTCTACGAGCTCTTCGCCACGGAGAGTCTCCACCGCCGACAGACGCCGCTTTTGCTAGTTGTCAATAAAACAGATCTGCCCGAGTCGCGGTCGCAGGAGTCCGTCGTCGAGGACCTCGAACGAGAAATGTGAGTCAGCCGGAGACTCATTCGTCTGAAGGCGGCTTGTTCGTCTACACGCGGCTCATCCGCTGCCTCAGTGTTTGCGCCTCTCGGCGAATCCATGCAGGCACGGAGTGGTATCTCAGCGTGGCTTCATGCGCCGTCTTCGTCGACTCAGTTGTTTGTTCGCTAAAACGAGAGACCTTCACATGCCTGCATGTGTCGATGTTGTTGCTGTGCTGGTCCTATTGCTGAGAAACCTTGTCGTTCTTCTTTTGGGCCTAGGTCACGCGTGGACACAGGAAGGAGATCTCTGCCTCCACTCAAATGTACAGTCGTGCCTGCCCTTCTCCGTCCCACACGTGCTGCAGACGCTTGTCAATGCACCCCCCTCAGTTTAACCCAGCTGTCTCTCATGCGTGCGTTCCAAGCATTCCCGTCAGATCCAGGGCGCACGCATGCGCTTCGTCTGACGCCTGAAGGTTGAGGATGTATTGGTTTGCCCTGCTTTTCTTGCAAACTCCTCGCGTCTCTGGTGCTGTGCCTCGCAGCGAGCGCAGCCGTGCGTCGCGGTCTGCGCTGCTCGAGGGAGAAGACGACGCGGCGAACTTCATCGGTATCGAAGGCGAGGCCTTCAAGATCCTCGCGCATGCGCCGAATCCTGTGGTAAACCCCAACCGCAAGCCAGTCTTTTTCGCTATACATGCGCTCCGGGAAGCCATGCCTATGTACTGAGGTGCCCTGAGTTTCAGATGCCTCACACGAGTGTGCTGGAGTCTGCAAGTCCGTCCAAATTGTATTGTAAATTTGTGAATAACTATCCCGGCTAAGTCAACTAGTTTTTTTCATGTTTCTCATGCTGCTGGGGTTAACAGATTTTCAGTCTGCGCACGGTGCAGACGAATATTGATTTTTCTATAGGGGTTTTTCATGTATCTTATTCACTACAACTGATGACGCCTCTGATAGCGGCGTTTGCGTGCGCGCAGGGGAAAATCCATATATATATATATATATATATGCATATACGCGTCGAGATCCGTATGCCTTGCCGTATGTTCAGTGTAGGTAGGGCGTTAGGTTGCGCGTAGCTCCCTATCGAGACTACGGCCCGTCTCATTTATTTCGTTTTCTCAGGAGGTTTGCAGCTGCGCCGTGAAGACCAACGACATCGATCAAGTACGGGAGTTCCTCCTGCGGCACTTCGCATCCGCCTAGAGCTCCTCGCGAGCGAGGTGTCTGCTGGCAAGCCGCTTCCTGGCGGCTGACGTTTTTTTTTTCGATGTGGGGACTGTTCTCTGCGCACGTGGGAGGCCCTGGATTTAGAGGCGGGAGAGCTCTCCGCGTTTTTCAGAGGGCGCCGCCGTGCGGCGCGCGGCGAATTTTTTGAGTGTATTGACACTCCGGTGCGCGGAGATATAGAATCTCTTTTTTGTTTTAGAATTCTGCGTTACGCGGAGTGTGAGCGATAGTTGACCTCTTTCGAGGCGCAGAAACGGCGGCGCTATCCGTAGGCATACAGCGCACGACTAGATACACACTGAGCGTTTTATCTGACCAACGTTTCTTCGCTGCATGCGTGACACTGTCGGCCTGGTGAGGCCGCCGCGAGCCCCTCTTCCCCGCTGTCGATCACAACGTGGCGGCGCAGAGATCTATAGCCCGCCGCTTCACCCGAAAGCAGATGTAAAACTGAAATCCTGTTTCAGACACTTCCAGTTGCTGTACACCACCCAGTAGAAGAGAACAAAAGGCAGAAGGAAAACTGTTTCACAAGAAGGGAGCTAGAGGAAGAGAAACAGACAAAAATGCCGTAGGGCGAGGAATCGACTTGGAGAGTGAGAGCCTGGGGCGATAGAGGGCACCTTCGCGAGGTTTGAAACCGAGAGAGGACACACAGGTCGGCGCACGCACACGCAAACATCAAGCCGCGCAGAATGCCGACACAGATATTGGAGAAGCTAGGATTCCCCACGCAACGTCGCCTCGCGCGCGCCCCCCTCCACACGGCAGACAGACTTGTGACGCTGTTCACATCTGTATTTTAGTTTCGTAGTGCACGGCATACTTCATGCGGCGCTCCGCGCCTTTGACTCGCGCATGCATCCTTTCCACCAACTGGCCCCCTCTCCAAAGAGGGCGCTGCCTCACTCAGTCTGCAGCGTCTCTTCGAAACAACGCGCAGCCCACTCGAGCTCTGCCGCCTGAGGCCATCCAACCGGGAAAATTGGGAAAAAAAGTGTGCTAGGACACAGAGAGTTGGTCGGGTGCCAGTCTCTAAAAGCCGTCGAATGTCATTCGCGGGTCTTCGACTTTCCGTCCTCTGCCTCGCCCGCGTCGGCCGCGACCCCTGCCGCGGCCCCGCCCGCGCCCCGATCGCCGCGAGCGGAACGTCTTCGCGAACCTGCATGCAGAAGAATATTCACGACGAAACGTGCTTTGGCTGTTTGCCGACGTGTAGGCCAGTTGATAAACGTGTCTTCACTTACAGACATTCCACGTGCATATATATATATATATATATATATATATATATATACTTATATATATTAGTGGAAACAGACCCGAATGGCAATGTACATACTTCGTATTTGCGCGCTCGATTTTCTCGCGGGTGGCGCGGTCTGCATGTGGGAATCGAACCGACCACTGAAACCCCAAACCAAAAGGCCACCACGCGAAAGAAAAAACACCAGAAGCTCCCTGCGAGAAGCCGAAGCACGTGCAGACAGTCACAGATACACCGCACGCGACCCACGTCGAGAGCACTTAATGGCAAAACCGACACAGGCAGACGACGGGTTGCCCGAGAGGCGGAGCCGCGACAACACACGTCAGCCTGCCAAAGCATGAGGAGAAGAGAAGCGGAGTCGCAGTCCAGACGGCTGAACTGAGGCTTTTGCCCACGTGCTTTCAACGAGGTCGCTGAACTCCGAATCACAAACGAAGCAGCCCGTTTTCTCGATCTCTCCGTCCTATGAAAAAACACAAAGCGGGAGGGGTATGCTTAAGAAAGCAAGGCGTCTTGCAGCTGCACTCCGCACCTGAAGACGCGAAGTTCCACACGGAAGCCAAAGCTGGTTGGACTCGATACACGCCTGCCGTAAGAGTTCCTACCCGGCAGACGACACTGGGCTAAACGCCGCCTCAACATGAATAGAAACGCATGCAGGACAGCATGCGTACATAGCGCAGACAGTATAAGCGATTTGCTTAACTCGAGACCACGGCATTCGAGCTGCGCTTTCCTCGCGCCGGAACTTTCACTGTGTCTCTTTCTCCGCCCCTCTGAGGCTCGCCCTGTTCGCGCATCACCTTGAAAGGCTTCTGCTTGTTCATCACCACCTGGAGCAGCATCGATCCGCATGTCTCGCACTCCTCGTTGGTCACCGAAATTTCTGGAAAAAGGGAACACACGCACAATCACACAAGATTTACGCATCTATCGCATCGGCGATATAATGCTCCGTTGTACTGCCCACCAGAAAAAAAATGCAGGTGTGAGCTGAAAGTGAAAGCGGTAAGATAGTGAAAAGAGACTGTCGTCAGGAAACGCCGAAATCCAAGCCAGAATCCGAACGCGAAACTGCAATCTGCGGCCGGGGGACAGAACAAGGCGGGCATGAAACACTTCGCAGACACAAAGAAAGGGACAAGAGGAAGCCGAAACAGAACGACACAAGAGCCACATCCCAAACAAGCTCAAACGGAAAAGAACATGAGGGAACTAGGCTTACTGTGCGCCCCTTCCATGAGCTTGACCTGATATTGGCAGGTATTGCAATCGAGCTTCCACTTAGGCTGCACATATGCGCGTATGCAGCAAAACAAACACCGCCGGGTACATGAAAAATACTTCCAATAACGCGCGTAACAGTGACCAAAACTTATGAGCGTCAAAGGAAGAAACGACTTCCGGAAACGACTCCGGAAAAACACAGAAAAAGGGCGAGTAACGAGGTAGGCGACACGCCACCTGCTCCACGGAGACTCTCCCTGCGTATCAATTCTGCCTTGTCAATCCCGTTCGCCAGTAGACCCAGAGAGATGCTTCTCATGCGCCTGTGCGGGAAAGGTGCCCTAAACTTCAAGCCTCCATAAACGTTTTTGACGGAAACTGTGAGCTGCGGCCTCTCGCAAGAAACGAAACTTACGCCTGACACAACGTCCAAGTACAGAATGCCCGAGCCTGAAACGCGGCACAGAGGAAACGAAAAAAGGAAATAAGGACAAGCGAACTTCGCGGAAACAAGCCCCCATCCAAAAAGACAAACGGCACAAACGGACACAAACAGACATCACCTGCAGCGCAGCATATGGTGTCCCTGCCCTGCAAAGGGATGTAACACAGATGTTGGTACATGCATAATTACGCGTGTATTGTACCCATATATCGTCCTGAAGTCTTTGCGTCGCTGAATAAACGAGGGAATATCGAAAACCCGTTCCCTGCGTCGTGAACGGAAAACGAGGCATCATCGTCGCCTGTTCAACAAGGCAACGCCCATGGAGCCTACGTACATTCTGGCTGCGGACACTGAAGGACGCCGACCGCCTCGATCGAGTGCTTGCACGTCGGGTGGACGCACTGCACACAAGCCATCTCTGAACGGAAAAAAAGACAAACAGACAGCGTTCAGCAGTGTCCATAAACACAGGTGCAAACAAATCTGAGTACAAACTATATAAATATGTATACCTATCGACATGCATGAACACAGGCTCGCATCGAAGTCTGCCCCTCCAGCGGCCACGCGCATGCATTCAACTCTGCGTGTTCTCCCCTAAGAACCTAAGACAAAAGTGCCCTTTACTCATTACCACCCCGAGACGCGCACTTTCAGGCACATATACATATATTTATGATGAAAGGACCGGCATAGCCTCTGCGTGGAACAGTATAGTCTAGCTGCGCGCGACCCCGGCGGACTTCGTCGCCGAAAGTTTCGCGGTTTCCCTCACTCGTCGTGCAGCCCTCGAGGGGCGGGTCGTTGTAGCAGAGCGGACAAAGAGGAAAGGTTTTCCCGCCTTTCTGCGTGAACAGCACGAGCTCGAAGTTATCCAGGGGGCAGCGCAGCTCTTTATACAGCTGGTGACAGGAAAGAAGGCTTGCAGCAAACGCTTGAATCGACGCTTTGGCGACAGTTTTGCAAGGCGACAGAGGTGCCCGAAAGGGGATGCTGACGCAGGTCGAATACGCACGCGGGAGGCGCACCGAGAACGAACCGCACAACAATCCCAAACTCCGCCTGACGCGAGCGGCTCCCATAGAAACAGCATGTATATCCATACATGAAAGCGGGCATGCATACCAGTTGTATGCATCTATATGTATATGTTTATATACATGTATATATATATATATATATATATATATATATATACCTATGCAGCAGCAACCTCGTTCTTCGTCAAGCAAATATATATATAGACAGATAGACGTATGTAATCATATGTGCTACAGAGTGCCTAGGAATCGCAGTAGGCCGTGGACTCAAAGCAATCGAAGCGAAGCAAAGGAGAACGAGTTAAAAAACTGCCAGGTCAACCACGGCATGACCGCGACAGCGCAGGGCCCCGTTTCCACGGAACCGCCTGTATGTGGGTGTGCTTCGAAAGCCCTTTGGAACTGACACGCGCCTCACACAGAGAACGCGCTATTCTAGGCAGCATGCGCCGGGCGAAAACGCGAAAGAAGGCGTCAAGCGCGCCCGAAACCGCAGGCCGCGACGCACACGCGCGTCATGCCAGGCGCAGACTCACTTTGATCGCGCCGTTGGGAGGCATGTTGTACGTCTCGTTGCATGTGCGGCAGTGCAAGCGCGTCGGGCGCTTGTTGATCAAATTCATGTAGCGGTTGCAGCGACCACAGCGCGACAGCGCGTTGCCTGTGCGACAGATAAAAAACAAGACGTGACGAGGCGCGCCTTAGCCGACGGAAATACGTGGAAACCACGCACGCATGCGCACCTTGCTTCCGTCTCTCGCGCTGCCCCCGCTCGCAAGCACATACAAGAGAGGCGGAAACAGATAATCAGACATATACAGTAACACATTCTTGGGTGTACCTGCGCTACGTAGCACGCGTGCCAGCACCGGCAATACATATATCTACATATATACATGTCTACTGCGTTTTTCACTTATTTTTGTCCATGTGTATACGCAGAGAGCGCGGGGACTTGAACAACTTCCAGCGAGGCCGCGCCTGTGGTTTCATCGTCAGGACCTGCAGCTACGCGCCGCGCCTCGATGAGAAAGAGCAGTTGTCGCTTCGAGGCTCTCGCTTTCGCTTACCCGTTTGCGACAGCATCGTGAAGCTCGCTTCGAAGAGCTGGTCCATGCGCTCGACCTGAAAGCACATGAAGGACAGACTCGCGGAAGGAATGCTGGGTTGCGGACGCAGAACACGCCAAGCCGACTCATGGGAGTCAGATGAAAAAGAAATCTAGAGAGAAAGTGTGGATGTGAGGAGATTCAAGTTGACATGAAAATAGTGGAGATGAATGCGAGAAAGGGCCACTGGAGACGACGCGCAGGGCGCTTAGCGCGACAAGGCACCTTCCGCAGCAGGATTCGGAAGCGAGAGGCGGAAAAAACACCCTAAATGACGCGGAAGAAGAGAAAAATAAGCGACGTAAGAAGACGTGCAATGCAGAGAGAGAGGAAAATGTGAACGACGATGTAGGTGCAAAGGAGGGGCTCAAAATTCGGCAGGCAGGCTCCCGCAGCAACAAAATGGAACGAGAATTGCCCAGCACAGCCACGAAACACGAAAGAAGGGGAGCAGACCGCGAGCGCCCGGCTTCGAGATCTGCTTTGATTTCCTAAAATTGTTTCCTCAAAACGAACCTGGCGAAGGAAGTACGCGAACTTGAGCTTGAACATGTGGAGCGAGTGCGCGACCACGGCGCTGAGGTCAGCTTTCCCTGCAAAAAAAACCTCGGAATCGCGAAAATGGGAGACATCCACACACACGCGCTAGCCAGCCCGCGGGCCCGTGAGCGTTCTCGTGAGAGTCTGCATCCATCTCGCCAGCTCCTTCGACGCGTGTTTTATCCAAAGGTGTAGGGTTTCGAAGTGTGCCGTTTCGGTCTACAAATGCATCGTGATGTCCAGGATTTGCTGCCCGCAAGGCTACCCTACGTTTGAATCCATACTTGCCGCCCATGCACTCGTTTGAGCATGCGCAGGCGCAGGTTTTTGAGACCGTCCCTCGAAGCCGCTGCGCACAGAAAGCCGTTTTTCCTCACCCTTCGCAATCACATCAACGAGAGCTTCGATGCTGGCGCGGACCGACGGCAACACCAGCTCGGGATCGATCGTCATGTACCCATGCACCAGGCAGACGCCGAGCTTCGTCGGCTCGAGTCTTCTGTTTGCCACCTAAAAAACCATGAACAGAGGGCAACAGACGGCTCCAAGCCACGCTTTTCTAGCTCTACACCCTCAATCGACTGCGATCACATGTACATATTTAGGTATTATTGAATATATATATATATAAATAGGTATCAATACACGTGAATATACTCATATTTATATGAGCGAACGAATGTACACGTGTATGTATGTATACGTGTGCATTCGTGGCGGAGGCCGGAGGGGCAGCGGGGCGAAGAAGATTTGGGATGCTGGCTGCTGCGGAGAACGGTGCGTGACTGTAAAGAGCATCTCTCAGGCTGTGTGGAAGACAATCGCTTGTTCTCACAGCCAATAAAATTTGTCTTTCTAAATAGTTGATTGGTATGAATATATTTGAATTTATGTTACCAGGGAAACGTAGTTTCTCTCGCATATGTTGTTGATGTGCGTAGCCATCGAGGCGTCGGTTCCAATTCCATATTTCTCCATGAGGCCGAGAAGGTCAGACTCGGAAAGGAACGGCGGCGGATGCGTTTGCCCTGACTGAAAAAAGGAAGAAAAGCGCAAATAAGGTGCGCCGCTCCACGTGACCTGCCTCCCTTCAATTCCACTCTGCCGCCCCTCAGCTCATGTCTCTTTCGTAGGTTTCGTTAATCCCTATCGTTGCGCGTTCCGGTCTCGCCTTCACTGTTCTCAAAGGTTTTGACGCTTTTTACGCCTTTGCAGGTATTTACGCATCGCCGATTCGCCCTCGACTGCCCTGATCAAGATGCATTCCCGCTTGTTTCTTTCTTGTCTTCTTGGCTCGCAGCTCTGCTATCTCTTCGGTCGCGCGAGCATCACACAGAGGCACGCGGCCCGCGGCCGTGCCATCTGTTTTTTCAGATTTCCTGTTTTTTTCTGCGTCTGCTCACTCCAACTGCGACTTTGTGGAGAGCCACTTGGTCGCCCTTGCGGAAGTCGGGAATGGAGACGTCCTTGAGGCCTTCGTCGCGGGCGACGCGGGTGAAGCCTGCGTCCAGCATGTGTCTGCCGGAGGCCGAGAAGATCTCGTCATTCACACTGAAGGTCACTTTCCGCTTCACGAAGCGGCAGTCGGGGCTGATGGAGGCGAGGAAGTGCCGCGTAATCAACTCGTACAGCGCCCAGGCCTCGCCTCCGATCTCGCTCTCTGTGACAGAGCGCACAGGCGTGATCGGCGGATGGTCGCCCGCGTCCACGCCATCCCGGGGCTTCGCAAGCCCCGTCTGAGGAGAAAAAACACACAAAGACGGCGTGAGATGCACCAAACAACGCGAGAGCTATGCTGCGACGCGGGCGAGCTCAGCGAGCACCGACATGCCTCATCGACGGCGAGAGAAGCGCTATCACAATAAGGGTAATGGAGCGAGAACAAAAAACGGATGGGCGCGACCAAAGGTGCTGGCGGATAAAGGGGGGGGGGGGGGGGGAAAGAAAGGCTGGAAAGAACCTCGAGCGAGAAGCCAGCCGCGACGGGGCAGGGGCGGCGCGAGTAGGGAGCGAATGAGCACAGGAACCAGAAGAGAACATAAAAAAAGTGCCTCCATCATTGAAGAATTTGGCACCTTTTCCCTCAAATATGCAAGCTTGCTATCTCACCGAGAGCAGTTCTTTGACGTAGCCACCCCAGTACGGGTTGGAGGCTTGCGCAGCCGCTGTACCGCGAAGATCGAAGCTGGAAGGGTACTTGCAGGTCTCGGTACGCGGATACGTCACGATTCCAGAGAGATACAGCCGCTCGGCGGTCTGCGAAAAAACGAAAGAAACAAGAAAAAAGTAAAACATCGAGCACAGCCGAGAGGAAGACGCTCGAAGAGGGAGCAGAGCACAGGAATCGAGGGAGACCAGGCACGCGGGACGGAGAGAAAAAGAGGAGTAAGATGAGGCTTTGGCCTGTTTCAAATCTATCTAGCCATCTTAAAATATTCTCCCCTATTGTTTTCTTACCTGCATGGCCTGCTGTGGCCCCATGCCCAAGCGCTGCGAGGCGAGCTTGAGAATGTTGACTGTGTTGAGCGCTTGCGGCCGAATAAGTCTGTCTTCCTTCTCCGAAATATCGAGGACAACCGCCACACCGCCTTTGGCGGAAATCTAAAGAAAACGAAGTGAAAAACCCCGCAGATTCACAGCAAAAGAATGGTACACATACCCACATATACATAAATACAAGCACCTATACACGAGTGCTGATGCGTTCACAGGGACCCCCGGGGAAGGGGGGGGCCGTGGAGACGAATGCGATGGCGAAGGCAGTCAAGCGACTCGACCGCGCGCAGAGGCAAGGGACAGATCAAAGAGTCGACGTCAGAGGCGACAGAAAGCGATGAGGAAGGCAACGCGGTGGCGCAAGAAGCCGGGAAACGAGACCTCAGCGAGGCGTCGGCGCAAGGAACAGATACGAGTCCTCCTTTCTGTTAGCCGGAAGACGTACGATGTCTTTGTAGGTGTGCGCCACGACGTTGTCAAACACCTGACCCCTCTCCCAGTCCAGGTACAGCTCCTGCTCGCCGACGCGAATCGAGACATCGAGCTGAGAAAAAACGCAACAAAAAACACAACTACAAAGCTAGACAGTCTCACGAAACCGCAGGACTAGCATCGCTAAAGCGAAACGAAAAACGAGCAGCCGCTGCAAAAGCGATAGACATATAAATCCTACCTATACTCATACATATCTACACAGGACAATGCGACACACATAAACCTCCCTGTACACATATCTATAATTGTAATATATGCATATACATGCGCCACCATGCGGAATCGCCTAGACAGACGTTAAGGCATGAATGTCTCTCACCGCCCAAGAAATCCCAAGTCTCGCGCCGACTCAAATAAATAACGCCTTCGTTCACGTGATGGCCGTCCAGCTGACATGCATCGACTACTGTGCATGCATACACACACGGTGTCGTGCTTCGGAGCTTATCTGAACTACCTAGGCGCCGAAAAAAAAGTGAACACATGACCAGCGGGAGAGGGTTACCGTGTAGAACGTCGCAGGCTGGAAAGCGTGGATATCGTCGTAGCGCTGAACGCAGAACTGCAGCGTGGGCGTCTGGCAGGGCCCGTACGAGACGAGCGAGGCGTCGAGGTCGCCATACTTCCCCTGAAAACAGTGCATGGAACCCAGAAAATAAAAGCCGGTGTGTCTCCTCAGACACTCAAAACAAACGGACACATACCGCCAGGCTGGCCTACTCAGATTTGCGACGAAAACAGGCTGCAGCAACGCGAGCCCGAATACAGTCTCAGGAAATAGGCAACGCAGAGACCTTCGCCTCAATATACACCTGCGTGAACCAGTACGCATTTGTACGTGTAACCGAATGTGTAACACAACACACGTATAATACACAAAGAGAGAGGAAGTCACCCAGTGTAACTCCTCCCGTGCCTATACAAAAAGAGGTTGTAAATCCAAAACGCAGCATGCGCCTGGCAGGTGAAGCCACGTATTTGCACTGCGCTAGCTAAGAAATACGCATTCTTTTCTACGCCCTATTTATGAAAGAGCACAAGGTATATTCAAATATATATATATATATATATATATATATTCAGAGGACAACACACATAAACCCAAAACGCTAAATCGAAAGGCATCTGAAGAGAACACAGAGGAGACTCACTTGGAAGAACTGCGTCTGGAATCGCGTGAAGGCGCAGCCGACTTTGAGATCGAGCTCCTGGCGCGCGTCAACGGAGTCTGCTTCATTCTTGTTTGGCGTTCCTAAGGTCCCCATCGCCCTATAAACGAAGGCGCCGACAGGAAATTCTCAAGCATGCCAGTGAACAATCGCCAACAGACAATTGACAAAACGACATGCATATATATATATATATATATATATATATATATATATATATATATGTATACAGGGACTTGTTCATGGATACATGCGTGTAGGCCACACACATATCTTACGTGGCCTGGCTATGGACAAGTATAAAGCACCAGACGCACCGGCAAAACATCCTGCCAGAGCCTGCATGCATGAATGCATGTGGAGCGGATGTGCATACCTCTATTTTCCAAGGCACACAAATGAATACACACAAAATTATCTATGATATATATATGGAGGTGTAGAAAGTGACAGTAGCACAGGGTCCCGATTTGGCGTGGCGGCCACTTTGTGCAGCGTTTCCGAATGCGCACTGTGTGAGACGGTTTGAGTGAAAGTCGTCGCCGCGAGCAGCGCCAAAACACCGAGCCCTCACTTATGAATGTCTGCCGCTGCAAGGGCGGAGAACTTGGCTCGCCAAATCTGAGAAGAAACACATCGTGGAACCCAAAAGAACTTGAAGCCGCGCAGCCTGGCCGCGGTTTCCTCGCTTTCCTGCCTCGCTGCTTCTCCTCTCCGTCCAAGTTTCCCCTCTGCCGAGGCTCTGGCTGTTTCGAGCGGAATCTGCTTTCTTGCTCGACGCTGCCGTCGCACCCTCCCCTCCCCGCTGTAGCTTGATTTCCCGAGACAGACTGCGGCTCATACGACAAGGTATTTATACAAGCGCCTCTGCGATCGCGTTCGCGCACGCTCGCTCGATATCCGTGAGATCCAAAGCTTCTATCTGTCTTAAGCAGTCCAGGGCGGTGATGATGAACTGTAATCGAGAAGAACTTGGTTCAGGGCGGTGATGATGAACTGTAATCGTGAAGAACTTGGTTGTCTGTGTTTCAAAACTGGAGTCATCTTCAGTATTGCAGAAACAATGATGCCTTTTTTTGTTCGAGTAGAGTTCCGACCTGTTGCTGCCCGGGAGGGACGCGAGCGAGATGGTCGCCGACGATGCTGATGACCTCGAAGCAGATGTTTTCGCCTTCTCGATCGCAATCGAGCCAGAGGACGAGGTGCTTGCAGCCGTGAGCCTCCTTCTGCAGGTGGGCGGGCAATCTCTGCTTCGCGTTCGCCTCGACTTTCACGACCGGCGCGTCAAAAAGCTCGATCGGATTGGTTTTCTCCTGGAGAGACAGAACCCGAAAGAAACCCCAAGGGCAACAGCTCAGACGGCAACCTGGGAGGCCGACGCCTCGGATGCAAAGCAATTGACATGCGCAAGGCGACCGACAAAGGAAAAACCCTCGCGTCACGCAATTGATTTCAGAAGCACCTGGCAGGGACGGGAAGGCGACACTGACCTCATCTGTGCTGAATGTATGCATAGAGAGACTAATAGAGCCGCATACAAAGACGCGCGTGTATGTATGTATAGATAGACAGATAGTTACGAGCGAAGTCACTGTAGACCCACAGACACCGAGGCAAATGAAGAGATGAGTGAATGTATCGGTAGAGGTATTGGGAGACGAAGAAGAATACGTTCGGCTAGGATGGCGTCCACGCAGTCAAACCGAAGCATGCGTAGACTTCGAAGAACTGCAGGGAATTGGTTTAGGGTTCAAGATGTAAACTGTTGTCCTATTCGTAGTATATTTTCCCAGAAACAGCTGACAGATACTCCTTCACCAGAGATATGCTAAAAACACGCGCCAAACGGACAAGGAACGTCACCGAACCGCGACGAGCCCTACCCAGTCGTTATACTGGCGCGGGAAGTCTGTCTGGTAAATGTGGCCCTGAAGGGAAAACGAAAAAAGAAAAAAAGGCAGAAATGCGACAACTCAGCTAGCGCTCTAGCGAGGAGATGTGCGTCGAGAAGCAAGTAGAGGGGACAAGAAGCGCGTGTGGGCTCGAGCAAAGCTGCCGCCCAGCACAAGCGGGAAAGAAAAACACTTGCCGAAGAAAGCGCAACGCCGGTCGAGGCGAGAGACCGCAGGTCAAAAAAAGAGAAGTCGAAGGCGAGCGCCCAGGACGGGAACCCAGAGCGCGTGGACGCGGGCGCATGAATCGCATGAAGCAACCAAAATGAAAAGACCTCAGCGACCGAAAAGGAAGGAGAGAAAAGGACACGCACGGGGAGCGGCGAGGCCCCCGACAGACAAGAGGCAAAAAGGCTAAAGAAAGAGAAAAAACAGAGTCCATGAAGAGCCCGGCCTGCAGCATCTTACCGCTGTTGAGGTGACCTTGTAGAGGACGCCTGAAGGGTCACAGACGCATAGAGAGGCTCGCAGCGCTTCCATCAACGCGTTCATCAGCACTGCAAAGCGTCTGCATGCCGCCGAACGCCCTCCACAAAGCGAGAGAGAGGAAGAGAGTCTTGTACGTGCCTCAACTCCAGGAAAATACAAGTCCCTTCACAGGCATGCACAGTTGTCAGCGCAGCCTCCGGCCCCTTGTCGGTATGTCTTTCAAACCCTGAAAAACATCTCCGCCCCTCTCTTTAACTCTTTGGTTTTTCGAATTCTCCGGCGCGCCGCTCTGCTCTGCGTACCTTCCCCTTGGAAGCTGCCGGGGAACTCCCAGACGCTGGTAACTGGAGAGATCTGCGAGTAAACAGAGACACACATGCGATGAAAAAAGAAAATCGTAGAAAGCTTTTGCAAGGCAAAGCGGCTTCCCAGATAAATCACTCTGGTACCTGCCCGGCGTCTTCGTGCTTCTTTCGAGCTGAAAAACCCTTGACCGTGCCTTGCAAACTGAAAATTCTACATGGCAGTTGAGACACAAGAAACGAAAATTAGCTATTTCATTCACATCTTCATAGAGGGCTTGTTTGAGTGGAAAAGCTCCATGCGGGCGGTATGTCTCGGTTTCGCGCCTCAGCCCCATCGCATGCGAGAAACTCCGGTGCAGGCGCGTCCGCCCTTTGGCTCCCGTCGAAAAATGAAATAAAGAGACGCGGACGCGCAAGAGAAAATCGCCCTTTACACTGCGCCGAAAGCGGTCAGGAGGAAGCTGAGGCGCCGAGCGAGCCGCAGCGCAGGCAGAGATTAGAATAGAATCCGATGAGAGAGACATGTGTATCGCAGTTTTTCGAATCATTCCATACTCCCTTGCGCTTGTGGAAATCGCCGCCCGAGAGAATCTTTGCGATCGTCTCCGCGATCGAGGGCTTCTCCGCCACCATCAACACCCCAGGCGCCATCTTGACAAAAAAGGAAAAAAGGGGAGAAAAGGAGAAAAGAAGAAAAAAAGGCGAGACGAGGCCGCGGAGGTAGAAAGCGGCTGAGAGGAGGAAAGAAGAAGGCCAGCCAGAGCTTGAAGAGATCGGCAGCCACCAGAAACAGCGGGTACACGAGAGCAGAAGGCGTAGGGAAACCTGAATGCGCAGCTTGCCTTTTTTATTCAATATGATCCCATGCAGGGGCAGGTTTTCTCTTCTCAAGAGATCCAGAAAAATCGGGAAAATAGAGGATTCAAGAAACGCAGGACGAAGAGGCTCAGACGGGACAGATGAGGTCAAGGACTCAGACACCGAGCTGAAGCCCAACAGAGAAAGACCGAAAAAGGAATGCAGAGGAAGACGGAAAAAATAGGGAAAAAAAGAGAAAGAAATCGCGTTATTTCTGCGAATTCAGCCGCTCCTACGCCGTCCCCCGCGACTCCGCCTGGCCAGCGGGGAAGAAGGAACGAAAAACAGAAATAAATAAAAACGAAAGAACAAAAACCGAAGAAGGATGAAAAAGTCGAACAACAGCTGAGCCAAGAGGAGGAAGATAATCCGACGCCGGCAACAGGGCGACGAGAGAGGGAGAATGAGACAACCGAGGGAGGAACAGCGCCAAGAAGAATGGGAGGAAAATGGAGACTATGGCTCTTCAGCGCAAGAATAAATGAACAGAAGGGAAAGGCCGCAAACAGCCTCGCCTATGCAAGCCCGGCGGAGAAGAACTATTCATCTCCAGGCAAAACGAGCTGACCAGACGTAAACTTCGATTAAGCGCGGCAAGGAAAACTGAGAGATTCCACTCCTTCTCTAGCTGCCACGAAAGGAGCAGACGCGGCGATAAGATTGGAAAAAGAAGAAAACAGGAACGGATGAAGAAGAAATGAAGAATCGACTGTTCCCTTGGATCGCTTCGCTTTCACTAGTTTTTGCGAGATTTTCCGCATGCAGGAAATTCCGTGCATGCGCGCAGTCGTTTCCTCTGGATTTTGAGCCGCATGCCCTTTCGCAGGCTTTTCCTGGCCTACGTTTAAAGAGACAGAGGCGATCTCTGCGATCTATAAGGCGGAAGAATGACGATATGTGCATGCGCAGAGTCCGCTCTACCTCCTCTTGCTGATAGATCGAGACTGAGCGGCATTCAAGTTTTCAGAGTCCTATAAGGCGGCCTAGGCTGTCATTGGGTCCCTACGCAACAGCGAGGTCGCTTCGAATACCGAAGAGTCGAAGCCAGGCAGAGAGACCGATGAAGCTGCCGACACGAATATGCTCTAGGCGTAACATAAGATTCCCGTCCCCAATCCTCTCAACAGCAAAAGAAAACCGGCTCCTCGTCACTTCCGCATGCCCAGCCCATGGAAGCGAAATGTGACGCTAGCAGACGCAGAACTGTAGAATAGACCTGCACACACTGCGGAGCACATCACTCACGCAGGATCTTGCACGGCCATTAGGTTTGAGGCAACGTGCTAGCTTTCCAGCAAATGAAAATAGACATGGACGTTACTCAAATATTCGTTTTTATTTGAGAAGGATACGTCGGCTACAAGTGAATCGTTCTTGCCTTCTCTGGCGACTTCTCTTTTCAAGTAGTCTTCTTCTTCTTCATTCTCTAAACAGACAGTCCAGTTTGCTTCAGGAGTTCCCAAGGAGATCGAAAAGAAACATGAACGCGCGGCTGGGGAGGAGCCAGGTGAAAAGCTGGGGGATCAGCCAGACTAGAAAGCTGATCTCCCTCCTGCATGTACATATATATATATATATATATTAATAGATATACATATATATATATATATGTATATGGCACCCCCGGTCAGCGATGTCTGCCATGCACTGCAGCGAAGACGACCTGCATTTGTATGGGGTATCAGTAAATGAATATATCCATCTAGCCATAGATATATATAATATTTACATCTTCTATTCTTTGAGGATGATTCTGATCTGAAGAATGATAGTGGCGATACTCAGCACCGCCTACGAGAAGCCCTAGGTAGCCCGGGAAAAACGTAAGGCCGCGATCTAACGGGGATCTACCGGTATCTACACACGAATATTTTGCTGCCTGTGCCAGCCTCTAGAACTCTCTCCACGCGTATATATATATATATATATATATATATATATATATATGTACGTATATACACATATATACACCCACAAACCTAGCATTGGTCCATGCATATTCGCGGCACCAGTGCCTGACCAAACGGCTGACCGTCACCCGGAGAGTGTGCCGGTAAACAACGTGAGGCTCTGTTTTCTGCTTATCGAGATGTGAAAGCAAACGGTTAAACGCGGTAGAAAAGCGCGCTCAAATGCAGCTCTTGAATACTTCACCTAGTTGCGTTGCTTGAGGGTCATCCCGCCGAAGCAGCGAAGTGGTGTACGGGTATCGCAGTGACTTCCGTCTGCATCGACGCGCATAGTTTTAACTCCCCAGCTCTCTACTAGCCTGTGCCATTTTCTATCCCTCTCCATATATACATAAATATAATTCTTGTACGGTGTATACCTACTTGGCTCCTCAGTTTGAGCTGAGGAGTCCGATGTATACAGCTTGTACCGCTACTTCCAGGAGCGCCCTTGAGTTCTTGATGCCTGCTTTGTAGGGAGGATATGGTAACTTCTCCCTACACGTTCTATAATCTTGAGCAACTCTAGAGGGTTGAATAGCTGTGTCACTCTGCAGAAGCCGCTGTAGTTTCACAAAGACATTGTACGAGTTCCGCGCGTGCGCACTTCAGACCGTAACGCGTGTTAAGAACAGCGTAGACGAGCCCCAGAAAAGCAGAAAGAGAGGAAGAGCTACACACGCACAAGAGACGCATGAATACCACGAGTATGCGTTCCACACAGTATGGGCAACACAGGCGCCTAACAAACGTCGCTGATCGCGCAGACACGAGATGCACGCGCCTCGAGCGGCAGGGGCGAGGCGGGAAACTGAAGCGCAGCGGCCGATAATCCCAAGTAGAGAAGTGACCAGACGGAGAGGCCAACGAGAGACAAAGCAGGCAGAACAGAAGGCAACGGGCTAAAAGCTTCCGAGTCGCCAACTGAAGCAGCGGGTCGCTTGAGTCTGGAGAGGACGCAACGACGGAGAACGACAGGAAACGACGGGTTGACGGGAAGCTGCGAGATCGACCGACCGGCGCTGGCAGCCCTCGGATCGCCTAAACGTCTGTCTCCGCGTCCTGAGTCTCCTTGACGCGGCCCTTGAACGCCCAAAAACCGCCCTCGTTGACTGCGAGCTCCCTGAAAAAAGCAGAAAAAGAACGCAAGAAACGCGATGCGGAGAAGCAAAAACGGACTCGCCCAAAGCTGCTATGTGCGGCACACATCGTGTTCCAGTTTCTTTATTTTTTCTGCAGGTGCTCCTTTCGAATCCTCTGGATGTTCGAAGAACCAGAATAGATGTTGATAAAGTACATAATTAATATTAATAATTTACAATCAATTTAGAGGCCTCACCTAAGCAGCTTGCGCAGCGTGAAGTCCGGCAGGTCGACGTGCCGATTCAGGGCCTGGGCTAGTTCCTGCGAGACAGAGACGAAGAAAGACGCTAGGCGTCGCCGTCTTATCTTGCTGCAGTCTGCGCTGTCGGATTCAAAAACCCCGCAAAAGAGGACGAACCCGGTAGAGAACGCCCTCGCCACATGCGACATACAAGTCTCAGGAGTATGTGCGGCACTGAAGGAGAAAAGCAGACCGGTGCCGCGGCTGCAGAGGCCCCAGACATGCAGTGTGCGCAGCTAGTTATCTGCCTGCGAGTCTGCCCGCGTTTCTTTCTCGATAAGAAGGCACGTTTGAGAAAACAAGCATCGCCTTCGAAGTCCGACGGCCGCGCCGGAGCGGCGCGTCAAGACTCTCACCTGGACGATCTGCGCCTTCGAATGCGGCGCTGTCTGCGACTTCAAAATCGAAATCAAACTGTCCCGATAGAGGTCAATCTGCGGGTTGCCGACTTTTGGAGACAGCCAGACGGTTCTGTGGGGAAGACGCCGAAGAAAGCAACGCAGGACAATGAAGGAGAACAAAGGCCACGACTCAAGAAGTAAAAGTAAAAACGCGACAGTGCCAGGGCTCAGTGACGTGGCGCAAAGTGGAGGGATCCACGATTCGCCCTAAAATTGAGTTTCTCTTCCTGGTACTCCGTGTAACCCTCAGATTCTTCGACGCGATACCGTGCCTCCTTGCGCGCAGTCGACTGCCCTTCTGTTTCGAATGTGTTTTAAACGACGTAAAGCAAGAAGCACCTCCGGGGCCGACGCGCACCGCGCAGGGAGACTGCAGAGAGCGACGCGCTTACCCGACTTGAACTGCGACAGTCTGCAGGACGCGCTCGAGGTCGCGATCTGTGATGCCGACGAAGTCTTGGTTTTTCCCGTTGAGCATCTCGCGTAGCTGTTTGAACGTCTGTGCGCCTTGCGTCTTGAGCGAAGAGGCACAGAGACGACCTGCGAGCTGAAGCAACGCAGGCGAGACTACGGCGGCCTTCCCCTCGTCCGCAGCGCCTGCCGAGATCTGCTGGCCGCCCGCCGCTCCTACAGCCCAGGAACACGAGAACAAACGGAGTTCTTCACCGCCCTGCGAACCTCTTCCCTCATGCTAAGCAACTCTGGAAACAGGTGTTGTGCAAGACATGAGAGTCCACTGGAAGGAAAGATGCCGATGAGTGACGCACCATGCCGCGGTGACTGGGAGGAATAGGGTTAGCGGGCACGAAGAATGAAGCGCCTGGCGCGCAGCACGACACAGTAGACGGGGTGGCTGCTTACGCGCGTCTCGGCGTTGATGGACTTCCTTGACGACTTGCTGCAGCCGCTGCTTCCACCAAAGGTCAAAGTGTTTTTGAATCGAAGGATGCGCCGCGAGGAAGGCGCTGTCCGGGGGCAGCTTCAGCCGCCACGCCGACGAAGAGCAAACAGCCACCTGGGGGAAACGCACACACCCAACGTGGAGTAAGTCCAGCAAGCCAGCAGGCATGCCGCAGATCTCCTTCCGCTGCAGACGTCCCCAAAAATATCGACAGCCGCGAACGCCAGCGGCGCGCACACGCCGCAACCTGCCCAGTCAGCTCAGGCCGGCAACGCGACGCTAAGCAGCATTTCAATGGAAGCACTCCAGGCAAGCCCCTCAACACACCGCCGCCGCGAGAGAGCCGTTTCTGTGATGAGCTGCACCCAGACTCAACCCTGTGTGCATGCGACTTCAGACGAAGGTTCGAAAGGCGACGGCGCCCCAAGGCGGGGCGCAGCCGCATTTGAATGTAAATAGAGCTGTGTAATCCAATAGAATGCACCATCTCTGAGACAGGAGGATTTACCAGCATGTTCAGGGGTACAGACTACGAACTTGCATCCGGTAAACACAGACCTTCGAGATCCAAACCAGGAGCCCACGCTTACAAAGAGGTTGGTTTTTCAAGTGCGCGCCGGATCATAAGAGAGCTTGGATCGAGTAAACAAAGACATTCAACGACCAGAGGCGGGAAAGCAATGGCTGTCGTAAGTAAATATAAAACTAAACCCGACTTTCAAGCAGTGGCTAAGTACCTACAGGTGAGCCTACCTCTTGAAGCATCAGCGTGACTTTCTCTGCAGGCAGCCGCGTGGCGCTGCGAAACGCCTCCTTCGGCAGGCCGACGGAGGACGGCGGCGAAAAGGCCTCTCCAGGGCGACCGCTGGGCGCCGCGGAGGTGGCGCCGCTGCGGATGAGCAGCGCGAGAAGGAGGTCTCGGCAGCTGATTTCGTACATGTCGTCGTAGACATACATGGACTTGATCGCCCAGTTGCCCAGCACAAGCACCGCGTACTGGAGCAGGATCCGCAGCAAGTCTGCCTCGCTCATCGGCGTCGTCAGCAGACGCTGAATCGTCGCAAAACTCTCCACGTGCCGGTGACGCAAAATCGTAAACACCTGCGGAAAAACCGCAACACTCCAACACCGCACAAAGACAAACAACTTCCAAAAGAAGTATGTGCACCTTGCATGCTTGCGTGCATACGTGGAGACCTGATATTGGAAAATGCCGGGGTAGAGATGACACCTGAGGAACCCTTGTGACCGGAAGCGGTCCAGAGAGCGCGAAAAAAAGAGCTGGACGAGGAAGAGAGACGCAGACCACTCGACAGAGACATGAAAGGAAAAGGTAGAGGATGGAGAAGCACACCTATACATATATATATTCATATATATACGGGCCGCAAAGTGCGCGACTGCACCCATCGCTGGCAGCGCGAAGCGCCACTCACGCACGTATATACAAGAAAATAGGTATGATTATATACAAAGGCGTATGCAGGTTGGCATGCGATGTACCTGTTGGTCGGGCGACAGCTTGGCGAGCGCGCCGTAGCCCAGCGGCCCTGTGGCCTGCGAGGCGCTCTGGGCGCTGCCTGAGGCGGCGCCACTTCGATCGGCCGCCGTGCCGCACAGCGAGCGCAGGTACCCCCTCGTGTTTGAGACGAAGAGAATGTCCTGACTCCCAGATGCAGCCGGCGCCAGCGGAGACCCAGCAGACACAGCAGACGCAGCAGACGCAGGCGGCGGGGTCGGCGCGGAGGCAGAGAGGTCGGCTAACAGGTCTTCACCGGAATCTGAAGAAAACGAGTGAACCCAAGAAACTGGTAATATCAATAGGTCTTCCGGTTTTCCACGCAGACGAAAGCAACAAGACGCCTGCGAGACGCGCATAGATCAACACGCGGAGACCGGCGCGGAGCCGCAAACGTCCGGCGATCTCCTCGCGGGCGACCTTCCACAAATTCAGGCTTGAGAGGAGGCACGACTGGGGAAGATTCGACGCATGCGGAAGCCTGACGGCGCTGCGAGACAGCCGAGGACCCGATTGCGAACCACAAAGACTCGAGTGTCCGCGCTGCACTCCGAACACGCGTGGGTCCCGTCCTCCGGTCGCCGGCGTACGCTCTGTCACAGTCGACTCAGGCGAAACCTCCCCGCGAACGAGGAAGAAAAAAGGGAGAGAAGAAAAGACGCGACTTCGTTCTTCGACGAAGTGCCATTGCACCGAAACACAAAGCAAAACACTCGAGAGTAGCACAGAAGAACTGCGCAAGAAGAAGCAGATGGAGCCATGAACATTCTGCTGCCAGACCGACGCGAAAGACGCGGCGTTTTGAGCCATCCGCCGAGTGAGAAAGCCGCGGCGCGTACAAGGGAGAAAGGAAACTGCACTTGAAACGAGAAATGCGCGATTTTCCAACGTACTTGCAGAAGTTTTTTTCTCTTCGTCTTCTTCCGCCTCGACTTGCGTACTGCACAGCGTGCGAATGATATCCAGTGCTTCAGACGTGTCTGCGTCGTAGAATGTCTGTCAAACGCCAAAAAACAAAACAAACAGAGAAAATGAAAGGGTGCACGCATGCGAAGACCATAGCCAGACGAGTCTTCAGAGACACACATATACATATAATTAAGTGCATATATACATATGTATATGTATATGTATAATTAAGTATTCTGATATACATAGATGTACTGCACCGCGACCACAGGGCAACGACACGTGCAGCGCGAAGAGAGCAGGAAAACACGTAAACCGAGACAGACACGCAGACAGCTACAGGAGTGAAGACACGTGACTTGAGCGTCTTGGGGCGAACAGGATGGCCGCCCCTACGCGCCTATAGGCGTGAGGAGTGGGACCCGCGCGGGCTCGCAGGACAAGAATCCCCGCTCTCTCGACGCCTCTTCTGCGCTCTGTTCTCTGCGGCGGCGACGCGCAGCTTGCCACCCGCCTACCTCAAGACTGAGCCACTCCTCGCTCTCCTCGATGTCCCTCTGTCTGCTGTGTGAGATCTTGGCGCGGCCTTCGCCGAGGTTCGCGGCGAACATGGCGCCGGCTCCGCGCTCGGCGGCGGCGCCCGTGCCTGGCTCCGGGCGCTCATCTCGCTCTGCGTCGCCTCCCTTCTTGCGCGCGGAGCTGGCGTCGCTGGGGAACGCATGTCTGCCGCCGGAGCCGCTCGCCGCGTACGCCGCCGCGTTCTGCTGCAACCGGTCGATCGGGGTGAAATCGGGGCGGAACTGAAGCACGTGATCCACGGGGGTGATGAAGAGTTTGTTCTTCTTCAGGATGCCGACTGCGTAGCTGCAGTCGCCCGCGAGCGCGCGCTGACTCTTCAGGATGTGCTTCGGGCGGACCTCGTGAGCCTGCGCCCTCTCCCTCTCCAGCCCTCGGCGATCCTGCGGCGAGCCGCCCAACGCGCCGGCGCCCGAGGAGACGCCGTCAGGCCCCGCGCGGTCGTCCGCTCCCGCCGTCGCGTAGAAGGCCCGCTCGGCCTCGACGTTCATCGGGTGACTCGGGTCGAAATTCTCCCCAGCCGTGTGCAGCCCATAGGTAAACTGCAGCGTGCGCTGCCGCTCACGATACGCCACCTGCGAGACAAACCGAAAAAAAGCGAGAAAGCGACACACAGGCAGCAAGGGAACGTGAGGAGGAAGAGAGAGACAGAGAAGACTGAACGAGGGCGGATCGAGACGGGCGCCGAAGGGAAAAGAGACGAAGGCGCAAAGAAACAGGGAAACGGCAATGAAGCGGAGAGCAGGAGCGGAAGGCGACTACACAGATGCAGCGGTGAGCATGAAGTGAAAGACGTCCGAAGGAAAAAGAGAAGCAAACGCTCAACAACGCGAAAAAGAAGTGCCCAGCCAGAATGCGAGAAGAAGGCTACAGCGACAACGGAGGGAGTGCGGAAGGCGGACGACGCGAGAGAGAGGGAGAAGGGAAGGAGCTGCCAAATGAAGAAGGTACGAAGCCAGCATCCAGCAGTAGCGCGCACATACATATGAATGTATTTATATATGTATATACACATTGATATACTTATATTTATTCATATTTGTATTTATTTTTATATATTTGTATGCCGATGGATGATCAGCTATGTGGACAGACAGGCCTCTCATAGATATGTGGATCCAGGTGGGCGAGCCTCGCGAGAAAGAACCGGTGCGAGGCGATAGGCGGGTACCTCGAGAAGCTGTCCGTGATCTCCGTAGGGCCGGTAGAGAGGCCTGAGAGGATATTGAAGGACGTAGACCGAAGCGGCGCTGGACGTATCCAGCCGCCGAACGTAAACGTCGATCTCTCTGACGACGGGGTCGTCGTCGTCATCGCTCTCGCCGTCCTCTTCTTCCGTCTCCTCTTCCTCCTCTCCGCTCTCGCTGTTGTCTGAAGAAACCAGACGGTCTTCTGCCTTGACTCCCCGATGCGAAGCTCTGGGCGGCGCAGAGGCGGACGACGACACAGGAGAAAGAGACACCTTCTTTGCTGTCGCTTCCTCATCGGCGTGCTGCGAAGACTCCCCAGGCGGCGGCGCGTCGCCCATCTCCTCGTCTTCGCCGTCCACGAAGAGAACCCCGTCTTCCTCGTCTCCGCTCTCCACGGTCTCCGCCATGGCCGCCTCGCGCTCGCCCTCGAGGCCTGCGCTCTTGCTCTCCATCGTGCCCTATGCTGGTTTGCGAAGTGAAGAAGAAGAAGAAAGGGAAGAAGGAGACTGAGAAGGAGGAGAAGGAGACTGAGAAGGAGAAGAAGGAAGAGACGAAGACGACGAAGGAGCCGAGGAAGGAGAAGAGGAGAACGGGAGTGACGACGAGAATGACACTGAAAACAAGAGAGGAAAAGAGGCGGTGCGAGACCTGAACCCAAAGGTATCGCACGGAGGGTTCAGAACGAGGTAGCGTGAGGGTGTCGGAGAAAAAAACGAATAATGGAGAGAAAAACTGCGAGGAGAGCGGCACTTGGAGGGGCAACGGTGCGGCGAGACAGGGAGACGGGAGGTGAGGAAGCAAAGGAGGAGACGCCGCCTCCGCGCGTAGCCTGGATTCCTCTTGAATTCTCTCTCTGGTGGCTTTCCTCAAAGATAAACAAACGGCTATTTCTGGCTCCTCGTGCCTCGCGTCCGCGTTTCGACTTTGCCCCGCAAACGGCAATGCATGCACGCTCGCAGCATGCCCTCGATGCATGTGGAGAAAACGGGAACAGCGGACGAAACGCACAAAACAAAGAAAGTTCGCGAAGAAGTAGGACGAAAAACGAGGGTCAGCTGCTTTCGTGACTTGCCGGCGGACTCGGCGGTACGCCTCTGCCCTTGTTTCGCTCGGAGAGTTCCTCCACAGCTGCCAGCAGGAGACTCGACGTTCGCACGCGGAGGGAGGCAGTCTGACGAGGAGAAAACGAGCTCTCGCGGGGCTGCATTCGTGTTTTTACGTCCCTTTCGCCTCTTTGTTCCCTGCTTTCTCTCCACGTTTGTCCCAGCTTTTCCCTCCTCTCTCCTCGCCTAGCCTGTGCCTCCCCCTCCGTCGCTCCGCTGCTGCGTGGTCGCTGTCGTCGCACTCTCCTCCGGACGCATGCCTCCGATACCTGTTCACACAGCAGGGCTCTTTCGCTCGTCTTTTTAGTCGGACATCCGCCCGGGTTCTTCTCCACCGACGCACAGCCTCTGTCGCTCGTCCTCAGCGTCCTCACTTCTCTCCCTCGGGCCTGAGACCGCCGTCGGCTCTACACGTATCTCTACGGTCTTTTCGACTCGCGCTTGACCTCCCTCCTGCCTGAAAAAGGCTTTCGCTTTTCCTCTTCTGCCTTTGTAACTCTCACGCAGGTTCCATTCTGCACAGAAAGCCGCTGAGCGAAAAGCTACGCTGTTCTTCCGTCTATCCGGCGCTGCTGCATGCGCTGCGACGGCCTGTGTGTGACTCGATCGGTTGAGTTCAGCCAGGCCACTGACGGCCGCTTCTGCTCTTCTCCTTTTGTCGTTTCGAGCGTTTTCAAGATGAACGGCACCCAGGGGGACGCCGCGGCTTCCAGGCCGGCGCGAAGGGGCGACAACGCGCCTCCGCAGAAGAACGGGAAGAAGGAGCAGACGCAGCAGGCGCCTCGCCAGCGGCGGAAGCGGCAGGAGCCACTGGAAGTTGTTGGGCAGACAGAGGCGCAGGCGAAGCGAAGCAAACGCGTGAAGCTCTCCCTCGCGTCGCCTTACCAGAAGCAGTCTTTCGGGTACGTGCTTAGGTTAACATCGCTTGTTTGGCTCCGCGCCGCGGCGGTGCCTCCCCCCCCCCCTCACTCCCTCCCTCCCTGTACGCGCCTTTCCTCAGCGTTTCTGCTGGCTTCCTCCGTCCCTCTGTCCGCGCGCATTCCCCTCGAGCTTTGGTTGAGGGAGGCGCTTTGCAGGACTTCGCCTGTGAATTGCGCGATGTCTACTCGTCGCTCCGATCCTTTCCCGCTCTCGTTTTTTTCACCTTCTCCTGTTTTCGCCGTCTCTATGGCGCGCTGCTGGACGAGCCTGCCGCCCTCTCCTGTGTTTACATTCTTGCGTTTATTCTTCTTCGCGCTCGGGCGTCTGCGGTGCTTCTCAACGTCGCATCGAAGATCCTTCGCACTTGTGCTTTGCAGCTTCACGTTCATCCCGCGGCCACCCTCCTGCTGGTCGCGCCTCCTGCACAGCCCGGGACTGAAGCTCAGACTGCATACGTGAAAACGTTCTGCGATGTAAACTGGCATGCGCTTTCTTTTGCGGCATACGCAACACCTATGATCTCTGCCTCCCTTTTTTACACAAAAAACTATGATACGAGGTGCTCCTTGCTGTGCTCGCCGCAGGACGAACATGACGCCTGAACAAGAGAAGTCTCTGCTCGACGCGCTTCAAACGTAAGAAGGCCGGTTTGCCTCAGCAGATGGCTTTGCGCGACCCTTTGGCACGAGTGCCTCCGTATGTCTCTCTCTCGCACGCCGACTGGCAGAAGACAGTGGCTTTCTCTTCGCAGTCAGGTTCTTCCCACCTCGTTGTGTCGTGTGGCTGAATACTCTGCGTCGTGGCCGCTTCTGCCTTCGAGCTCTGGGGCCGCTATCTGTCTAGTTACGCCCAGCTCAAGCTCGCGTCTACTCCCTCACACGATCCTGTCTCCATATTTGTGCATATAGACGCGAATTTATGTATGTTTGTATGCATACATGTATATATATACATATATATCGCCTGCGAAGCTAATTTGTGCCCCGCTCTCGTGCAACCCCCGTGTGCCTCTAGAATCAGGCGCCGAAGCAACAGGGTTCCGGAAAGCGACAAAAGTGCATACGCACACAAAATTGGGCGTTTCAGGCCATGTTCACATATATATTTCTACATATACGTATATATATATATATATGTATATACGTTTGGAGCTATGCTGCAGCGTCTGTGCGTATCCCTCTGTTTGTAGTAAACGCTGTCCTATTCTCCGTTGTGTGCGTGTGCTGTTTCAGCTGTGGTGCGCAAGCTCGGGCGGCTGGCGTGCCGTTGAGACGCTTCGTCGTGTGCGGCGTCAACGAAGTCACTTCCGCTCTTGAGTCGCACCAGCGCGCCCTTTTTCTCTCTTCTCTCCCTCGTTCCTATTCCTCCACACCCCCCCCGCTCGCGTCGGCGCGTCGCCTCCATCCCTCGCCGCGCGCAGCGTCCTCCCCGCCGCCGGTCACCGAGGCTCTCTCTGCTTCGTCCTCGGCCTCGTTTTCTTCTTCTGCTTGCTCCAGTTCTTCTTCCGCGCCGGCTGCTTCTCCACACGCAGCGCCGGTGGAAGCCTCGCCGTTGGCTACTGCAGCCCCGCCTAGTCCCGCGGAATCAAGCGCGGGCGACGCGCGAGAGGGTGGCGGCAGCACTGCTGCTTCGCTTCGCCCCGAGTCGGGAGAGAGGGGAGCGACACACACAGAGTCATGCCAGAACGGTGAAACCGCAGCACGTTCCGCCACACCGCTGGCAGAGACCTCAGAGGACTTGCAGACGTCGGGGGCCGGCCGCGGAGAGAGAGAGCCGCGCGCGTTCGGAGAAGGCGCCGCGCGCAAAGGCCACGAAGGGACTGGCGCCCAGACGCTCGAAGGCGAGGCGGCACCGGCGGGAAGACCCGTGGAGGCTGCGGGCGCTGCTCAGGAAGCCTCGTCGGCACAGAGAACCAAGAAAGCGGGAGAGAAAGCCGACAAGGGGCAAGCTGAGGGGCGTTTGCACTCCGAGGGCGCAGAGTGTCTCGTAGCCGCGATCGGCATCGTGCACACAGGGCTAGGCGCGCGCATTGTCCAGCATCTGCCTCTCATGGCCTCGCTGCTCGGCGTCCCCTGTCTCTGCTTCAGAAACGCAGGGTGAGTCTGAAACGGAATCGTATGGGCTTCTAGATCTATGTGTGCGCCGCTGCATCGCGAGGCGCGGAGGCCGCCTAGCTCGTGTCGAGGCTATCCCCGCGGGCAGGTGGCGCGCGGCGGCCATCTATAATTTTCCGTTTCACTCATGCACTCTTCGTTGCTGGTAAGAAAGTTCAGCCTCTGCGTTAGAAACTCGATGGACGATGTCCCCTCTTTGCTTTCCTTCGTGCACGCATTCACCTTTACATTCCCGGTCTCTGCTCGAGTTCTCACGCCTACGTGCGCCCTTTTTTACCCCCCTTTGCCTGGCGGTTTCTCCAAAAAGCACGGTGGACGTTTTATGCACGGTATCTGTGAGGATTCTGGAGAGACCATCGCAGTCCTTCACTGTCGCGTCTCTGAGGCGGCTCTCTTTTCGATTCTTGTGGCATTTCTAGACTTTTTTTTCGTTTTTTCAGGACAGCCTTGTGCGACATATTCGGCCTTCCCTGCGTCGCAGCGTTCGCGATTCTGCGCGCTCCAGCGCCTTGGCATTCTGCTTCGTCGTCTCCGTCTAGCCTCGCCCTCCTTGCCCGATCTACCGGAGAGTCCAGTGATGCCCCATCACAGGACTCTGCCGTCGGCCTGCGCGCCGCGATTGCATCTTTTCTTTCACTTTCGGCGTCTCTCTCTCCGCCCTCTTCGGCGTCCTCCTACCCCTTCTTCCTGCCTCGACAGGTGGCCTCGAACTCCTGCGTTGCCGAGCGAGCCGTTGTCAGTCTGTGCGCGTCGCCCGCCTCTGAGTCTCCACAGGAGTCAGCGGGCGGAGAAGGAGCTGGGCGGCGTAGGGAGGAGACCCGACGCGAAGCGGACAACGCAGCGGAGACGGCCGCCGCGCCGCGGCCTGGTGTCTCTGTTGGCTCGTCTGCTGTGGGGTTCCATCTACGCAGCGCGTGCTTGGCCACGTCCTTCTGCGACCCTATCGAGGGAGAGGCGGGAAGCAAGAAGACGCGGCGCGCGCTGCGCCGGAAGACCAGAAGGGAGAGGCGGAAACGCATCCTCAAGAAGGCGCAGGAAAGGCGAGCGGCGGTTTCGAAGCAGGCCTCTGGAGAGATGAAGGCGTAGGCACAGAGCAGAGTCTGCAAGCAAGCGGTTAGTTTTTCAAGGCCTCATACGTTGTGAGGACAGAAGTTGGCTCTTTGAAGGAAAGGGAAGGGAGGACGTGCATCCTGCGGTGGAAAGGGCAGGCCGAAAAATTGGAGTGGAAGACAGGGGCGCGTGCGAGGCTGCCTGGAAGGAAACGTTGGCTTGACAGCCCGGCGGGTTAAGCTAGGGTTCGGCTGAAAAGGCAGTGTCCTATGTGAGAACTGGAGTCGAGCCTGCCAGAGGGCGCCGGTCATGGTGCCGCGTCGCGCTTTTTGCTTTCTGTCATGGCAGCAGCGCGTGCCTTAGCACAACAAGAGTACTAGACGGATGTAGACAGTCGACACCAGCGCACGGGCCAACAAGTGTGTCTCTAGCAACCCTGAAACTCAGGAACGCCACGAGAGCGGCGATCGCAGATGCTGAACCGCTTTTGTCGAAGTTTTATCGCTTTCAGCTGCTGTAGAGTGTCCGGTGTCTCTCTTCTACAGAGTGGTGAAGGCATCCTTCAATGTGGAGGAAATGTGCAGTCTTAGAGAAGCGCACGGAGCCGGAGTGCGGCTGCGGGTCAGAACGCAGACACAGGCGACACACACACTAGAGAAAAGAGACATCATATTCTCCTCTCAGAGGTGAAAGCGCAGGTTTGTCGCCGTCTGCGCGTGAAAAAAGCGATTCGGAAACTATGGAGAGGTCGTGCGGCGGGCATCACCCGCACAGGGCAGCAGACTGCGGTGGCGGTTCGATTCTGGTGCGCCGCTGCGAGGAACTCTTCCGCAACGCCATCGCAGAAGAATTCACGTTTCGGTCTTTTTTGACCGTTCTGGCGTCCATTCAGCAATACCACGTAGCTACGACACACAGTATGTGAAGAATGGCGCACCCAAGGACGCGGGATGCATGTAGGCAGTTACGCAAGCGAAGCAGAGGACACTGGATGTAAAACAGAGTCGCCGCCTCGGACTGCGGAGAACCCTGCGCAAGCTTCACTAGTGAACTCAGGACCCGGAGACAGGTCCTTCCTGCAAATCATAGCCGAGGGCGTAACCGAGCTGCTGGCGGTTGGCGGTCGCGCGACCTGCCAGGCGTATATCCGGCCCTTGGAATGTACGAGGCAGTGGCAGGATGCATCCTTAGCCTTGAGGAAATACACATTGGGGCGGGTTGGGCGGGAAGGGTCGGAGATACGTGCTTCACTCCGGCCTATCTCCGCAGTCTGGGGCTCGCAGGCTCTCTAGCCCCCGCGCAAAATGAAATTACATCTCTGGGAGTAGACATTCAAGGCACTAACCGATTGGGACACGATACCACTTTGCAGTGTCACGCAGTTTGCAGAACCGCCAGCGTAGGGCGGTCAGCTAAGACAATTTTACGATATATCTGGGCCTATACGACTGCGTTCTCTGCTCTCTCGATCTGAGGGCGAAGAAAAAATACTTTTTCTGTGTTCGTTCTCATTGGTGGTGCCTCGTGACGCCCTCCTACTCGCAGTGGGCGTGCGGGTTCATGTGTGCTGTCGGATGTGTGCCGAAGGACCGACTGGATGGATCGTGTCATTGAGGGCTTGTCATTTATCAGCCAGCGTGGAGGAGAGTAGCCTGACAGAATCACATTGTGGCAGAAATGGCCAGCTCGGGAAAATCCCAGTCGCTTGTTCAGGCCTAGGTCCGCCGCTTCGGTGGAAGCTGCCAGTACTAGCGAAGGGGCGGTTGATCGGAGAATGAACAGCGAAATCTTAGGTTGCGGATCAGGGCAGTTGCGGCGGCGCTATGTTTGAGATCTGCGTGAAACCTCCGCCAGAGCTGCCGTTGAGGCTCACAAAACCGTCACCCGATGAACACGCTTAACCTGTAGAACGGCCGCTCGCCCGCCCCTGCAATGGTTTCCTCGCCTTTCAAGAGTCTGCAGGCGTGGAAAAAGCATTGTGTGACCGTTTCCTTGAATCGATCCACCGCATGTCACGGCCTTTTAGGATTTACTCCATGCAGTCAGAAGCTGTTTCCAAGTGAAGCTTCAAATCTTTCGGCGGGATCGCCTCTTGCGAGTCTTGCTCGCGGGTGTCTAAATGTTGGTGTGCCGGCGCCCGGGGTCGGCGCCGGAGGCTCATTCGGACCCGTCCTCGTCGGCCTTCCCGGTCTGCACAGCGCTATCAAGAAGCTCGTGCCTTGAGCAATGATGCATGCCTTTCGAAGAATCCGCCGCATCGGCTTAGTGCAAACAGCTGAACATTCTTTCTGTAATTCGTGGAGCCCGAGTTGCATGGAATGGCGGACACCTCCTGTCCCAGTTGCGCGCGCTGAATGCGCACCATCGAGCCGGATCAGGTGCCCATCTCTGCGGTAGGCGGGCATTCAGAGCTCATTTTTGAGAAATCTGTGACCTCGCTGCAGCTCTGGTGTATGGCTGACACACCATGCAGTCGATTTCATTTCCTCTTGCGGCTTTCCCCAGCTTGCCGTGGGCACTTCGAATGCGGCGAGCGGGACGCTGCGCTGCCCGACAGAAGACATTAGGTACGCACACGGCCCGCGGCATGTCCTGCGTCGCCGGCAACACCAGCGAGCAGTGAGCCGCAAACGTCTTCAGAGGATGCTGAGGAGAGGGTCACGGCGGGGCCCCGCGAGAAAGCGCGAGGGGCGGCGAGGGGCAGCGAGGGAAACGCCTCCCGCGGCAAAGGGAGCGGAAAAGGCACGCATCAGCGTGAGCTGCTGAGTGGTGACGGCAGATGTTGCCCCGAGCTCTGTAGTGCATCGTTTAATGCTCTCCCTAGAAGCACGTCTCTTCTCTTGTGTCATCTGGCTGGGGTCTTTTCGAGTCTCCGCGCTCTCCCCTTTTCTCGAAAAACGAGGCAAGAAAGTGTGTTGGTTTGCGTGGAGCCGAAAAACGCTCCCGGGTTCTCTCGACCCTACGCGCCTGCGTGCCTCGTCGTCCGCGCTGGACGGCGTCGAGCGATGGGCGGCTGCGTCAACGAGGTGCGCGCGAAAACGGCGGAGACTAAGGCAGCTTGTTTTTCGGCGTGTGAGCCTTCTGAAATGCCGTAGGCCTGT